>NW_026570971.1:25221169-25824466 GCF_026225935.1 Boleophthalmus pectinirostris | reverse complement strand
TGGCCAAAGGAGGAGATACAGACCACAGATGTTAAGACACGAAAGCTCCTGACCATGCATGGAGGGTTCCATCCCAAATCCAGCACCCTGAGACTGTACGCAGGCCGGAAGGAAGGGGGCCGAGGACTAGTGAGTGTGGGAACCACTGTCCAGGATGAAACATCCAAGCTCCTTGAGTACATCAAGGACAAGGCCCCGGCAGATGAGGTGCTCAGAGAATGTCTCAGACAATGGGGTCCAGAGGAAGAGGTGCTGGAGGGACCATCATGGCAGGACAAACCCCTACATGGGGCGTACCACCGGAACATAACTGAAGTGGCTGACATCAAGAAATCCTACCAATGGCTTGAGAGGGCTGGTCTGAAGGACAGCACAGAGGCACTGATCCTGGCTGCTCAGGAGCAGGCCCTGGGCACTCGAGCAATAGAGGCCCAGATCTACCACACCAGACAAGACCCATGGTGTAGACTGTGCAAAGAGGCTCCTGAGACAGTCCAGCACATAACTGCAGGGTGTAAGATGCTGCAGGGAAAGCATACATGGAGCGACATAACCAAGTGGCGGGCATAGTGTACAGAAACATCTGTGCAGAGTACGGGCTGGAGACCCCAGGATCAAGGTGGGAAACACCTCCAAAGGTTGTGGAGAATGACCAAGCCAAGATCCTGTGGGACTTCAGATACAGACTGACAGGATGGTGATCTACCAACCAGACATAGTGGTGATGGATAAGAAACAGAGCAGAGCTGTGGTGGTGGACATCACAATACCAAGCGATGGTAATATCAGGAAAAAGGAACCGCCTGTCAATCTCACGTTCCGTCCTCCCCTCACTCATGAACAAGACCCAGAGATACTTGAACTCCTCCACTTGAGGCAGGGACTCTCCACCCACTCGGAGAGAGCAAGACGCCTTTTTCCGGTCGAGAACCATGGCCTCGGATTTGGTGGAGATGATCTTCATACCAGCTGCTTCACACATGGGTCAAACTGCCCCAGTGCTGCAGGTCCTGGTTTGATGAAGACAACAGGACAACATCATCTGTGAACAGCAGAGATGATCCTATGGTCCCCAAACCAGACTGTTCGGCCCCTGACCTCACCGAGAAATTCTGTCCATAAATACAATGAACAGAACCGGTGACAGTTGCGGCCCTGGTGGAGTCCAACATGCACTGGGAACAGGTCTGACTTACTGCCGGCAATGAACACAGCTCCTGCTCCGGTCGTACAGGAACCAGACAGCCCTTAGCAAAGGGCCTCGGACCCCATACTCCCGGAGCACAAGCACAGGACACCACGAGGGACACGGTCGAATGCCTTCTCCAGATCCACAAAGCACATGTGGACTGGTTGGGCAAACTCCCCATGAACCCTCGAGTGCCTGATGGAGAGTGTAGAACTGGTCCAGTGTTCCACGACTGGGATGAAAACCACGGTCGGATACTCCTCTCCAGTCCCTGGCACAGACTGGGGAGGCTGAGAAGTGTGATTCCCCTGTAGTTGGAACACACCCTCCGGTCCCCCTTCTTATACAGAGGGACCAACACCCCGGTTTACCAGTCCAGAGGTACTGTCCCCGACCGCCACACGATGTTGAAGAGGCGTGTCAGCCAAGACCCACAACATCTAGAGACTTAAGGTACTCAGGACGGATCTCATCCAGCCATGGGCTTTATATTATGAATAGGATTTTTTTGATGGACAAAATAGCAAAAAAAAAAAAAAATCAGGATCATGTAGAGCGGGTTCATACAAACATTTTAAGACCAAAATGTTTGAGGCTCACTGCAGCAGGTACAGAGAGAGGAGCCACAAGATCCTAATGTAAGTCCATTGGAGCCAGAGTCAGAAGGAGCCGGAAGAGCCTCCTGGAGAACTTCCTATTTGGCACACGGCAGCTCCAGCGTTAGATCTGTTCACTCATATATACAGTCTATGGTTGTATGAAAGTGATGATGATAATGATGATGTATAGAAAATGTCTCATAAAAAAGTTGTGTAATCATATTGTGTCTAAATGTGTGTGTTTACATCCAATATCCAAATTTTATGTTAGCGACTTTTAAACTCTTTCAGGATAATAATAATAAAAAAAAAAAGAAAAACATGTTTTTGGAGGAACATGGAGTATTCCATGTGAATATTACAGTGAAAATGCAAGAAAACAACCAAACCGGGTCATTTTTGACCCACTTATTCATCTAAGGGTTAATGTGGGTAGGTCTTACAGCTTTGTAACTAACACCATTTGATTCCCTGACCCTGAAAATGTGGGTTTAGCAGTTAAAATCAACATTTCAACTTATTCAGAGGCTGAGATATTCCAAAAAGGGTTTTTTGGCGGCCATTTTTAAAAAATCCAATATGGCCGCCATAAAGACATGTGGGCAAATGCAAACATTGATTTTCTGACTCCATATACTATAACCTTTCCAAAAATATATAGGTTAGCAAATCCCCAAAAACTTCCCACTAAGGTCAAAAAATGGCAATAAGGAACCGGACTATAATGCTCTAGCCTGATTCATCGGCCGGTTTCACTTTGTGGAAGCCGTCTGACCTCGCAGCATTAGGATTTATTCACTCGACGGTATGCAGGTACGTATTTTATTTAACCAGTCGCTGCTATTTGGTCATGATGCGCCACCTCCCGAAGGAAGAAGGGCAATAACGTCTTTCCCTTTGATAAAATTCACCAAACATTCTCTTTGTTTTGGCTTTAAATCCTCGATCTCATTGCAAACACAGAATGTCTGGCTCTTCGCTGATTGGTTGGTAATCTAATAATGTTCCACAGTATTTCATAAAACCCAAATATGATTTTAACTTTGTAGGTGAAGTGCTTCCTCCAGAGGGTTGCATAATGTACCTTTACAAGAAAAGTTAAGACCAAAAAGTTTAGACCAAAATAGTGCCAAAAATGGAACTAAAAAGTAACCCAGTGCAGTACTACAGTGGCCAGAATACTAAAGTAAGTACACATATGAAGTAGGGCTAGCTAACTAACAAACTGTAAACAAGTAGGGTGTTTCAGAGTAGTTTCAGTGTAGTTAGCTCCTCCCTTCAGACAGGCATAAGGAAGACTCCACTAGAGGTCTGCGTGGGATAGAATTTTCAGTCCAGCTTCCACCCGCACCCGCATTGTGCAATCCCACTCCAGCCTGCGCCCACAAAGAATTGTAATTTTTGGTCCCGCTCCCACCTGCATCTGCGATAGTTTGTCCCACTCCCGCCTGCAAATCCTGCAAAATTTTCACATTTGCTTTCTTAAGCTCTATCAAACATGGAAAAGCTGAAAGAAATAGTCAAAATGTGTGTGAAATTAGACAACATCTGCAAATTTAGGCTGCTTAAAATGTTTTTATTAATGCCAAATAAAATATCCAGAACAAATGAAGTATGTTAGGCATACATTAATCATTTGTATATTTTACTTTACACACAATATTTAGTTTGCAGGACTGCAGTTTATCATCCCACCCACCCGCTCCCGCCTGTGCCTGCAATGAACTTTGTGTCCCACACCACACTGTTTTGCATCAGGCTGCTTTGTGTAGGGCTCTAGTGTCCACCCGTGTTTGACCAGAACTGAAGAAGCCGCTTGGATATTCGACCAAATAAACTTTTGTCCAGCTGACAAATTGAATTTCTCCTTTTGCCACGCACATATGAAGCTATTTTGTAGATCTTATGTGGAACCATTGCAGCGTGAATAAAGAAAAAAATGCTGAAACTCATGAATAAATGTTGAAAGAAAAATGAAAAGCGCAGTATCAAAATATGCAGTTATGTAATACACAAATGGTCTAACTAATGATTTCTGTTATTTAATAATGATAAACTTTTAATACCATACTGTTGGAGATTCCAGGCAAAGCAATAACATCACCATGGAAACAAACACCCAACAGAAAAGTTACACAATGCGCCTCATCATTGACTAAAATTGTATGAAAAATTTTAACTAAAAAGTAACCCAATGCAATACTACTGCGCCCAGAATAATAAAGTACACACACATGGAGTAGTGTAATACATGAGAGTCACATTGTATAGATCTTATGTTGGACCATTGCAGTGTGAATAAAGCAAAAATGGAGGCTTTTTCTCGCCATCAAACCTATTTTGTGTCCTTTTCTCGCTCTCCAGCTCTCCTCTCCACTCTCCATAGGAACTCCATTAAACCTGCCTCTATGTTATCTTATCCCCCCCCAAACAGCCCGAGCGCCTGTGGTTCATACCAATTACTACGAGCCCTATCTCTGGGGCCCTTACACATGCAACACCGCTCGGGTCACGGAAGTTTAGCTCTGAGCAAACACACTAACACGGCCACACTGTAATGTAGTACTCCTTCATTACGTGATAAAAAAAAAAAGCACCGCGCGACTCTTTGAACATTTCAATTTGTAAAACTACGAACAAAGATGGCGCCACCTGAAGCGGGGAGTATAGCAAAAAGGTCAACATGAAACATTAATAGGGTTTAATAATGATTTATAGTGGAAAAGGCATATCATTAAACACAGGGTGGGTGGTCCAGGGTTCATTACAAAATATGAGAAAGGATTCACCTCAAAGAAAGTGTGTAATGAATTTTGGTGAAAGCCTCCAGACATGAAATCTCAGAATGGGAAATCTTAATTAGAAGAATAGTTCGAATAATTTATGTGCTGTAGGAGTTCGCATTATCTAAAGGTTTCAGAATGATGAAAAATGAAGAGCCTTGTCGTAGCGATTAACAATTTTAAACTTCTTTTTGTATCTTTAGAGTGGGAAAAGGTCCTCAAAATGTTATATAACAAGAAGCTGAAACACATGAATAAACACTAAAAGAAAAATTATAAGTACAGTGCCCAAATATGCAGTTACTTAATACACTAAGTTTCTGTTATAGAAATAATACAAATATATGAATATTTTATTTTTACTTGTACATATACATTTACATAATTATGCCTTATTTGACACCGGTCTCTTGCTATTTTTGCTACTTGCTTAGAATTTATTAGACAAACTTTATTGATCCACAAGGAAAAATATTTACTTTATTAATTTATTTTTACCATTTATATTTTTGCTCTTTGTTATTATAATATATTGTGATATGTGAGCTACTGTGGCCTAATAATTTCTCTTATGGATCAATAAAGTTTGTCTAACTCTAGAATTATAAACATAGATTCCAGATTACAGTGGTCCCTCGTCGATCACGGGGGGTACGTTTTAAAAATAACCCGCTGTAGGCAGCTTTATAATTATTTCTGTTTTAAGACTGTAAAACCCCTCATCACACACTTTAAACACTTTTCTCAGACAGACAGTTACAGCCCTTTTTGCATCCTTCTGAAAATGTATTGCTGCTGCCATCTTTGTTATTTTCCTCCTTCTTTATGTAACGAACCAAAGATTAATTTATTCTGTAATGGCGCCTACAGCGGGTAACTTGTACCTTCCTTCAGCATGTCCAGAAGTCCAACTGTTTGTGCGATGGTTTGCATCTTTCCTCTGCCTTTTGGGTGCCTTTCTCGGTGCAGAACGTTTCATCGACATTGTGGGTTTTGTCGGGGAGAAAACTTGCAAACATAGAGCACTTCAGAGTCACACTGCCAGAGATCGAACCTTTATGTAAATCTGGCAGCTGAACACAGTCTGTACTGTACAAGAGACACTTCACAAGAGATTGATTGACAATGGTCTACAGTTCAGGACGCAGGGGGAGGAACACAATGCGTGTTCATATGTTGTTAAAAAAAAAGAAAGCATGCAAAATTGCACTAAAAACATTTGTGAAACAGTGAGGCTGCAAAAGGTGAACCACGTTATAGTGAGGGACAACTATACATTATAAAGACTTCTTGTGATCCACTTTTGGTGCAAAGTAAAATGTTTTTTTTATATGTAAAATTGCATATGTTGTGAAATGTAAAAACACAGGCTCCCTCAAAATACTGCAGTATACCTTGTACTGTATAGTCCCATGTAGTGAAGTTTGTCCTCTGCTTTTGTCCCTTAATGACGACGCTGCATGGGACGTCCTATTAGGAGCAAAGGGCATCTGCCTTGTATCGCCATGGGGACCTCTCGCTGGAATGTCCGCATAGATTCACTGTCAGCAAGATTACAGTCTCCTCACTCATCTAATTGCAAATGATGGTAAAATGTACTTTAACATGGGAAGAACATAAAATACAGAGCATAAAAACTGGACAGAGCAAGTCCTACAGTAATTAAATTAGATTTTCTTGCTGCATGTGGGTTTTGATTCTATGTGATTAGAAATAGGACTGCACAATTTGGGGGAAAAGTCTAATTCAAATTTTTGGGACAAACATTGTGATTCTGTTCAAAGACTGAAATATGAACTGACAAACGAATACAAGAATCACATTTCAGGACATGTTTGTACATTTGAGCATTTTTATGCAGAATACAACAGGAAATTTAGTTGTTTGTGCAGGAAATTATGTTGCTTCAAAACCTGCAGTTTTAAAATTGTGATTTGTTAACTGCATCCATTTAAATTTGCTTTTGCAATTACGTAATTTACACTTTTTTTTTTTTTTTGGTCCCTGTTAAACATACACTGTATATATAAGTGGACATAGCTAACCTTCTCGCTACCACATTTGAAATAGGAAGTAATCATGGCCGCACTTCTGGCTCCACTGACTCCGGCTCCAATTCACTTTGTATTGAAAAAAACATGTGCCTTTTCCTGTACCTGCTTCTGTCAGGCTCCTCATTGTGGTCTTAAAATGTTCGCATTAACCCGCTCTACATGATCCTGGTGTTTTTATTTTGATATTTTGTCCATAAATCTACTCCTATTCCAAATATGTAACTCGGCTCCAATTTGCCCCATAACAGCCAGTCTCAATGAGCTGCATTTGACTGGAGCTGATCATTATGGGTGACTTCACACTCCCTTAGTCCACTTCTTTATTCAGTCTATGCTGTGAACCTTATGGTTGCTAGGTAACAGTTATGGGATGACCTCTACGTATGCCATATCTGCTCCCAGTGTCCAACCAGGAAGTAAAATGATAAACTGCACCAAAGTGAGTATAATCTTAAAGGTCCAATATTACATCAAACTGACTGTTGAGAAATTTAAGCTATGTTGTTATCATCTCAAAAATATACCTGAAGTTGTGTTGTTTCATTGACGCATTTGAGTAACCTGTTACTATGAATCTATCTGAATCTCCAAAGCTCAAATTGCTCTGTTCCCCCTTGTGATGTCATGAATGTTGCGAAAGGCTGACAGTAGCTCAGTTAATAGAGTGTTTGTCCACTGATCCAAAGGGTGGTGGTTCGAATCCTGCTCTCAGAATCATTGGTGAGTGGTCATATCCACAGGCTGGCTGGTGTCATTCCAGCTCCCCCACAGATGAATGCTGTCATTGTGTCCTTGGGCAAGACACTTAACCCACCTCGCCCCGAGTGTGTGCGTGCGGTGTATGAATGTTTGTGAATGGGTGAGTGGTTCCTTGTTGTAAAGCGCTTTGAGAGCCTTAAAGATGGAAAAGCGCTGTGTATAAAAATGTGTGTTTACCATTTTACCTTGAAGTGTAGTTTTCAAGTTAACAGCTATATTTCACCTTTAGTTCAGTAGAGATTGACAATTCCAGGTCTGAAATTATCCAAGTGATTCTAATGAAGGTGTATGCTGTTTAAGAATACAATGGAGCACTTCCTGCATTACCACATGACATCACAAGGTGGAACAGTGTTTTTTGTTTGAGAAAACTCAGCCTTAATATGCCAGATTTGTGTGTTAAATATGTGTGAATGAAAGAAAACACAACTCCAAGTATGCTTTTGATGAAGAGTCATTATAATATTATAGATCAGAAAATAGCCTAATCTGGGCCCTTTTAAATATAACCACTTAAATATGCACTTTTGACATTTTCCAACAGTGAAAAACTTGGTCTGAAATAACCTCTGTGACTCATGGTGTATTTTAATCCTTTGGACGTGTCAAAAGTGCACTCAGACAAGTATAAGTCAGCGTTCTGTATTTTGATTTCACATAAACCTCCTCACTTTGTCAGATGGTGATAAATATTACGCCTCAGATCAACTACATCTGCGATAAGAGCTTCATTGCACGTTCCACTGATTTGCAGAATTGTCACTGAGATACATTTGATTCAGACGAGCGCTGGGGGATGAAAGAAAAAAAAAATTCTCTGCTCGATAAGATCATGAGTTAAGCGCTTTTTTGCGAGACCAGATATTTAGGCAGCGAGCGTAAACAAGTTGACAAAATGGATAAATATATGCACATCTCTCCTCCTTATATTAAACTATTTGCTGGATACATTGGACAGTAATTACTGATGTAGAAACCATATCAGCTCATTCCTGCTTACTCAGCTTGTGTAGTTTTTAGCGACTTTTCCACTTAACATTGTATTTGCTTTACCTCCTGTTACACAAGTGATTTAAAGGGCATATATTTCTGTATTTTCTGATCTACTTTTTAATGTTGTTTCCTTATCACAAATACACCTGGAGTTGTGTTTTTGTTTCATTCACACATGTTTAACACACAAACCCTGCATATTTAATCTGAGTTCTTCTCACAAACAGAAAACACGGTGTTCTGCTCTGTCATGTCCTAACCCTAACCCTAAGCTCCATACATCTTCACTTAAATCATTTACTATATTTTTTGGACTATAAGCAGTCACCTCCAGTCTCTCTCTCTAAAACCTTCAAATCAGGCAAGAAATCTAGGGGTAATAATGGACTCAGACTTGAACTTTAACAGCCACATCAAATCAATAACATCTGCAGCCTTTTACCATCTAAAAAACATAGCAAAAATCAAAGGTTTACTGTCTAAAGCACTTGGAGAAACTTATCCATGCGTTTGTCTCCAGTAGATTAGATACTGTAATGGTCTGCTCACTGGTCTCTCCACACGAGCTGTGAGACGCTGCAGAACATCCAGAACGCTGCAGCTCGGGTCCTTATTCGAACTAGGAAGTACGAGCACATAAGTCCTGTGCTCAGGTCTCTGCTCTGGCTCCTGTGCCTCAGAGAATAGACTTTAAAGCAGCTCTGCTTGTACAAGTGTCTCCATGGCCGAGCACCAAAGTCCATCTGTGACATGTTAGTGTCATATGAACCATCTCACACTCTGAGGAGCTCAGGGACCAACTCCTGCTGGTGCCCAGAGTCAGGACTAAACAAGGGGAGTCAGAGTTTCAGGTTCATGCAGCTAAAACCTGGAACAGTCTGAACATGTGAGACAGACTCTTCTGTGACGCTGTTTAAATCCAGACTCAAAACATTTCTGTTTAACTGTGCATATAACTGAAAGGTTTTCATTCCGCACTCTTCTCTCCAATTTATGTCTCTCTTTTTTAATTTTAATCTTCATGATTATTTATGTTTTGATTTGTTTTTTTAATTATGATTTTAATGTATTTCTTATTCTGTAAAGCACTTTGAATTACTTTGTGTACGAATTGTGCTATACAAATAAACTTGCCTTGCCTTGCCTATAAGTCGCTCCAGAGTATAAGTTGTACTAACCAGAAAATGTGTAATGAAGAAGAAAAAACATAAGTTGCACTGGACTATAAGTCGCACTTTTTGGGGGAAATTTATTTTATAAAATCAAAGACCAAGAACCGACATTTCATCTTGAAAGATCTTGAATTTATAGTTATAAAAATAGAACAGAGAACAACAGGCTGTTAACTTAACATATGAACAGTTATTCAGATTAAACTATAGCATAAACAACAGAACATTAGTTTATCAAACTCTTCATCTCACTCAAAATCATTAAATCCATTGAATTCTTCTTCCTCTGTGTCAATTCTGAGCAACTCCACAACCTCCAGAGGTAAATGGAGCATCACTTCCTCTTCTGTGTAGCTGTCGTCAGACTCCACATCAGTTCCAGTTAGAATTATTCAGGCCTTTTTGAATCCCGACAGGAAGGTTTTTGTTGTCACTACAGTCCAGGCTTTGTCGATCCATCCATTGACTTCTAGGAAAGTTGCATGGTGCACCCTCCTGGTTGTTACAAGTTTCTCACTCAGTCCAGACTTTCTTTCTGCTGCTTGATTTCCATTTTCGGCTGCATATTTCACGACTTGCAGCTTGTAATCTGCAAAATATGATTTTCGTTAAAATTTTCAGTGGTACAGAAGTAATGGTGTGATCGACTGACATGATCCCAGACAGGACAGAGGCTCTTTCTGCAGGAGACATGCACAGAAGGGCAGCAGATATTGGCACACAAGCCTAGAGCCTCTCATGGCTTCAGTGTGGAAATCTTAATATACATGTTGCAGAACCACCCAAACCATGAAAAAAGTGTGATTTATAATCCAAAAAATACAGTAAACCATTTCAACTGTGCAGTGCTATTCTGTGCTTAACCAACGGTTAAAGGTAACTGTTAACTTGGAAAACTACACCTTCATGACATCACATGGCATTTGGAGCTTTAGAAATGCAGACAGCCAACATGAGGGTTACTCATGTATGTGTGAATGAAACTAAACACAACTGTGAGCATGTTTTCTATGAGGTAACAATATTGTAATGTGGCTTAAATCTCACAAGAGTCAATTTAGTGAAATAAAGGACATTTGCTGAATACATTGTACGGTAATTCCCAATGTGTAAACCATACCAGACCATTCCTGCTCACTCAGCTTGTGTCGTTTTTAGCAAATTTACCACTCAATGTTGTATTTGCGTTAGCCTTGCCTATTACATAAGTGAAATAAGGCTGATCCGATGAGAGGAATACAGATGAAGACGGCAGGTCATATTGGAGATGCTGTACGCGCCCTGGCCGTACTTAGAGAGGATGGAGCAGAGCTAAACAAATTGCTTCCTTGTTGTAGCGTCTCCCACAGCGCTAATGCGGACTAGCTGTGCACGTGGTCACAATGGGCCCAGGCTCGTTTTCTGTGATTTGAATAAATATGTGCTGCGTCTCTACAAATGTCACCAACTTAAATAAATGTATGTAGAGCAAAGGGAGCAGCGTGCACTTTGCAGAGTTGGCATTTTTTTCCATTGTTTATGCTCTCAGTGGTTTCTGGAGACACAGGGAGGAGGCAAAATAATATGGCCACCTGCCGAAAAAAGCTTAGTTATCTGTCTATCTCCATCTACAGTAGTGGAGAAAATGAAACTGTGTTAAATGTGGAGTAACTGGAAGGTAAAATATGAAATGCAAAGTATTTCAGGGTTTTTCTGTAAAAAATAAAACAGCAAAGTACCAAAACTGCTGAAATTCTACAAAAATACTCAACACACTGTCTTATACAAAATATTTTCTTTCTTTATTAATCCTAATTTTGTATTTACTTATTTATATTTTTTCATTGTATTTAAAGGTGCACCGTGTAACTTTTCTGGTAGAGGGACCATTACCTCCTCGTTTCCATGGAGATGTTTTTGCTTTGTCCAATATGCTCCACAGTATTGCATTAAATGTGTATAGCTTCATGAAGACAAAAAGTAACACCACTAAGCCAAGTTACAAGTCAGATCTCTGGATGGGCGACCCTGCTTGTGTTTTTTAAGCAATAAAACACATATAATTAAATACATGTTTAATGCTACTGTGGAACATTTCATGCAAAGCAATAACATCTCCATGGGGAAAAAATCCACCAAAAGAGTTACACAATGCACTTACAGTAGTAGTAGTAGTAGTAGTAGTAGTAGTAGTAGTTGTTGTTAGTTGTTGTTGTTGTTGTTAATATTACTATTATTACTATTATTATTATTTTATTTATTTATTTTTTTATTATTTTATTTTTATTTTATTTATTTTTTGTGTGTGTGTTTTCTTATTTTGATATTTATTTTATTCAATAAAAAAAAAAAGTCTGTAAGTCTAGCTGCTGCAAAATATGTGAAGAGCTGAACAAATTGCTTATCAGTTCAAGTTTATAATATACGCCCATAGCTGTACAAATCATTACAGGCGTGTCTGCTATTGTCTTTTGTCAGTTTTTATTCTGAGAGTTTGTGAGACAAAGTGAGAAGCATCCAGCTGCAAATGCTTATTATTGTGTTGTTTGTGAACTGTTATCTTGATGTGTGGTAATTACAATTAGCACACTTTTCATTTCCAATAACACCGGAATGATAGCAGTAACTAAAAAAGAGATAGGAAGAAAATGATGGGTTTTTTTTGGTTTTTTTCCTGTAACAATAATCAAAGTCATTAAAGTGCTTAATGAAAGTAGTGCAGGAGACAAGTTGTACGGTGTAAAGATACATAAAGCTACTAACAAAGCCAAGTCTAATGGGTCTGGTCACTCAGTCTTTGACGTTAATTTCCAAACCAACCAATATAAGTGGGACCAAGTCTTCAAGTTCAGTGTCTCTTTTTGGGCTGAGTTCTTCTCTCAAACTGAAAACACTCAACTGTCCCACGTTGTAATGTCATGTGGTAATACAGGAAGTGCTCCACTGTGTTTTTAAACTCCATTCACCTTCACTAGAATTATATGGATGGTTTCAGCTCTGGAATTGCCAACCTCTACTGAACTAAAAGTAAAATTATTAGGTTGTTTTTTTTCAGACAAAGAGTTTGTTTTTGACGGTTTGGACTGCTCACTAGCGGTCTTCCTCTGAGTGGTCATGTGATGTTGCTGTGATGAATCCAGTCAGCTGATTTAAACTGGTTTTGGCGCTGTCTTCCTAGCGGTGGAGCCAGGTTGACATCTCCATCTGCAGTCTGGCTTCAGGACAGTATCCCAGGTGTGTGAGAGTAAAAAAGCCCCCTCATCCAGGTTCATAGTCCCGTGGGTGTGTTTCCGTATTTCGATTGCCTCTTTAATCCAATGTCCCAATGATGTTTGCTCCGTCCCAGTCCAGAATGTGGTTCGTTCTTTTACAGTGGTCACAAATGGAGTTGTTCCTGTTCTGCTTTGTGTTTTGTTGCTTGTGTGCACGCCTTCGCTGTTTCCTTCTCGCATTCTGTCCTATGTTCCTTTTTTCGTGTACTGAACACCCTCCCTGTTTCCCTGATGTATGTTTTATTGCAGGACAGGCAGGGTATTTCATATATGAGATTACATTTATGCTCCGGTTCTGTTTTATCTTTTGGGTGGACGAGTAATTACCTGAGTTTGGTATACGGTTTCACTGGTGTGTTGATATTGCATTGTGTTGTGTAAAATGTAGCTGTTAACTTGAAAACTACCACTTTATAACATGTATGAATGAAACAAAATTAGGCAAATTAATGAGGTAACAACATTAGAACATGGATAAAAGCTCAAAAAAGAGTCAATTTCATAGACCATAAATAAAAAAAGACTGTCATAATATAGTGGCTGATTTGGGCATGATCCACAGTTGGTGCTATGCTGGGGTTTTTGTTTTGCTGATTTCAGATGCTGCGTTCACAGTCTGGACTCTGTGAAGCTCGCCTCCACCTGTCCACGAGCCAACAGCACAGACGCCTTTAGAGTTTGGAGCAGAAAAGAGACGCATTATCACAAACACAAACTCATCTGATATCTGACCATGACGCTGGCTGCGTGTGGACAGGCCAGCGTAACATCCTCCTTATCACAGCCATGTTATTATGTTGTATGAATGAATATGGCTCTATTACAAAGACGTCGGTATAAAAGGCTCACCGTGTAACTTTTCTGGAGGATGTTACCTGCCCTGCTGGATTTCTTCAAAACAATATCACAAATATGAACGCAATAACGATTTCCTTGATTATTTTTGGACGTGAAAGCTTAAAGATTCACTGCTTAGCTTTTGTAGAGGTCAGCTACCTGCTTGTTAGTGCTTTGTCTATGTTCTGCAATATGTCGTTGGGCTTGTTGGTCTAGGGGTATGATTCTCGCTTGGGCTGTGAGAGGTCCTGGGTTCAAATCCCAGATGAGCCCCCCATTATGTTACAAACCAGTGCTAGGGACAAAGGAAAGTAACACAAACAAGATGTGATGTAAGGTAAGTGCTTTTATAAAGTAAATGTAAGTAAGTATAATAACAGAAAAAAGCTGTTTTACATACAATAAATCAAAATTTCCAAATACAACTAAACAATACCTCTATTGGGTTAAATAACTCAAAGAAAATACAAATGCCCAAGGGCCGAGCCAAACTGGCAAATACAAACAATCACTAGGTCAATAGTGACCCCTAGAGTCCCAAATTCTCAGTAGTAAAGGGATGTGACAAACACACGTCTACCAACGACGGTGGTGAAATGAAACTGAGATCCAGCCGTGAGGAGGGACAGGCGCACAGCACTTTTATTGGACGATTTGATGGGATGTGTAGGAAGGGGACTGGAGGAGCGGGACGTCAATCCTCCAACCAGACACAATAAACATCAGAGCCAGCCCAAAAGCGACGGAACCACACCCCACCAATCAGGCGGCAGGTAAAACACAGGACATGTAAATATGGAAGGCACACGCGGTAAAACAAACGGGGAGCGCCGGGCGAGGCGGAGCCAGGCCGCGAGCTGTAACACACCTAATCATTTCCTTTGAGACAACCAGGTAACAGGCCAAGTTACAGGTTAGGCCTGTGGAGAGGCAATACCGTGTGCAGTAAGAATGTATGTTTTTCAGGTATTTTTTCGCTATAATAACAAACATAATGAAATAAATGCAAAGTATCTCAACAAAACAATACCTGGAGTTGTTTTGTTTCATTCACACATGTTTGATTAATTCTTATTATTCTGTCGACAACTCCAAAGCTCAAAATATTCTGTTCTACCTTGTGATGTCATGTAGTGGTAGTTTTCAAACTAACAGCTAGCGTTTACCTTTTCTTCAGTAGAGACTGGCAATTCCAGGGCTGAAATTATCCAAATTATTCTAGTGAAAGTGGAGGTTATGGAGTTTAAAAACACAGTAGAGCACTTCCTGCATTATCGCATGACATCACAAGGTGGAACAGGGTGTTTTCTGTTTGAGATCATTTGTCTGAATGAAGCAAAACAAAACTCAGATGTGTTTTTGACGAGGAAACACCATTATAACATAAACCAGAAAAGAATTTAACATTTTATGCCAAAATGAATCAAAGAAGTCAATGTTTCTTTCACATTTGTCACAGTTGTTTTGATGTTTTCGAAAGTGGAATGAACAGTCAGAAATGTGAACACAGGGGATCCAAAATTGTTGCCAGGATCAAGCCGACCAGACCCGGGCAGAGCTAAAATGAAGGGGGCACTGTACTCTGTGATACCATGTTGTTTACACGCAGTACTGAGAGGGTGGGCGCTGCCATCAAACTGAATTTCTGACCACTTGTGCAGTTGTAGTACCAGAGTGAACCCGAAAACCACACTTGTAGAGATCCAAATGCACCAGAGTGATGGAGTCAATGGAGAATCCTGTGGAGATATGACATTTTGGAATTATGTGGTGATAAATAAAACTGTCTCTCTCTGGCAATGGCAGATAATAAAAAAGTCTTTGAGGATCATCTGATGGTGCAGATAATTTGTCTTTTAACACACAAGTTACTGATGTTTCTTTAAAGTAAAAAAGAAAAAAACTGAACCAGAGAACAAATTAAACAACAGATTTCATGGTAGTTCGTATACTTTATGGTTTCTCATATAACTTTGTCTGTTTAAAGATGCAATTTGGAACTTTTCTGGTAAAGGGTCTGTGATCTACTTTACTCCATGTAGATGTTTTTGCTTTCCCTGGAATATTTCATACTATTGCATTCATTTTATCTCCATGGAAATGAACAGGTCATGCCAAAACATAAAATAACTATTAAAGGGACAGTCCAGAATTTTGGACATAGGACCTCGTTTCCTAGTTAGTCAGCAAAGCAAAGCAAATCTGTTATTACACCAGACTGTCGATGTGAATGTCTGTGTCGATAGAATAATTTTTAGACGTAAAACCAACCTTGCATTTGAAGGATTTATGAGCAGCAGCAGAGAGTTGCACTTCTCGCCGGCAAAGTAAAATTCCTCTGCTGCTGAGAAAATAGTCCCTCAACATGCGACGATTCATGCGATGCGAGGTTAGTTTTATTTCAGACATTATTCTCATCTCAGCACAGCCATTACATAGACAGTCTGGTGTTATAATAGTTTTGCTTCGGGTGTTTTGTGGAGCGGGTAAGACTGTTTTTAGTGGCAGGCTAACTATGGCCATTGACATGCACTAGCCTAGCCCCAGCGACCTCTGCAAATACAAGGACTGGATGGAATATTTTTTTAAAAGTGCCTCCACACATCTCAAACACTCTGGCTCACTAGGAAATGAGGTTTAATAAAGGCATATGTAACTGGAAATAATGCAGGATAGATAGAATGTTATATAGTGTGCCTTTATTTTTTCAGTGCTTCATAGTTGACTGAAGAGTAAGGCATTCAGCAAATTCTCTACTCTTTACTCCTTTTTCACTCTTACATATTTGTTGATGAAGCATTTTAAAGGTGCACTGTGTAATTTTTCTAGAGGAGGATCTGCTATCTGCTTGTCTCCATGGAAATGTTATTGCTTTGTCTAAAATGTCCCATAGTATAGATTCAGGTGGTGTTCATACGTTTTTTGGTCGAAAAGGTGAAGTTTTTATTCGTTTTGGCCTTTCGTCCACACGGAGCCAGCGTTTTGGGTTTGGGAAAACGGTATTTTTTTTAAAAAACAGGTTCCAGAGTGGAGAAATCTGAGAACGCTGAAGTTTTGTTGTCGTGTGGACAAGCAAACTGCAGCTTTTGGAGAACAATGACATCGCAATCCTGTCATCGCCACGTGACCGGAAGAGAACCCTGTGCAGGAAGAAGTATGGTGTCCAGTGGCTCTGGCTGTAGCGCCACATACAGGTGTAGCAGATGTATTACATTGTTTTCTTTCAGTGCTCTGTTGTCGTGATTTTTTTTTCAACCTGCAAAAAATAAAAAAATAAAATAAATCCAGGAGCATCATGTGGACATAGCCTAAACCTGCATAACACAAGGGAGACAAGCAGGTTACAGCAGTACGCTACATTACAATTCAGATCTGTGGAGCGTCACCCCTATTCACAGAAGGAATTATTGTATTTTTGAGCAATAATGAATAAATGCTGGTTTAATGTGATACCATGGAATATTACAGGCAAAGCAATAGCATCTCCATGGAGACAAGCAAGTAGCAAACCCTCCACTAGAAAAGTTGAGCAGTGCAGCTTTAAAGACCATAGTAAAAGCATTGTAACATGTTCTTGATATGATATAGTGGAGCTTAATTCTTCCTTTTCTCATTGACGTTCAGAGGTTCAATATATCCATTTCATGTGACAGACTGGATTGTATTGAACAGGTACAGGGCAGACAGGGGCCAGAGGGCGGCCTGGCATTTGATTAGTGATGACTCTTAAAATGGCCTCCAGATAGACACACACAAGTATACAGTACCCCACGTACACATTTACACAGGCACTTACTATATACACACTTACAGAGTACACACTTGCAGAGTACACACTTAGAGTACACACTTAGAGTACACACTTACAGAGTACACACAGCGCGTTGGGTTAAGTTAAAGAGGTTTTCTGCCCCGCGTCTGTCCTTGGGCAATATCATCACACGAGGATCAATAGAGCCATCCCTCAGAGTGAATGGAAAGCAGCCCGAGACACTGAGAAATACAGGAGAGAGGGAGAGAACGAGAGAAAGGAGGGGGAGAGAGAGAGACAGAGGTTAGTGAGAGGGGAGTGGGGGGGCGGAAGAAAAATGAACATAAGGGTAGAGGAGAGGAAGGAGATCAAAACAATGGCGCGTGTCAGAGGACTTAAGTCACTTTTAACAATATTTTTCAAGACACCTTCAAATATGAATAACATGGAGGAAGTATCTGTTAAAGTTATTTGTTGTGGCAGTTTCTCTCCGCCTCACTGACAAAGCAAAACTTTTGAGTTAAATGCCCTTCCTGATAAAGCTCCATCCATTTATCTATGTTTGGGAATGGCACAAAGAGTGACGCTGGAGTTTTGTAGCTTTTTTCTGTAGTTCATTTGTATTTTCTTTTCTTTAAATGTGGTATAAATGTTTGATATACATTTCAAAAATCTAAAATGGTAGCTATGTTAATGTAAATGAGTTGAAGGGTTGTGTGGAAGAGATGTGGTGGGAGTTTTGATTGTACATCTTTGCAAACTGATTTATTATGAGTGAATGAGTAAGTTTTTATTTGGTAGAACTAAAACAAATATTCTGATGTATTTACTCTCTATTGCATATCTAAAAGTGTGATGGTGTCTGACAAAAATACAGTTTTCACCTTGTCATTCTCCAATTTGAGTCAGAGCCAAATTTGTGTCAGAATTCGATATGGAAATTTGATAACACTTGTCACAAGGGATGTAACAATATCCGAAATATCGTGATATCGTATCATCAAAGTTCTCACAAATAATATAGTGGACCATCACAGTATATTTAAATTATATAATATATCGAATTGTAAATCTGTTTGCTTAAATTAAGAGTTATGGTGCAGCAATAGCTAAAAAAAAGACAGGGGGAACTACATAGACCATGATCCTTTGCTCCGTTTCAGTTTAGACTACAAGAAGAAATAACAGTTCTAAGCACTTTCAAGTCTTAGTTCTTTAGGTTAAGTCTCGTCAAGGCATTTTAAAAGGAAAAAAATTAGCATATTAACAGTTTTAGCTGTTTAGTCTCCACAAAATATCACAATATATATTGTACTGTGAGATGTATATTGTGAAAATATCGTCCATCGAGATTTGGATTTTGTTACATCTCTAATCATGAGCCTCTCCACCATATCGTGAGCTTTCCCACAATATTGCAATAAATATTGTACCGTGAGGTTCATACAATGATCGTATCGTGAGACTTGGCATAGTGGGTGACAAGGAGGGGTGTAATGAAATCCAACACATACACAGACAAACTACATGTAATTGATAGATTTTTATTATTCTATAAATATGATTATTTTAAGTTAAAACTGAGGCCATATAAAGGGCTCATATTACCATAAAATACCAAATAATAGCCGAGTTTCAATTAAATGCTGATTGCAGGTGTACATTTTCATAATCAACTCCTGGTTCCAAATAAACCCTGAGAAGTCGTGTCTGCAACAACAGGACGCAGGACTGATGCTCGTGCTGTGTATAATGTTCTCACTCTGCCTGCTCCCCACTCGCTGCGTGACGTGTGTCATTTGTTTTAAATTCCTAAAGACATTTCTGCATGTTGTGGAGGGGTTTTAATTACTTTCTGTAATTCAGGAGTCACTTTCAGTTGTGGGGAAACTACCTGCTTACATCAGTATTTTGTTATAACCTTTCAAATGAACAAGCCTGCATCTGTTTAGAAAGTAGCCTATGCAGACACTCGCAACAGTCATTCTGGCGGCTGCCGAGGAGGCTGTTCAAACTCCCATTTCCTGTTTTTTGTGCTTTATTTAACCAAGATATGATGATTAGTGCAGTGACACCACAGAGAGCGTGATGTTTACAGCCCACATAGGAGCAGTTTGACTTCAGTTCAGTCCTGCCTTTACCAGACTGGTTGTGTGACTCAGAATGGATAGGCTATATTCTATCCATTGATGGATCACCTTCACTGAAAAAGTGGTGGAACAGATGACGTTGCTGTGAAATCCCTATTTCGAAGTGACGTAAAAAAAAAAAGAAAAATGGCGCAACATAGTGGTCAGGAAATGGAAGCAGTTTTTATGAGTTTTGGCAACTCAACTTCAGTTTGGCAATTTGGAGGAAGCAGCAATGTCATCGTAGCTGCTGTGGTAAGAAGAAAGTTGTGGTAAAGGGGCAGGAATTGTGTTGACAAGTTCAGCAAAGTAGTTGCCTGGCCATCATATAAAAACTGTAAAATACAGTCATAGTGGTTAAAAGAATTTGAGTACCATATTTTCCCAGTTTTGCTGAGCAAAATTTTTGTGAGGAATTAATCACCTGCCCCGAATTGCCGCCTGGTCTAAAATAAATGCCTAGTCTGTTAAGTGATTGAAACAAATAAACGCCCCAGCTATTATTTGATATTTTACGGTGTGCTATTTTCTGATCTATGTTATAATGTTGTGTTGACAGAACATTAAAAGCTCCAGCAAACAGATGAGTGCAGAGAAACATGGAGGCGGACTGATTTGAGTATAATATTTAATATGTTTTGTGACTACTTTATCAAAATAAACCTTATGAAACTTTCTTTGCAAACTCTATTTAACTTAAATGATTGGGGAACTAACTTCTAACTTCTGATGAATAAATAATGAAAATATAGTCAAGCCATTAACCAGCACAAATTACCCAAATTCTGCAAATGACCCAAACTGGGGAATGACGCCTCTCTACCAAAACTTTTAATTCTTCAACCTTTTGACCAAACAATGACTATCTGACCACACTGATGGACTGAATATGACCCCTACTTTTCCCGTCTGTAACTCTTACAGTAAGTCAAACAATCCAGGAGTTTGTGTGTCAGTGGTTGCCGTGGATACAAAACGTCCCTTTGATCGTGTCAATTCTTGTGCCGTCGCTCACAGAGGCTTCAGGCCGTGGACTATAGGCTGTCTGTCCGGGTTATGATTTAGACTGCTCTGTGTATTTCTTTTTAATTCACAATGAAAAAGCTGTAATATACGGAAGGTAGTGGCCAACAAAAGAAGGAAACAGACAAACTTTTCACCTTTCTACACACTTATAAATTAATTTCCTAATGTTTTAAGTGAATAATCCAGGGGCTGTTCAGACTATAGTGAATTGAAAAGGGAGACTGTACCTCGTATCATTATGAGAATGAGTTGAGGGAGATAGTGGAGTCTGGGAGGATCTGGCAACAGCGAATGAAGCAGAGGACAAAAGGCAGCGAGAAACAAAGTGACAAGGATGGATGAAGGGAGCGAGCGGAGGAACAGATGGGGGAAGGAGCTAGGAAAGGAAGCGAGGACGTAACTGCAAAAATGTAGCATCAACTGAACTAGATGTTAAAGGGCTCGTGCGCTATTTGCTGATCTATGTTGTAATGTTGTTTCCTCATCAAAAACATACTTTGAGTTATGTGTTGTTTCATTCACACATGTTTAAACACACAAACCCTGCAAATAGAAAATAATGTTCCACCTTGTGATGTCATGTGGCTCCACTGTGTTTTTAAACTCCATACACTTTCACTAGAATCATAAGGATAATTTCAACCCTGGATTTGCCGTTTGAGCTTCGGAAATGTAGACAGACTAATAATAAAGAATTACTCAAACATGTGTGAATGAAACCAAACACAACTCCAGGCATGTTTTTAAGGAAATAACATCATTCTAATGTGGCTTAAAGCTCACAATTGTGCGTAAAATAGAACCTAAGAGATGAGCGCTGGTGATGGAGAATGGAATGGACAAGTGAAATGACGCCGGGTGATTAGGTACAGACCAAAGGTGAATCTGAAATCCATTTGTGTCACTTTTATGGCATAATGTACATGAATTTATTAGCTCCGATGATCAAATGGTGGCGTAATGGCCTCCGTCAACATGGCCGACCGAAGAGGAGTGATGGATCTGCAGCTGTAACGTTCAACACCAGCACACAGACATTCTTTTATGGCTTAAGTCGTGAAACATTTAGTCCAGCTGTAGATCACCTATTTTTAACTACACAAAGTTCATATTTATGATTTGACTAGAGGTATGGAGGTTGAAGAAAGAACAAGGTCGAGAGGAAAGGAAATGTTATATTGAATTTAGGTTTGGAGAGCAAATGTGTGGTTTTGGAATGTCTTCTCTTATTTAAGCTTAAAGATCTGTTAGTTTAGTACAGTTGACTCATTGTAAATAATAACTGGAGTCTGGGTGCAGACAGCTGAGCTAATGATATTTGAATATATAGTGTTAATTCATCTAACAACACAGACAATATATTTAAAAAGCTGTCATACTTTTATATTAAACCATTATACTTAATAACATAACATAAAAATATGTATTACTTAATTTCTATAGAACACATCATTTACCTGGTAGACTGACAGTATAGTGTTAAACTTTTAGTAGAATAAATGGAGGATAGAATTATACTGTTCAAATATTGAAATATTGATATATTATGATCCTGGATCTGGTTATGCTATCGTGAGTAGTTTTTGAGACATTTTCCTAAATTATTTTATGACAGTGCTACAATTTTGTTCATTCAACAAATGTACTGTTTTGACAATCAAAATTCTATTATGTACGGTGTTTGCACAGATAGTAGTTTAAAAAAGAAACAAGTTATGTATCGAGTATCAAATCATAGGGGAACATGTGATGTCCAGTCCTACTGTGGAACATTTCAGACAAAGCTATAATAGCATCTCCATGGAAACAGAAGATGACAGACACCCTGATTAAAGACGCACAGATCCAACTTTTTCAGTCCCACTGATTTCGACACTATACATACCCAATATCAACTAATGCTAGTGTCGAGACTATCAGCAAAAATAAAATAAGACAAAACTGAGCTCAATCTGTGGCTGTTATTTATCTCTAAAATAACTTTGTATGGATAAAAGTTCAAACATTATGAGACTTTCTCAGGCAACTACTTGCAGTATATATATATATATATTGCAATTATATACTTTCATATGTCCAACCAGAAAAAAAAAAAAAAAAAACATTACATATGTGCAACTTTATATTCACACCGTCTTCTTCCCTTAAACAAGCACATTTAAGTCCAGACTACAGCTTGGTTTTGCATTGTCCTTCTAACAATAGGAAGTAAGCAGCCTTCTTCAGTCCTTAACCACTGCTAGACCATCCCAGCCCTTTGTCCACTGTTCAAGGATCTCCACAAAGTTAACTGGGATTTTGATGTAACTTTTCTATTGTTGTTGGCCCCATTATGATTTTAACATGCAGGACGCTTGCCGGAGCGGCTCCTCTCCATAAAAGATGAAGGTGAAAGTTAATATGGGCGGTGGTGTTGGATGGGAGTTCAATGATGAGGCGTGTATGTGCTGTAATTGTATCTGGATGTTCGGGCGCGGGGAAGAAGAACAGACCCCAAGTTCATTACCCCCTCCCACGTTACCGCGGTGACAAACAGCCCGAGCGCACAACATCCTGATTACGTCCCCATAGATCATACATGACACACATTAGCGCGTATTAGCTTGATTCGGGACCTGTCGTTATTACCCACAAGGCCTTGCTCTTGTTGTGAGGGGAGTTTGCGTTTCGCCCTGCCATGTTAGCGCTGGGAGCTGGTGGTCCCCTGGTCCCCTGAACCTTCATGCATCGCTGGCTCAGCACAATGTTACGTAGAGGTAATGTCCGGTATGAATACATGCAAGTAATTGTTCTGTGCATGTCCTGTTAAAGTGGGTAAGTGATGAGAGGTGCAGGGTGAACATGATAAAAAACTAATAAAAAACACATTATTTTTATTTCACTATCAAGTTGGAACGGCTCCAAACAATGTCAATGGGCACTCATTAAGGTCAAAATTAATGTTATTTTCAGCGACATACATTATTAACGATTCTTTAGGTCACCAAATTAATCACGTCAATTGAATTTCAGTTTAACCATTTCGCTGCGTGAAGCTAAACTTATAAATGTCACTAGCTGAAGTCGTACCCACACCTCGTAGATGGAAAATATCATTGTCCAGTTCAACCAAAATGGAAGAACTCTGGCATTTTCAGATTAAACCTGAGTGCAATTTTATAAACCGCATATGACCCACTGCATGCAACACAGTATATCCATGGAGACAGATAAGGTTAATGCCATACTGTGGAACATTCCAGACAAAGCAATTGTTGTAACCCCGCAACCCATTGTAGCCAAAAAGTTTTAAACCATTTTAGAATCATCAAAAACATACCTGGAGTTGTGTTTTGTTTCATTTACACACATCTGAGTAATCTTGCATTATTAGTCTGTCTATATTTCCAAAGCTCAAAATACTCTGTTCCACCTTGTAGAAGTTTTCAGTAAAATGCTGGAGACCAACTGGATGTCTTAAGCAGAAGAACTTTATTTACCATCAAAAATAGGGGCCTGGTGGGGAATTGAAAAGTCAAGATAGTATGATTTCAAAAAAGAGCATAGTATAATCTTTGAGTTTTCAATCCCCTTGACTATGTTTCTAAAGGAGGAGGTTTATAAAGCAAGAGTAATGAGACTATGAAGGCGACTAGGCACCGATATGCCACGATTAAGCTATGCCAGTGGTATGCCAAGGGAACATCATGGTGTAAATATAGCTTTTGTGAGTCCATGTTAAACTGAGAGATGTACGTGAAGGATAAATTACTTAAATTCTCTTACATGTTTTACCTTTTATTCAGCAGAGATTGGCAATTCCAGGGCAGAACTTATCTAAATGATTCTAGTGAAGGTGTATGGAGCTTCAAAACACAGTGAAGCCCTTCCTGTATTACCACGTAACATCACAAGGTGGAACAGACTGCTTTTTGTTTGGTAGAAGAACACAACCTACCGTATTTTCCAGGCTATTAGACGCTCTGGATTATAAGGCACTGTCATTAAATGGTCTGTCTTTGAACTTTTTTCACAAATAAACCGCGCCGGACTTTAAATGAAACACAACAGTCCGACGGGTCAGTTGGACTTTGTTTGGCACGTTCACGGTGACTCCCGGCTTTGTTCAGGGAGGGTGCTGTCTGGGACCGCTGGATTGTTGGCATGTTCGAAGTGACTCATTTGTTCAGTTGTGGCTCAGAAAGGCACATTGCACTTGTTTTTTTGGCTCGTTCCTCCGTTCCGTTCCTCATCCATGTGGAGTGATGAGTGTGGCTGCCTGTGTTTTTCGCTGCGTGGTGGCTGTCTGCTCCGTGCGTGTTTGCGTGCGCTACTGGTGGTGCTGCTTTGTCGTTTACTGAAGTCATGCTGGGACACCCGAGCGGGGGGCGCAGTCGTTTTTTGATGGGGTTGGAGGCTTAAGAGCACGTCTAATAGCCCAGAAAATACTGTAAATATGCAGGATTTGTGTTAAACGTGTGAATGAAACAAAACACAACTCAGGTATGTTTGTGACGAGGAAACAACATTATAACACAGATTAGAAAATTGTGTAATACGGGCCCTTTAAACCCGGTCTCACTGTTTACAAACTGCGTCCTCTGTATATTACATGAGATGATCTTGTCTCGAGCCCCTCTTGTCAGTCCTTCACTCGTGCTGTGGTACACTGGAGTTTGGCCTATGTAAATGCTCTCCTCTCCTCACACTGCCAGCTCAGCACAGGCTTCTCCGAAAAAGGGAGTAATGGAGGTGCTCTGAAGCCATTATCTGGCTCAGTGTTAGCCAGCGGGACATTAACCTGAAGAACCCACATGTACAGTACAGCTTCTTCCATGGAAAGTCTGCAGCGGGGAAACTAGAGCGTGGAGAAACAGATCTGCTATTCAAAACACTGTGTATATAGGCTTCAAATCAGATTACAATAATGCCACTGTTTGTATACAGTATTCTGGAGATTCAGTTCAAATGAGATGCACACAACAGCATTCTCTCAGTTGGTGATGGCTTGAAAATCGATTTTACTGCTATTATAACAGTTGCTGTTCCATTTTTACAGGATTGGGACTGACACAATGGCTTCAAATTGGTTTAAATACGTAGCTTTTCTGGTGGAGGGTACAGTTTCTTTGTCTTTCCATGCAGATGTTATTGTATGACCAAAAATGTTCCACAGTATGGCAGTGAACTTGTGTATCTCCATGGAGACAAGAATGTGACACCACCAAGTCAAGCTGCAGGTCTGATCTATGGAACACTGTAAACCCAAATGTTCAAAGTAATTAAATACATTCAGTTGTGTATAGTCAAAGTTTTAGAAATAGGCCTCCTAACTTAATTATGTCAAGTTGCTGTAACATGTTTGATTAAAGGTATAAGTGAGTGTAACTTAAAAACATAGATGAGACAACTATGATAAAGTCCAGTTATTTCTATTGTTTTAAATACGGATGATATCAAAATGAACTTAATTTATATAGTACATGCTAAAATACAATACAATTTCAAAGTGCTTCACCAAATAAGTGAACTTATTCCAGTCGTTTGAAAACTCCCAATTTTACGTCATAAAAAATTGAAAAATAGTTGAGTTGCCTTAACAGAAAACTTATGACTATGTTTACACTGAAACGAATCACCGTATCACCGTATCAGAAACGATTTGCGTCCACACAGCTTTGAACATATTTGTTTATGTTTTACAGAAACGAAAATTAAAACCGCATGGCTAATTTGCATAAACTCAGCGCTCATAAAACAGCTCGCCGCTTGTGCACAGATGCAGTTCAGCTTCTCTCGGGCTTAAAAAAGGACACGACTCAGTGGATTATATGTGTTCTTTCTGTGACAGAGGGGTGTTCTGCTGATGGTGAGTCTGGTCTGTGCTTCTATCGTGTTGGAGATGGTTCTTGTTAAACTTTTCTGAGATTATACGTCTGCAGGTCATACGCATAGACCACATATATGAATGGACATATATTCTAGACTCTTAGAGTTTTGGTGGTTAATTACCTCGGCGTCTACTTCAGGCGTCCACACAGTGCCAGATCAGATCCATACTCAGAATTTGTGGGAGCTGACGGCACCAGATCATTTCCATGGGATTAGTGTGGACGAACACTGCATCAACAACAAGAACAACTCGATTACATGCTAGTGTGGATGGGGCCTAAGAGTCATATTAACGGCAAATATTTGAGCACTTTTAATTCAGCTGTTGTCAAAAGTACAAGTAGCAAACCATCCAACCTTTTAAGTTCTGGAAGATTGTGACTTTTAAGTTCATCAGCTTAAAATAATTAATGTAATCAATTGCCTCAATTATTTTTTTTTAGTTCTGATAACTTTTTTGGGTTTACAGTGAAAGGTTACCCCGCTCCCAATAACAATGCAGGTTTTTGAAGTATTTTTGACCAATAAAACATCTGTAAGATAGATAAGTAAATAAGGGGCTCATTCATGCATCATCTCCATGGCAACAAGCAGGCGGCATACCCTACACCAGAAGTTGCATAGAACATCTTTAAGAAACCGTAGGTGTGACTTTAAAGCAAATTACACATTTTATCTGTAATTATTTGCAATATCGATTCATGTATTCTGTCTCTCTGTGCTCTTATCTCCTCTTCCTTCTCTTGACGAGACACTGACAGCTGTCAATCACAAATCCGGACCCGCCCTTTTGGCCAACCCCAGTCTTTCCATTCCAGTTATTACAGCAGTGATCTATACATAAATCGGACGTGGTAATGGCATTTTGATTATAATTTATTCAGTATTTAGTATTATTTGCACAAACTATGTTAATGCATTCCCACACACAGCATTTCCAATAAATTCCTTATCTCATATATTTCTTTGTAGCAGCGCAGTGCCTTTAGGGGGAGAATCTGTTGCATTGTACCACTAATCTTTCATCCCCCTGTAAATTAGCAAATGTAATTAACCTACACCTCCTAAGGCCATAGTAAAACATATCTACACACGCCGCTATCAGGCCCATCTGGTGAAAGCGCCTTCTGCGTCGCATTGATCATAAAGATATATAATGGGTCCTTGGCAGTTAAATCTATCCGGAAAGATAATGTTAAAAGTATCAAAGATCTCTAATGCAATGATGAAATTAGAGGAATATTGACGAAATGATGAGTTGAGTTTTATGGGGTAATCGTGGGCAAGATTTTAAGTTTCAAAATAGATCCGTCTTGCAAAATGTAGACAGCTCGTACGGGATTAAAACAAGCAAATGCGTCAAGTTTATGGCTTGTTTGAGGAATGCCTATGTAAATATGTATGTTTACACATCTGTCAGAGGAAATGGGCCCAAATATCATACATCATAGTCACATTAATTCGGAATCCTGACTATAATTATCCAACAAGAAATTTGATTGGCTCCCTGGTTTCCGTGGTGCACAGGAGAAGGTCTTTTTCATTACCATTACGGCGTTTCTATAGTGGAGATAAATATGTTCAAAGCATTTATTTCGCCCCAACATCTGCTGTCAAACCCCAGAGCTTCAACAGGCTAAAATGGTGCTCTCTGGGTGCTAATTCACAAAAGCTATTGAGTTCGATTGTACCCATTTGGCATGTTGTTTTATGGCTGCATTGCATTGGTGTAATCTTTATCATCATCATGTCTTGTTGGTAAATGATACTTTGCAGCTCATATCATCAACATTCACTGGGGGTGTGATGCTAACTGTAGGCACTGCTCTGTCAGAAGCTCTTTTAGACTTTAATCTGAGCTTTGTTGTAACACAGTCTGGCCAGAAAGAGCTGACTTAGGTGGAACTGCAACAGGTGAGCTGGTTTGTGCTGGCTGCAAACTAAACACGTAAAATGGACCATGAATGCTCGTATTGATCACAGGCTCCTGAAAATGTGCTGTTTAAATCCATTCGGTATTTGGAGTGGTCTATTTTCTGATCTATGGTTATGTTCAGACTGCAGCCTGAAATGACCCAAATCAATTTTTTTTTCACCCTTATGTGACCTGTATTTGAACTTTTAATGACAGTCTGAATGATTTATTTATTTATTTTCCAGATGTGACCCAGGCCACTTGGATATGTGCTCCTAAAACCGATACTTATCCGATCTTTTGACAAGCCACATCAGTCTGAACGGTCAGGTCACATTCACCCCACCTACACGTCAGGCTTGGAGTCTCGTCAATCAAGGGAAAGCGAGTTTAGCGAGTTCATTAATATTTGGGCGGATCGCTGTTTTCAGGCCAAATTGGAGGGGTCTTATCGAAACAGGGCGGTTTTTGAAATGATTTCCAAAGAAATGGCCGAGTGCAGCTACAGGTGGTCCTGGTTCCAATGTCAGTTGAAAAATAAAAAGCCTGCCTGTCATACAAGGATACTAAATACTCAAACTAATGAAGTGGCCATGGACATGTAACTTGTCCATTTTATGAAGAACTGGACTGTATTTTAGGAGACAAGCCCAGCGTTTAGGCTACTTCTGTGAACACTGAGCACGCTCGCTGCTTGTGACATCACTGTGTCCTCCAATGGGTATTCGGGACACTTTTGGGGCGTTTACAGTTCACACTGGAGATCACATACAAGTCACATTTAATTGAAAATGTGAACGACCTCACAAAAATATCTGATTTCACAAAAAAATCCAAATTGAGCATTAAGCCCTGCAGTCTGAACGTAGCCAGTTATAATGTTGTTTTCTCATCACAAACAGACCTGCAGTTGTGTTTTGTTTCAGTCACAAGCCCTGCATATTTAGGCTGAGTTGAGTCTTGAACAAAAAACACACACTGTACCACTTTGTGATGTCATGTGGTGCCACAGGAAGTGCTCCACTGAATCAGAATTGGATCATTGCAGCCCTGGAATTGCCAGTTTTCACAGAATTAAGGTAAAAGATAACCGTTAACTTGAAAACTACCTTTTCATGACATCACGAGGTGAAACAGATCATTTTGAGCTTTGGAGATCTAGACAGACTATAAAACCTGTGAATGAAACAAAACACAACTCAAAGTATACTCCTGGTAAAATATAATATTTTTTCACTTCAAGGAGAATATGTGACATTTTCCAAAAAATCAATATCTGTTGTTTGTGGGAAAAGCGACATTGTGTGAATTTCACAGTTTTCTGGTGACAGTCCAAAAGGAAATCAGGAGAATTGACAAATCCTGTGAAATTGTGGACTCAAAGTCACTGAAAGGAACCCTGCCTCTTAATGTTTCTCATTCGGCAAAAATCACTCTTCGCTTTTTGTCACAGTCGTTTCCAATGTCTGTATCAACAGTTGTTAAGACTGTAATAGGTTTGAGGTGGGGAGTGGGCGCTTACTTCTCTTACTCATTTGTGTGAATTTGCAGAGAAAAAGGGAAAAAATTGTGAAAAAAGGTAGGGTACATTTTATTTAAGATTACATGAACATGAACATGAATGAACATGAACATGAACGTGAACGTGATCGTTGAATGAAGTAAACACATGCAATTGTTATTGGTCAAATATTGCTTTCAATCTTAAATAAATAAATAAAAATTACATAAAATCACAATTATATAAACCAATTAAAACATAAAAGGGCCTATATTACACTATTTTCTGGTCTATCTGTTTCATTTGCACAGGTTTAACACAAAATCCTGCATATTTACTTACATATCTTCTCTCAAACAGAAAACACTCCATTGTTCCTTGAGCATTTTGAGCTTTGGAGATGTAGACAGATGAACAATAAAAGATTAAACACAACTCCAGGTATGTTTTTGATGAGGTAACAACATTACAACATGTCTTAAAGCTCACAAGAGTCCATGTATTTGTCCAGTATCTTGTTTGTACCATATATAAATGCTCCATCAGTGGAAAATCCGGCTCTCACATTATATAGAGCGATCACATCTCTAAGCTCTACACATTGACAGGGACAGCTAAATCGCTCTCATTTCCTTTGACAAAATCAGCTTGATATTTGTCTCCTAATTGTGTGAGTAAATGATCTATAGTGTTGTTGTCTCCCAATTACATCATTATTGAATCCATTGCCTCATAGTAAATAGTGGCCACATTGTTTTACACTGCACGGGCCAAAAAGCTGACTGCGACTTTTTAAAGCAGCTCAAATTTAATTAGTGAGGAAGAGGATATAAACTAGACGTCAACGCGTTTGTGTCGAGCCCAAACACTGTTGAGTTGTATTGGTAAAGGCTGTGGAAGCTATACTGTACATGACATAAGGTCTTGTCAGCAAATTACAGTCAATTTGTATTGTGCTTTTATCTACTAAGGCATATGTCAACTCTGCTTCTCCTCTCTATGTATTTACGCCGTTACTGAATTTACAAAACAGTTGTTGTTCCAGATCCAGGCTGCTTTACATCTGTCTGTTCATTTGCCTTTGTCTCGGCTCTAACAGGTGCTGTGTGAGCGCCGAAGGAAAACAGCCACATTGACTTTTGTGCAGTGTTGTTCTCAGTACTGACAGAAGGTTTGTTTGCAATATGGGAAACCAAGAATGAGTAAAATGGACTAAAACAGATTGTAAGTTGTTTTGCATTTAAAGGGCCCATGTTACGCCGTTTTCTGATATGTTATTATGTTGTTTCCTCGTCACAAACGTACCTGAAGTTGTGTTTTGTTTCATGCACACATGTTTAACACACTTCATTTTAAGTTGAGTTGGCAAAAGAAGAAATTCAATTTCGTCAACCGGACAAAAGTTTATTTTGAATTGTGGTAATGTGGCAATACAGGAAATGGAAAAGAGCATTTTGAGACAGACTAATAATAAAGTGTTACCCAAACATGTGAATAAAACAAAACACAACTCCAGGTTTGTTATGATAAAAAATGAATAAAACTCCATGAATTATGTTTGCAGGAATTTGGTTATTACATTTATGCTGGAGAATTCTTATTACATTTGTGGGGTTATTAAGTTTGTGGAGCTAACAAGGTTTCAGCACTTCCCCATTAACCTGAAAGCTGGTGGTTCAGTTTCCACTAACAGCAGCGCTTTGCAGTTTGTGTCCTAAAGGTCTTGGGTCCAATTCTCACAACTGTACAGTCTAAATTGTACACAAAATGAAATAAAGCGCACTAGTTGAGTTATTGTACAAGTTGTCTTCTGAAGAAAATATCTAAATGTATGAGCGCGTCTGCTTGTTGCTATGGGATACGACATGACAGGTGAATAATGTACCACGGCCGCATGTATTGGGCTTAGGTAAACTTTATTGATCCGGGGAATAGTGTACATTGGTTTATCTCTGAAGCTATTACCAGGATTATATAACATCATCCTTTTTGTCAAGCAGTGCCACAGTGCTCAAATACGCAAGCTCAGACCATATTGTTCAGATTGCTATTGTGCCCTAGAGCAAGGCCCTTCACCCTCCCTGCCTGTGTATGCATGTGAGAGGCTGTAAGTGAATATTGGCAGCCACACAAATCACGCAAATTTACCCCATGGCAGCTGTGGCCACATCATTTATATATTACCAACATGGATTGAGTACGTTGGGGAACAATAAAAGATAATAGATAGTATCATAAGACAAATATATTATCTCAGTGAGGTGATTTCTCTTTTTTGGCCATTACTGATAGTGGAGTGTGGAGGTCTAAACATAGAGTGAACTTTGACACCATCTTATCGATTACACAATGTTGTTCCCAAAACGTAAATGACCGTTTGCACTCAGAGGTTATATATATATTTATTTATTTATGTAGTTTTTTGCCGGTTTTAGAAGGAAAGTCGATCTTTAGTCATGTTTTTTTCATACTTGCCCTATCAGATCTGGTGTTTAACCTCCTGTCATGTCCATAATAGTTTACTGTAAATAATCTATAGCGCGCTCGGCAGATGACGTTCCTCTTACGATGGATTAGAGATGACCTAATTTGCTGCACTTTTGTTCTCCCGCTGGATCCCGATTGAGATGCAGAGGAGGAGGGACCCGGTCTAATTAGTTTGGCTCACACATTCCCAGATTCAAACCAATCAATGATCCGCTAATGGGCTGTCCGTCAAACGACAAGGCCTGGAACGGGTCAGGGTCGCCGGAGGAATGCCTTAATTTCTCACAAGAACAGGGCGAAACAGGCCAAATAGCACACCGCCGGCTACTGGGAGCAATTATCTAAAATGATGAGGACTGATAGTAGAACATGACGCATAATGAGAGGTGAGGCACTGGGCTTTTAAATCATTCAAAGTTTCTAATGGAGATTTCTCTTTGCAGGTAGCGCTGTGTGGTTTTCATTTATTGTAATGTAGCTTTCAGACTCTGACAGCTGAATTAATCACTGTTGAGGCATTTGTTTAGCTTTGACATGCACATGCCACCTGTTGCAATTTGAGGGGGAAATGAAAGAAAAGGACGTATTGATTCTATGTAAAATTCCAAACAACACCCAGTCTCCGTTGGACATGTTGTAACACGATTTTTAACACGATTTTTTTCTTTCAACATACCAGAAACAGCTTGTTCCTCCTGAAAGTGAAGAGGGAACACCTCACAATAGCTGACGGACACCTTCTTATCTGGCAACACAGTCCCAGGTGACAGCCTGATTGGTCATCACCTGTGGCTGTATATAAGTCTAGAGACAAACAGTGTTTGCCAATAGTACAACTGAAGAAGGTCGACCATTAAAGATTTGGGGAAAAGGGACAGTTGACCTTATAATAGGTTTGCTTATTTTCACAAACGGATGAGAAAATGGACTCACAGATAATACAATAATATGCAGGTTTCCACATAATAATGAGTTACTATCATGAAGATTTTGTATACTGAAATCTATTTACATATACCAGAAAATAATCCTCTTGACAACATGCCAAGGTTTAAGCTTATTTAAATCCAAATCTTATATCTACAAGCACCAGTCTGTATTTTGAAGTTGTGAAATATACAATTTAAATACTGAATATATTGAATCTAGGTATTATAGTATCTTGATATTCCAAATGCCAACAACAAAATGAAAAACAAAAGTATATATTTACAAGATGAGCTTTGATGAGTTTATTGGTGCAAACAGCTGAGAAGAAAAACAGATACATACATTTTGCAAATACACTTTGCCTGGGATCCAGAATACACACATCTCCAATACTTAACGAAAGCCCCGTTTACACGTACTTGGGTATTTTTAAAACTATGGTTTAGCATTTGTGTTTAAAGTGAGATAAATGGAGTTTTAAGCAGCTGACGCACCAGAAGTGCGACCAATGTTTCCTTTTTGCTCTGCTGATGATGATCATGGAGCAGAGATTCAGAGCAGCAGTTGCATTTCTTCTGGTGAAAACACTTTTCACATGTTTGCATTTGCACACACAGCTGATGGATCATATCCATGACCAGAGACCAGTGAGGCTCAGTGATTTTGACACTTGTTTAACATGTCTGTGGAGAGGAGAGCCTGCTCAGTAATGTACATTTTTTAAGGTATTTCTGAGTAATCTAATCTAATCCAGGTGGCGCCCATTGGCTTGGCGTAGTTATGACGGCGCTCGATGGTGTATTTTTGCAGGTTGATGTAAATGAAAACTTTTTTTCTGAGAATGATGCTATGTGCATGATGTTATTTTGGAAAATGGAGGGAGGAAAATATTTGTTTCTCAACCTACTTGGCTAAGTGTAAACTTGGCTGAAGAGTCTGGTCACCAGTGAATCTCGACACGCTTCCTTTCACATGTGACCCTAAAAAAACAAATCTGATTAGACGATCATGTTTGGTTCTGGTTCGAGACATTGACTGTGGGGACATCCTTCTGTATAATAGAATTCTGGATTTACCTGGTAAATACTCACTAAATATATTCTTTCATGTCTATAGCTGAACAAGCATAATTGTAAATGTCACGTTAAAACTCGGTAAGTATTTAAATTGCTCTCTCTTCACCTGTAGCGTCTCACCTGCGCCCAGAGCACCAGCACTTCAGAGACCCAGGCTTACATCCTCTGCATATTAAAGAGCTTTACATTCAAACACTCAATTACACAAACGCATCGGGCCACTTGGGGACCGGACATGTACTCAGGGCTGTAATGGGAGTTGCCAGAGGTCTTGATTAACACTTTGCCTGAGACACCTGCAAGTCTCAAAGGAAGGTAATCGAATGGGCACTGTTAACTACACATCCATATGCAAACAGATCAGTGCACAACAGCCTTACACGCTATAATGGATCTCATGTGTTGTTCCTCCATCTTCCATTAAGCGCTGTTTGATCTAATTACCACACTTCTTTGCAGATGGTGTGTCATTAGTCATATTTAATTCTATTGGAGTAGTTAGCATTCCTGTCTCATGTGCCACAAGAAGGACCTGGGTTCAATTTCCAAATTTGCAGGGTTATTCTGGATCCCTGAAGAACCTGAAGACTTGTGTAATAAGATAATCTGACAGTTAAACCTGTATCTTAAACTCACTGATGTCTCACTGCTCCTAATCCAGTGGCTGAAAAGATAAGATTTTATGATGCACGCCATTTGAAGAAATTTTCAAAAGACACTTATTTTTATTGCTAATTGATATGGCAACAGTCCTGTCATTTATCAACATTTTGATTACTTAAAGGTGCTGTATCAGATTTACTGTTTTAAAAGATGAAAGGCAGAACTTCATTTTGAATTGTTTGCACTGGTCCGAAGATCTCACATCTTATGCATTTAAAGCATCCTATTTATTCGCCACAGTGAGTTATAGGCGCTTTTCAGAACTTTCAGAGGACAGAGCAGAGTTTTGCCATCACAGTAAAGCAAGCACCAACTAGCATGCTAACCACATCCTTCCTAAGAACTGTATAATTAGATGTAGATAGACATGCCATAGTTTTATTTTGACCCTGAGTTGATTTTACAGTTTCGATGCTTTGCAGTGACATTACACTGGGGAGTGTTCTACATGTATCTCTATGGCAGAATGTTCAGGTGTTACCATGGAGATGCAATGCACATATTAACCAACACAGCCAAAAAAGTTAAGATTGTCAGAAAACTAAAGAAGAAATACAAAATGGATTTAAACAGCACATTTTTAGGAGTCTGTGATCAATAGAAATGTTCATTTAGGTGTTCATTATTCTCACTTTTTTTGTTGAAAATCTAACTACGGTATTTTTTGGACTATAAGTAGCTCCGGAGTATAAGTCGCACCAGCTGAAAAATGCATAATGAGAGACCATTTCATCTTGAAAGGCAAATTATAATAATAACAACAGAATAGAGAACAACAGACTGTTAACGTCACATATGAACAGTTCTTCAGATTAAACTGTAGCATGAACAACGAGAACAGAACAAGTTTACCAAACTCTCCATCTCACTCCAAATCACTAAATCCACTGAATTCTTCATCCTCAGTGTCACTTCTGAGCAACTCAGCAACCTCCGGAGGTCCAGGCTTTGTCAGTCCTTCCGGCAAAGTTTCATGGTGCACCCTCCCAGTTACCGTGAAGCTGTGTCCTCTATCCCCACTTTCCGCCAGACCTTTACAACTTTCTTGCTCACTCCAAACTTTCTTTCTGCTGCTCAATTGTCATTTTCGGCTGCATATTTCACTACTTACAGCAGGACAGAGGCTTTTTCTGGTGACAACGTACTATAAGTCGCAGAACCACCCAAACCATGAAAAAAAGAGCGACTTACAGTCTGAAAAATATGGTAATTGAAAAAAAAATTATGTGCCAGAGATATTTTTAAGAGCACAAATCCTCTTACCTTACAGTTCCATCTAAGTCAGTTCTGTTTGGTCAGATTGTGTTAAAACAAAGCTCAGATTAAAGTCTTGAGTAACCTGAGTAACAGAGCTTCAGACAGAGTAGAACCTTCAGTTAACGTCACACCCACAAGAAATGTTGAAATGACCTCAGCTGCAAAGTATCAATATCTGCAGCGGGGTAAGAAAAAAAAGGCCACATTACATAATAGCCCCTTTTAAAATGGACGCAGATGATCCACTCTTTTCCCCAGTCTCTTGTAGTATTTGATCAAAACAGTACATTTGCTCCACAGATGGGCCTGTCTGATTCTGGTGTGTTTCTGTCATCCGTCATCTCCTTCCATCTCCCTCCTTCTCCCCCCTTCTCTCTCCTTCTCTCTCCATCTCCAATGCCACAACAAGAACCGATTCCTCCTCGCAGAACTTACCTTGGCACTTTGGGTTTTAATGGCTTTGTGAATTCAATCATGAAAACGGTAGCTCTCGTCTGTGGTCACGGGAGCGCTCAGGATGATATTTTACTGCAGGCCAAAATGCTAATAAGACAGGGCTGTTGATGATGGCGCTGTTATGAAAAATCGGTGGCAGTGAGGATGACAGTTTATTAGTCTGGCATGGATTAAAAGGACCATGTACGTAATGGACTTAAGCTTGATGGGGTGTAGAAAGTGGATCTGAGAGAGTGATTCAGAAAAAGTTGCAATGTTGCGTAAATGTGCGTGAAAGAAAGATATGTTTTAAAGACTTGAGTTTGTGAGGTAGTTGCGGGTAACAGTCGTATTGCGCTATTGGCTTAGTTAACAAAACATAAACACTTTCTTAGTTGTGTTAATGGCGATGTTTATTTGTCTGTTATTTTTCACAGTGTGGCATTAACGTAGACATATTCTGCAAAACTGACTTCTCAGAGCTTTTAATCATGTTGCTTCCCCTTCTCATTTAACTTCTTGAGGTTGTATTTGGAGTGATTCATGCATGTTCAAGAAATTTTTAATCGCTTATTTTCAGGACGCCATTTCACCACCATCCAGATATGCCCACTGCTCTCTACATACTTCATTCTTCAATTGAATTTTCTTAAAAGGACAGTCCGAAATTTGGGACATAGGACTTCATTTGTGTTGGAGACGAGTGGAGACACTTTTTAAAATTTCCATCCAGTCCTTGTATTTGCAGAGGTCACTGGTGCTACTCCACAAAACACCTGAAGAAAATCTACTCCAGACTGTCGATGTAAAGGTGTGTGTTGATAGAATAATGTCTGAAATAAACCTAACCTTGCATCGCATGAATCGTCGCATGTTGTGGGACTATTTTTTTTAAGGTGTTGGTGATATCAGTCCGCCACTGCCGAGCTTTCTATCAGGAAGTACAACTCGCTGCTGCTGCTCAGACAGAAACCCTTCAAATGCAAGGTTGGTTTTACTTCTAAAATGATTCTAGTGACACAGACATTTACATGGACAGTCTGGTGTAATAATAGATTTTCTTCAGGTGTTTTGTGGAGTGTGTAAGACTGTTTTTAATGTTAGGCTAACTATGGCCATTGACATGCACTAGCCTAGCACCAGTGACCTCTGCAAATACAAGGACTAGATGGAATATTTAAAAAAGTGTCTCCACACGTCTCCAACACTCTGGCTCACTAGGAAATGAGGCCCTATGTCTAAAATTCCAGACTGTCCCTTTAACCGGTGATACATGTAGGATTCAGCAGTATTGCGTAGTCATTTTGGTACAAATGGGGGGAAAAAAATGTAAACCTGCTACTCAAGAGCATGATCTGCATCTATCCATCGGAGGCACCGACTCTTTGTTGTGATAACATTTCAGTGAGCGAGTTTGATTGCAGCAACAAAACTTCCAGATTCCATTCCAAACCTTGAGACCCTCTGCTCACCTTTGCTGCACTAATCACTAAGGCATTATGCACATCACAAGGTGGAACAGAGAGTTCTGAGCTTTGGGGATGTAGACAGACTAATAAAAAAAGGTTATTCAAGCACACGCGAATGAAAAAAAAAACACAACTCCATCTATATTTTTGTGGAGGTAACAACATTTTAACACAAGAATCCATTTTGTCATAGGACCTTTAGGAAACCTGACATCCAACTTCCAAGGAAGACACCATTTTCTAACTTACTCCACTGTGGATAAACTATATTTCTTGGCTCCAACTTTTGCGACATTGATTTTGTATTTCCTGCCTGTAAGCTTCCTTGAAATGCCTTTGTATACACTTTCTACACAATACTAACAGTACAATTGAGCGTCTCCTGTTTCCAGTCCAAGGACTTTTTAAGGACACAAACTTAAGTTGATTTGCTGATCCGACACGGCTCTCCCAGCAGCCTGCAGACGCAAAAGAAGGGCAGCTGAATATTAAAGCTGGTGACTGTATGCTAATGGACTGAATGTAGATTAACACTTCTACATTCTCAAACTAGGCTTAAAGTAACTTAAAGTAACCTACAGGCTAGCATGATATTTGTAATGTGCAGAGTTTTTATTTTTCAAAGTAATTCATGAATAGTTTAATAATCAAACAATTTAATGAGCAAAAGTGAAAGAAAAAAATAATAGTAAGACATAGTAATGCATGTGCACTTATTAACATCTCTCTAGCTGCTAATTTGCATACTTGGAAGTGGTTAACATTTTCTTTAGTAAATTCAATATTATTGCTTTTTAGCATCATGTTAGAACATTTTGGGTTCATGAATTATGATTGCTTTTGATAATGTGGGTGTTATTACAGCCAGTTTTTAGTTCTGTGTCAAATCTACATGGAAGCGCTGCACAGTTCCCCGACACACATGAAGGCGGAGCTGGCAGTGTTTGCCGTGGCAGGCATGTGCCGTGTATGCACACCTCAGCCAAAAAGTTACTCAAATCAAATTTCTGCTGATTGCTGGGGCTGTGCTGGTTGAACCACAAAGACTGTACAGATAACTGATTAAAAACAGCTCAGAACAGCTCATGTTTGGCACAGAAATGTTTGCATATGAGCCTGATGTGACAGTCAGTGTTGGGGAGTAACCAATTACATGTACCGGCATTATGTAATCAGAGTACAAATTATGAGTAACTGTATTCAGTTACAGTTACTGTTTCCATGCGTGGTAATTGGATTACAGTTACTTTAGTGAAATTAATGGATTACATAGCGGTATTTTCCTGTTTTCACATTTTGGGCTAAACCAGGATAAAAAAACAGGACTAAAACCAGGACTAAACCAGGACTAAAGCCAGGACTAAACCAGGTCTAAACCAAGTCTAAACTAGGACTAAACTTGGTCTAAACCTGATCTAAAACCAGGATTAAACCTTTACTAAACTAGGACTAAACCAAGTCTAAACAATATGACTCCTAACAGTAGGGTCGACATAACTGAAGGCAGCAGTGATTTCATATAAAAAGCATTTCTCTATCAATAATATTTTTAATACGGTTAAGGAAAGACTGGTCTTTTTATTGTCTTTTAGCAGACAAAACATCTTATGTTCAGATTTCCTAGTCTTTGCTTCTCTACAGCAAACCTATTCATGGAGACTTGGGCTCAACAGCCAATTTGAAGAGAACAATTTTAAATTTTACATTTTAAAAGTAACCTTCCCAACACTGATGACAGTTGACTATGACTGTAAATAAAAAAACTAAGAATGAATTCAAATTAAACACTTTGGATGTCCACGACACTCGTGCACCCTGATGAGCCGCAGAAACTCATGGTTCAGGTCTGTGTCAGGACATCAACTCTGAGCTGAGCAGGGCCCTAAGCAGAACTATAAACCAGCCTTTAAAGTCCAGATGTGGCTGATCTGTCCATCTTGTATTCTCACATATCTCACATATGACCACTAAATGCTCTTTACAGTACCTCTGTCTGATAATGCACCAGCTTTGGCGTCACAAAAGAAGACCACAGAGCCTCAACTGGAGAAAAAATAAATAGATAAAACCTTGCAGATAGTAGCTTCAAGGACTAGGACTACAGCAAATGTACTTTTTATTGATTAACTGTTATTCAAGAGCAAAAAAAGTCCAACATAAACTGAACACCTTAATATTATTATCACTGAAATACAGTTATGTAGAATAAGAGCTTCATAATGTCTGCCATTACCACTGAATTAACCACTTACATGTATGCAAATGAGCAGCTACTTAGATGTCAACGGTTAAGTGTATCTTAAAATAAAGTGTTACCTGAGACTTTAATAGATGGAGTTTTTAGTGTAAAGTTCCATGACCTTGTTTTAATGGGGACAGCTCATTAGTGGGCTGTTAAACTAAAAGTGGCTCCTGTTACAAACTGTCACAGCTGTACTGGGATTCTGGATACAGTGTACTTTGACTCGTGTCATGGGCACACTTGGATGATTTTTTAACTTTTTTTGATGAATATTGACTTTTTCCCTTTTAAAATTGCATGTAACCTTGTATTTCACCCCGACATAACAAAATCAAACCATTGCAGTTCATTGCAAAACACCCAAACTTTTCCTTCCATTTTCATTACTCCAGTCGCCGTGGAACATGCCCAGAATCCAGACTCAGCTCAGAAGACAACTTTCAGATAATGAAAAGAGAAAATCTGGCAGTAGTTAAATCTCTGTTGGTGGGCAAATAATGTCAAAATAAGTCTATAAAGCCCAATAGGAAAAGCCTGTCTGAGATAGATACAATCCAGTCGGCCATCTTGTGGATCATGGCCTGAAGGAGGAGGTCGTACGGTCATAAAGTGAAAGAAACACAAACACTGAGAAAGTGAAGACAAACTTGTATCAAACTTGTTTCAGATCAGTAATTCTCAAGTTTTATAGATCTCAAAAAATACAACATTTTGGGTTCCTTAGTACAGTACACAAATTATGTCTATAAGAAATCGTTACGTCTCCTTTTTGAATATTACCTCTGACGAAGATGGAAGTCTGACCATTGAAACATGTCAGGTACAAGCTTTTTGCACTTACTTGTCTAATTAAAAGAAACAACACTGAAACAGTCCATCGATAAATATTGACAAAACCAAAGCAAGAATTTGAGAAAAGGCAAAAGGACAAAACAGTAGTTAAAGGTCCTGCATTATGCTAAATTGACTCTTGTGAGTTTTAAGTCCTGTTATAATGTTCTTATCATCTCAAAAACACACCTAAAGTTTTGTTGTTTTGTTCACACATGTTTGAGTAACTCTTTCTTATTAGTCTGTCTACATCACCAAAGGTGAAAATGCTGTTTCATGTTGTGATGTTTTCAAGTTTTGAGGTTAACATCTACGAACTTTTTACCTTTAGTTGAGTAGAGACGGGTAATTCCAGGGCTGATATCATCCAAATGATTCTAGTGAAAGTGTATGGAGTTCAAAAACACAGTGGAGCACTTTTATTATATAAAGCAGGGGTCTCCAACCTGTAGCACTCCACCCCCTTCCCCCTTACCAGCTGAACTTTGTGCACTAAGAAATGAATAATGGTTTATGTTTTATCAGTATCTAACTGTACTTTATCTAAGGCTCACTGTGGCTCTTATATTTACTCAATTTCTTGTGACCGCTAAAATTAGTAGCTCTCTGGCATTTTCATTTTGTAAAAGTAGCTTACCGAAGGAAAAAGGTTGGAGACCCCTGATAAAGAGCCACAGAAAATAGTCCATGTAAGGTCATATATCCAGACTAAATATCTGGCTGACAATGTGCCTAAAACATAACAAAGTAATGGTGTACAGTTACAAGTATTACGTCACCATATAGCAACAATTTAAATATGCTCAAGATTGAAATAAATAAAGGCTCTACTGAACAAAAGGTCAAAGGTAGCTGAAAACTCACAGGATGGATCAGAGCATTTGAGCTTTGGAGCTGCAGACAGACTGATAAGGAGCAGAGGTGAGAACTTACAGGTCGAGTCAGACTTGAGTTGAGTGAATTTTTAGGACTTGAGACTTGACTTGATAAAACAGACTAAGACTTGGGACTCAACTTAAACTTGAAGGTTGATGAACTTGACTTGGACTTGAGGTCTGTGACTTGAAGAGACTTAATTTTTCTCCTAAATATATATATATATATATCTATTTCTCAAACATACTTTTCTCTTTACAGTTGATAGATGAGGTGCTCACAGAAACAAACTGGAACATGTCTGTCCCACTTCTGTTTGTTACTATGGATGTAACTGAAGTACTGTGATGTGGTATCCTCAAACGTACTACAGTAATATACAGTACAACACAGTACAATACAGTAAAACAAAGGGAACTACATAGAACATGATCCTTCCATTTTAGTGCAGACAAAATAACTGTTATTAAGCACTTTAAATCTCTGACCGTGATTCACACTCTTGACAAGACATTTAAAAATTTGCATCTTATATAAATACTGTTATATAAATACTCATATATAAATATACCATGACTTTTAAGTACTATTTACTTTAAAAGCCATATAAAATCTAAGCTAAAGACTTGAAATGACTTGAAGCTCAAAGCAGGCGACTTGGACTTGACTTGGACTTATGGGCCACTGACTTGAGATGCGACTTGGACTTGCCTGTATTTGACTTGGCACTTGACTGGGAAAGACTTGAGACTTACTTGAGACTCGCAAGATAACGACTTAGTCCCACCTCTGAAAAATAGCTCCTAAAACATGTGTAAATGAAACAAAACACAACTCCAGGTATGTTCATGAGGAGGTAACAGCTTTATAACAGGACTTAACCGTCACAAGAGTCAATTTTATGGAATCTAGGACCTTTAAAGTTGATGTTGGCAAAGACAATACTTCCGAATGTCATTATTAAGTAAGCATGACTCATTTAATTCAATTCCGTTATTACTGTGCAGTCCTTAAAGGCAACACCACTCTTGATAATTCAACACTGCCAGTTCTGTCATTTCTCAATGGGAATCTTCCTATAGTGTATCTTTATAAACAATGCAGAGACTATCTTGGCATGAAATGTAAAGCACAAAGCCTTCAGATTGTTTCCTTGGAGGCGGCGTGTTCCACTAAACTGAACATACTTTCACAATATGATAGGACTCACCCCTCCTCCCCTTACATCCCCCTTTCTTCCTCTCCCTCTCCATCTCTCTCTTATGTACTTTCCTATGTATTCTGCGGACATTACTCTCCTATATGCATTACGGTGGCTTGCAATTCCGTCTCAAACTCGACTGGCAATAGATTTATGTGTACCCATAATGTAGCATAATACATGGTCGAACACATAGGGATGCCCGGGGGTTGCTGTTGCTTCCAGATAAGTTCTTCTCTGCGCTCTGGCCTCTTTGTAAACAGGCTAGAAAGGACTACGATGAATTGAGTTCACGTTGTTAATTTGTTTTAACTCCAAAGGCTAGCCAACAAACCGGCACCATTTCGCCACGGTTTCGGTATATCTTCTCCGGCAATTCCGCGTTGGCTACACTTGATTACTGGGGGATTTTTTCCTCGTTTCAAGGTCCTATATTACACAAAGTAGATTCTTGTGAGCTTTTCTTCATGTTTATAATCTCGTTACCTCCTCAAAAACATACCTGGAGTTTAGTTTCATTCACCCGTGTTTGAGTAATGCTGCGTTATTATTATTCTCTCTACATCTCCGACGCTCAAAATGCTCTGTTCCACCTTGTGATGTCACGAGGCGGTAGTTTTCAAGTTAACAGCTGTTTTTTTAACCTTTAGTTCAGTAGAAATAAGCAATTCCAAGACTGAAATCATACTCCATACAACTGTACAACAACTCACCTTTATGTAACAGATAATACTCCCTACAACTGTACAACAACTCACCTTTATGTAACAGATAATACTCCCTACAACTGTACAACAACCCACCTTTATGTAACAGATAATACTCCCTACAACTGTACAACAACTCACCTTTATGTAACAGATAATACTCCCTACAACTGTACAACAACTCACCTTTATGTAACAGATAATACTCCCTACAACTGTACAAACTCACCTTATGTAACAGATAATACTCCCTACAACTGAACAACTCACCTTTTATGTAACAGATAATACTCCCTACAACTGTACAACAACTCACCTTTATGTAACAGATAATACTCCCTACAACTGTACAACAACTCACCTTTATGTAACAGATAATACTCCCTACAACTGTACAACAACTCACCTTTATGTAACAGATAATACTCCCTACAACTGTACAACAACTCACCTTATGTAACAGATAATACTCCCTACAACTGTACAACAACTCACCTTTATGTAACAGATAATACTCCCTACAACTGTACAACAACTCACCTTTATGTAACAGATAATACTCCCTACAACTGTACAACAACTCACTCTTATGTAACAGATAATACTCCCTACAACTGTACAACAACTCACCTTTATGTAACAGATAATACTCCCTACAACTGTACAACAACTCACCTTTATGTAACAGATAATACTCCCTACAACTGTACAACAACTCACTCTTATGTAACAGATAATACTCCCTACAACTGTACAACAACTCACCTTTATGTAACAGATAATACTCCCTACAACTGTACAACAACTCACTTATGTAACAGATAATACTCCCTACAACTGTACAACAACTCCTTATGTAACAGATAATACTAACATTTATGTAACAGATAATACTCCCTACAAATGTACAACAACTCACCCTTATGTAACAGATAATACTCCCTACAACTTTACAATAACTCACCTTTAGGCCGGGCGTACACTGTGCGATTTTTAACCCTTTTTGAGCCGATTTTTCGCTCGTGCGACTGTTTTGGGGATCAGGCCGAGTTTTGGCTTCATCGTATGTCGTGCTTCGTGTAGTTTACATGGGTAAAGAGAACCGATTAATGACTCACGACCAGCTCCCGATCGACATTCGTAGGTCGCAAGAAAATCAAACTTGTTTGAAATCCAGTCGCCTCTCGTGAGGATTTCACTCTGTTGAAGTTGTTCCACGAACCGATTTGCCAGAATCTGGCAGACTGCGCATGCGCGGACGCAGAAGTGGCTCAGCATTGTGTCTCCGCAATCTGTTTTTCTACTTCCGGAACACAACTTTGACAACTCTGGTCGTTATGTAACGTACAGTGTGAGCACAAGTCGCATCTGAGCATCGGTTCTTCAGTGTAGAACATGATTCGTGAGCTGTGAACTTTAAACCCTGATTTGGTCGTACAGTTTAAGCTGGGGCTGAGTGACACGACCGAAATATCGCACAGTGTACACCCCGCATTATGTAACAGATAATACTCCCTACAACTGTACAACTCACTTTTATGTAACAGATAATACTCCCTACAACTGTACAACTCACTTTTATGTAACAGATAATACTCCCTACAACTGTACAACTCAACTTATGTAACAGATAATACTCCCTACAACTGTACAACTCACCTTTATGTAACAGATAATACTCCCTACAACTGTACAACTCACTTTTATGTAACAGATAATACTCCCTACAACTGTACAACAACTCACTTTTATGTAACAGATAATACTCCCTACAACTGTACAACAACTCACCCTTATAACAGATAATACTCCCTACAACTGTCAACAACTCACCCTTATGTAACAGATAATACTCCCTACAACTGTCCAACAACTCACCCTTATGTAACAGATAATACTCCCTACAACTGTCCAACAACTCACCTTATGTAACAGATAATACTCCCTACAACTATACAACTCACTTTTATGTAACAGATAATACTCCCTACAACTGTACAATAACTCACCCTTATGTAACAGATAATACTCCCTACAATTGTCCAACAACTCACCCTTATGTAACAGATAATACTCCCTACAACTGTCCAACAACTCACCCTTATGTAACGGATAATACTCCCTACAACTGTACAACAACTCACCCTTATGTAACAGATCCTGTCAATCATTATTGTTTCTATGATCTCTTGTATATAGCTGTGATTTTATATTTTATAACTTATCTTTCAGTTTTATTTTGACTTGTACATTTACATTTGTATAATTATGTTTTATTTTATTGCTACTCATTTAGATTTCAATATTGCCATTTATCAATCAATCACAAACTTTTATTTACAGAGCGCTTTTCATACAAAAATGCAACACAGAGCACTTTGTATAACATTTGTCTTGGTTTGTTTAAGCATGCAAAAACAGACAATGATGTAAACAATCCAATAAATTATAATAAGTATATAAAATAGAATCAAAATAAATAAGGAATAAAATCAAGCTAAAACCAGATAAAGGAAGTCCAACCTTTAAAAATGAGTGTTAAGAAGTGATTTAAAAGACGATACTGATGGTGCGAGCCTTATCTTGTCAGGCAGGTCGTTCCAAAGCCGAGGCGTCCGGACTGAAATGTCTCGATCGGTCTTCGTCCGGAGCCTGGACTTTGAAACAGCCACAGGAACCTGCCTGAGGATCTGCGGCTGCGGGAGGCTCGTAGGGGTTAAACGTTCTGAAATGTAACTTGGTAGAAGACTTAAACGAGCTTTAAACGTCATCAGTCAAATCTTCAAATCGATTCTAAAACACAGAGGCAGCCAGAAAAGAGAAGCTCAAACGGGGATCATGTGTTGATGTCTGTTAAACCCAGTGAGGAGTCGAACTGTTGCGTTCTGAACCAATTGGAGGCGGGAGATGGATTTGGAGTCAAGGCTGGAGAGGAGGGAGTTCCAACAGTCTAGTCTTTTTCAAGTGAAGGTGTATGGAGTTTAAAAACACCGTGGAGCACTTCCTGTATTACCACATGACATCGCAAGTGTGTGTTCTGTTTGGCATGAGCACTGATATGGAGTGTTTGAAGTGCGAATGAAACTAGATCAGAAAATAGCACAATATGAGCCCTTTAAATCCCTGTCTTTCTTTGCTCCTATGTGCTAAAAGGTGATATTAGCGGCGGGTGGGGGCGTGATAGGAATGCTAACTCAAAGCTAGCTCTCTCCCTTGGCATTTAGAGACCTCATACAGTATAGTGTACGCTACCTGGCTTTGAACTGGCAGATTACACAGGATTACACCCATAGACGAACTGCACGCTCACAAATTGGGAGTTGTAGCTGGATAGCCCCTTTAGCCTGGAAATGCTCCCCAAGTCTCTAAGCAGTAATTACATTTTAGGTTCAAGGATGAATCACTGATGTGGTTTAATCAGCGGTGGGAGTACCGTTACTTCAAAATACTATTAATCAAGTGCTACTACTTCAAAGACTACTGCAACTACTACTACTGCTACTGCTGATGTTTCTATTTCTACTTTTTCTACCATTACTCAGTGTGATTACTGCCATTTGTCATCGTCCTTCTATTTGAACCACTGCCCCGCCCCCTTTATCATCAAGGTCAAAAGTACATGTACTTTGTTAGGTAAGAGCAGAGTTCAAACAAATAGTACCTCTAAACTTTCAAATGAACTGTGTTGATTCATATTTCTCAAATGGCAGTCTGTTTGGTTAATCTATGTTAAAAGTAAAAGCGCATTCATTTTAAACGCTTTGCAGAGGTCTAAAGTTATTCCTCACATTCCAAACACATTCCCAGCATCCTAATTCTCCACCACAGTTTGAAAACAGATTTTGGGGGCTAGAGTAGAGTTTAGCTGTCATGGTCAAGTGAACAACAACTAGCATGCTAACACACACTTCCAGGTTCTCAGAAGATTAAAACGTTCTGCACGCACCAGTCTCACTCTGACAATAAGAGCTGCTTTTACAATATATCTGTACTGCAAAACGAAAACAACCACTACACCTATTCTACTACTATTTATCACCAAGGTGATAAAACTACTATCTCCTCTCGATGTGGAGGAGCAGCAGCTCTACTCCAAGCTCTGCCCATGTGACTGAGGTTCTCACCCTATGACTAAGGAAGCACCCAGCCACCCAACTTAATTTAACAGGAACAGACTGGAACATGTCTCTCCTCAATTATCTGTTTGTTACTTTGGATGTAACTGAAGTACTGTGAGATGATATCCTCAAATGTACTACAGTAAAATACAGTACAATACAGTAATATACAGTACAATACAGTATATAAAGTAATATACAGTACAACACAGTAATATACAATAAAACAGAGGGAAATGCACAGAACATGTGTCAAGGGTTCTTCCAAAATAAATGTAAAGAAATGATTGCTCAGTCGAAAAAAACTTCACTTAAGTGCATTTTTATTCAAACCACAGCTCAAAGTGCAGAGTGGAATATTTACAGTGAAAAATGAGGTGGTAGAGTCCAACAAAAAAGAAGTATTTACAACAATATTTACAGTAATCGCACTTACAGAAGCCAGCACCCACGTAGTCAGGCCAAAAACAGACCGGCCAAATAACTGGAGCTCCCTCCTTATATACCCCTTAGCCCCTCCCCCTGGGCTAAACCAATTAATGAAAAATGGGGTTCTAAAAGAATTTACATAAGCAAAACTGTACTGAACACAAATCAACTTGGAAATAAACATAATAAAAATAACTTAAAGAAGCCCTCATATGGTTAATCTAGATTTAATTATGATGAAGGGGCAACACGGACGCTCCGTCACAACATGATCCTTCCATTTCAGACACATGGCAAAATAACATGACAAAATAGCTATTATTGATTGATTACTTACTATTATTGTTATCAATGATTCACACTTAGATCTTGACAAGACATTTAAAAAGGAAGAATTAACATTTCTACAACCCTTATATAAATGCTCACATTTAAATATACCATGACTTTTTATGTACAATTTAGTTTAAAAGTCATATAAACTATAAAAATCTAAGCTATATTTGGTACTTTTTTTGGTTTAAAGAGGTGAAATGACTTGAATCTCAAAGCAGACGACTTGGACTTGACTTGGACTGATGGGCCAGTGACTCGAGACCCAACTTGGACTTGACTTGGATTTGAGGTCAAAGACTTGAGACTTACATGAGACTGGCAAGACGACGTTTGTCCCACCTCTGGTTTCAGACGACATCACCGTATTTTATAGGTCAATATTATTTAATACAGATCGGGGCAGATACAATAAAAATGCAGAATTAGATTTTAATACCGTGGTGTCTGGTCTCACATAAATGATCAGGTTCAGCATGTGTGTGTGAATGAATGAATAATGTTTATGTATTAAATATGGGATGGTGCACATTAATCAACATGTGTTAGTACGGCGAGTAAATGTGCAGAGTTATTCATGCTTAGCTCATGCAGACTCATTTTCATCTGTAGTCTCATTGTCAGGTTTATGGCAACACAGCAAACAGGACATAGGCACAAAGCATTCAGTCCATGCACATGACAAACACATTCAAGATCAGTGAATACAATACTTTTCTCCTTGGACATATTATTGCTTTGTTTGAAATATTTCTCAGAATGGCATTAAACCTTTCTATCATTACAGAGAGCAAACCAGGCAAAGTTACACATCAGATCTGTGGAGAGGCAACCCCGCTTACAGTCAGAATGCCTGTTTTTGTGGGTATTTATAAGCAATAAAACCACCTGTAATTGAATACATGTAAGACAGAGCTGTTTAATGTCATATGGTGGAACATTCAAAGCTGAACAATGACATATCCATAGAAACAAGCAGGTGCCAGACCCTCAACTGAAGTTACATACACCTTTAAAGGGACAGTCCAGAGTTTTGGACATAGGACCTCATTTCCCAGTAAGCCAGAGTGTTGGAGACATGTGGAGACAGTTTTTAAAATATTCCATCTAGTCCTTGTATTTGCAGAGGTCGCTGGTGCTAGGCTAGCGCATGTCAATGGCCATAGTTGGCTGCCACTGAAAACAGTCTTAACCACTCCACAAAATACCCAAAGCAAATCTATTATTACATCAGACTGTCAATGCAAATGTCTGTGTTGATAGAATAATTTTAGAAGTGAAACTAACCTTGCATTTGAAGGATTTATGATTTATGTCTGAGCAGCAGTGAGTTGTACTTCCTGATAGAAAAACTTAGCAGTGGCGGACTGATATACGAGAAAATAGTCCCTCACCATGCGACAATTCATGCAATGCAAGTTTAGTTTTATTTTTTTTTAATTATTACTATCGACATAGACATTTACATCGACAGTCTGGTGTAATAACAGATTTGCTTTGGGTGTTTTGTGAGTGGGTAAGACTGTTTTTAGTTGCAGGCTAACTATGCCCATTGACATGCACTAGCCTAGCACCAGCGACCTCTGCAAATACAAGGACTGGATGGAATATTTAAAAAGTGTCTCCACACATCTCCAACACTCAGGACCTCATTTCCTAGTGAGCCAATGTCCAAAATTCTGTACTGTCCCTTTAAGATGTTAGAACACATATAGATAAGTATATACAGTATGTGTGCATGTAACTTTTTCATATTTCACAGCAAAATACAGTGTTTATTGTATACACTGACTCTTGCTTTCTAGCTGACAGTATGACATCATCTCATCCTAAAATAGGAAAAACACCGAAAACAACAGCTCATGACATTTTCAACCTCAAAGTTTCCAAAGCAAACGATTTCTTGAGCGAAGATGTCTCATTTCTTACCTGTGACTTTAATGATGTCAAAGTCATGTTTCGTGGTATTTCCTCATTCTTGAAGATCCAGTGGAACACGTCAGATCAGAGGGGGGTGACTGCTGAAGGTTATCGGAGACGTGAGGGGAGGAGGGGGCCGGGGTCGGAGGTGAGAGGAGAACAGGAGGAGGGAGCTACACAGTGACAGAGCAGCATGACCCCTGCCAGCTCACATCAAGGGCTACTTTAATTGGGTTTTTGATGCTGGCTTAATCCTGTTCTCCATATTAATCCTTTACAATGTACATAATAAAACAACAAACAGGTCCGCTGGGAGAGGGGGCGTTAATAGGGAAATACTAATTCTGATAAAACATGTCGACACCTGCGGGGAGCCTATAGGAGGAAGTCCCAAAGAGCCAAAGGGGAAAACAGAGATAATACATGTGATAGAATCTGCATTGTTTTACTCTCCAGAGTCATAAGCAAGTCCAGTTGTGTTAATGTGATGTTGTAATATTCTAAAAATGCTCAACATTTTTTTCACAAGAGCCACAATGGAAGAGCAAAATCAAGAGGAGAGCCACTTATACACAAATATACACCAACATACCAAGTCACCTTTGCAAATGTGCATTTCTACATATAAATTTATATTCATTCATATAAATTCAATTATCATTAATGTTTTTATATTGAAATTAGTAATAGTAATAATAATGATGATAATCTGCATAAATAAACTAAATTTTACAACATATAAACCATAACCACTATAGAACCACATCAGCCCATTTGACATTATAATGTGTTTAATGCAGCTTTGACACATTTGTTTGTTTACAGAAATGAAACTTAAAACCGCATAGCTCATTTGCATAAACTGTAAACCTGAAAAAAACAGCTCTTTCCTTGTGCGCTGATGCAGTTCAGCTTCTGTTGGACTAAAGGACACGACTGTGACAGAGGGATCTGCTGCTCATGGTGAGTCTGTTCTGTGTGTATGTCGTGTTGGAGTTGGTTCATGTTTTCAGAGATTGTACAGGTGCAGGTTTAGCGCAGCTCTTTATTTAACAGTCATTTCACTCACTTTATTTCTGTTGGTCACTTTATTTAGATGATGTTAATCAAGAGCATAGACTACTTTTTAAAATGCGGCTCAGGCAGTGGGTCGGGTACAGTATTTTCAATTTTTTTTTGCGGTCAGAGTTGCGGGTAGGTTAGTTGAAAACGTTGGTTGTGGTGGTTTATACATGGACCTGAGCATCACTGGTTGCTGGGGTCACAGTGCCCACTTTAGGAAACACCATTAATTAAGCCTTGATTTATACTTCGTGTAATGCAGATGTTTGTTTTGCATTGTTCACTATATGTTTATCTAGCACATTTAAAAAAATATATTGGCCGTGTTACTATTTTTGGTATAAGCTTGTGAGCCACCAGTTAAAGCTAGTCGTGCAATGAGGATCCCTGGTATAGAAACTGAATCTTCAGTGAAGAAGTGCAGATTTGTTGTTGGTTAATGGCTCATTATATCTGGGCCTATGCGTGAAGCAAAAACTTTTTCCTTTCTGTTTTTTGTAGAAATTTGTAGAAAAAAAGTGTTGCTATTATCTGAACAAAATTAGATACATTTATAATTTGATTTAAGAAAAACAAAAGAACCAGTTCCCCCAAAAACACATTGAAAGAAACAGAGGTATTAGACTTAGACAAACTTTATTGATCCACAAGGGAAATTACTTGGACACAGTGGCTCACACATCACAATATATTATAATAATAAAAAGTAGAAAATATAAATGGTAATAATAACTTCTACTAGCAAAGAAAATACCAAGAGACTGGTGTCAGATAAGGCATAATTATTTAAATGTATATCTACGAGTCAAAATAAAATATCAAATTTTACAACTCCCTGCCCTTTATCTGAAATTATGACACTGAATTCTTAAGTTGTGACCATCCATTGCCTCAAGGAATGTGTCCATGAGTATTTTAATTTAGTTTTGCTCGTACACCATTACCACATGATCTCCACCCCAGCTGGTAAACAGACTAAACATATCTGCATCATTAGTAACATGTAACACTCACACAGAGACAGGCTGCTCCACTGCACACGGAGATTTCAAATGGCCGACAGATTCTAACTTGAAATGTGTTGTTCAGTGGGCAGCGCCTCAGCTCCATTCAATCTGGATGTGACCTTTCCTTTAGTTAGCCCGAAACAATGAATTTAGTGTCACCTTTAAAAGGACAATACCACGCTGAAGCCATGGTACAAGCCGTAGGTCTGGGCCAGTGCTGTACAACTGCGAGATAGGGTCAGAATCTTATAATGCACTGAAGTAGTGAATGTAATTACACGAAACAGCATTGATCTTTTATATTTTCCCTCCAGAATTAAATTACAGGGGGTACAAAAGAGTGTTAGGGACTATGAAGGAATGAAAATACAAATAAATCACAATTGCAAATTTTATTTAATTTAATCTTACTAAGAGCAAATAAATAATAAATTTAATGCCAATTTTGTGAACATAAAGGTCCTATATTACTGTATTTTACAGGCTATTAGGCACTCTGGATTATAAAGTGCACTGTCATTAAATGGTCTATTTTCAAACTTTTTCACAAATAAAGTGCACTGGGCTTAAAACAAAACACATCAGTTCAATGGGTCAGTTGGACTTTGTTTAGCGAGTTCACGGTGACTCTGGTCTTTGTTCAGTTGTGGTGTGTAGGGAGGGTGCTGTCTGGGACCACTGGATTGTTGGCGTGTTCACAGTGACTCAGTTGTTCAGTTGTGGCTCAGAGTGGCACACTGCACTCGCTTTTTCGGTTCGTTCCTCCGTTCCGTTCCTCGTCCGCGTGGAGTGATGAGTGTGATTGTGGGTGTGTTTCACTGCGCGGTCGCTGTCTGCTCCGTGTGTGTTTGCGTGTTCTGCTGGTGGTGTGGGTTTGTAGTTTACTGAAGTCTTGCTGTGGACTGCCCCCCCGCAATCCACAGCGCCCTATACATGAATCCACTCGGGTGTCCCAGCACGACCTCAGTAAACTATAAAGCTGCACCACCCACAGCGCACACAAACACGTATGGAGCAGACAGCAACCGCGCAGTGAAAAACACCCGCAGACACACTCATCACTCCACGCAGACGAGGAACGGAACGGAAGAACGAACTGAAAAAGCGCAATGTGCCGCTTCTAGCCACAACTGAACAATTGAGTCACTGCGAACACGCCGACAATCCAGCGCTCCCAGACAGCACCCTCCCTATACGCCACAACTGAACAAAGCCGAAAGTCACCGTGAAAGCACCAAACAAAGTCCGACTGACCCATCCAACTGTTGTGTTTCGTTTAAAGTCCGGTGCGGTTTATTTGTGAAAAAAGTTTGAAGATAGACCATTTAATGACAGTGCGCTTTATAATCCAGAGCACCTAATAGCCCGGAAAATACTTTACACACAACAGATTTTAAGGCACATTGTTGATTTTTCAGAAAATTAATGGATTTTAAGTGCGCCTTATAGTCCGAAAAATACGGTACTAAAGTGAGGAGTGGGGGGGCGCACAGAGATGTATGTATATGTATATTGCAGACCTACATGCAGATCGAGACAAGGTGGACTGGGAAACAATCCTTTAAACACTTTCAAACATCAAATTTCTTCAAAGCCTAAACTCTTTTTCTTCTCTGACAGAGCATTAGATGTAGACCTCTCAAAAACTACTGATGACTTGACTTCAAATGACTGATTAACTGCGCAGCCCTAATATACTAGTAGTAAAATAAGGCATGTCATTTAGCTCTGCTCTAAATTAATCGCACCGAGGAAGGGTACCAGGCATAAAAACTTTAAAACACGTCGGGATATTTTTGCTTCTGGTGCTCTGAAATAGAAGAACAAAAGCAGAGTTAGTATTCCCTCCGAATGACTGTTTGAGAAGCTGGGACATGTGCGGGGTATTTTCCATAAAGGGCTGGGTCGTGGCCTTAATCGCTCATATGTGGACAAGGAGTTTTAAACCCCGACTTTTGCCTGTAAGGTTTTTTTCTTCAGTAAAAAAAGTGGCAATGTTTGGACAAAAGGTCAAAGAGTGCAAATGCATTGAGTGAAATGGAAGTACGGATGTGAAACAGTGAGAGGCTACAGCTAACCAAGGGGAAAATAACTTCACTACAAGGAAATACACGTGTCTATAGTGGGATAAGCGCGGGCTGATAAGGGTTTGAAGACAGAGGTTACACGCTGGAGCTACTGTCCAATATGGCTCCCACAATGCATTTTACAGGCTTTTTAAAGAGGATTTTCTTTAAGAGACACAGACAGAAAAAAGTAAGATAATCTGAGCTCAAACATCACACTTTGAGCCTCTATATTCTCAGATATTTATGCCTTTTTAATGCATGTCTTGCACCTTCAGTATTACATTTTAAAGCAAAAGTATACGGTTAGACTTGAGTGACGGCTGATGTTTGATTACCCAGTCTTTTTTGTACAGTTTTGTGTGTATTTTGAGGAGAGACATTCTTGAATCTTGAAACTTTCTAAAATGATGCAGCCTGAAGAGTTGAGATGAGATGTTATGTCCACTCTTAAAATTGCTTTTATTTGAGTAGTAGTTTCTCCAAATACTTTTATTTTTTAGATCAATAGTTCTTCTTGTAATATTATTTTAAAGTAAAGATACCTATGCATATTATGCTACATTCTAGTCTGTGTTATAATGTTCTTCATGTGGTAATACAGGATGTGCTCCATTGTGTTTTTAAACTCCATACACCTTCACTAGAATCATTTGATTGATGATTTTAGGGCCTGTTTAAACGAGAACGCTTATGAGTAAAAATGACAAAACATTTTATCTGAAGTGGTAAATGGTCACATTTTTCTATAGCGCTTTTCCACCTTCAAGGCACTCAAAGCGCTTTACAACAAGGAACCACTCACCCATTCACACACCAGTGTACGCACACACTGTGGGCAAGGTGGGTTAAGTGTCTTGCCCAAGGACACAATGGCAGCATTCATCTGTGTGAGCTGGAATCACACCAGCCAACCTGTGGGTCAGTGGGTCTCACCGCTCAACCTGTGATGTTTATGTTGAGAGCTGGATTCAAACCGCCAACCTTCAGATCAGTGGGCGAATGCTCTACCAACTGAGCTACTGCCGCCTTTCGTTTAGATGGTCACAGTGTTTTTAGATCTTAAAAATGCACAAATCTGAAACACCCTTCAGAATGGAAAAGTTGAATATGCTCCGCTGTAGCATTTCTGTCTATACTGCCCAAGATGCAAAACTCTGGTCACATCTGCTCATTGAATTGCACACACTTTTGCGTCACCATATGCACGCAGATTTCCTCCTGAAAACACTTGTCTAAAGGGGGAAAAACTAGTGAAGAAGCGACGCCACTTTTCTGTCCTCTGTTCAGACTGTCATCATATAAATGTAGCCTTAGCCTCTGATTTGCCAAACTCCACTTAACTAAAGCTAAAATGTAGCTGTTAACTTGAGAACAAGGTAGAACAAAGCATTTTGAGATTTGGAGATGTAGACAGACTAATAATAAAGGATTACCGTATTTTTCGGACAATAAGTCACACTTTTTTCATGGTTTGGGTGGCCCTGTGACTTATACACCGCTGGGACTTATGGCTGTCAGTGTGAAAATTCTAATATATGAGAGGCTTGTGTGTCAGTATCTGCTTCTCCTATTACTCCTGTACCACTGTCACTTGGCTCTACTGCAGAAAAAGCCGCTGTCCTGCTGCAAGTAGTGAAATATGCAGCTGAAATTGGTAATCGAGCAGCAGAAAGAAAGTTTGGAGTGAGTGAGAAACTTGTGAGGGACTGGCGGAAAGCGGGGTTGGAGAATACACCTTCACGGCAACTGAGAGGGTGCGCCATGCAACTTTCCTGGAAGTCATTGGATGGATGGACAAAGCCTGAACTTCGGTGACAACCAAAACCATCCTGTCGGGATTCAGAAAGGCCGGAATAATTCTGACTGAAACTGATTCTGCTTCTGACCAGAGTCTGCTTCAGAGTTTGGTAAACTTGTTCTGTTGTTTATGCTATAGTTTAATCTGAATAATTGTTCATATGTGACGTAAACAGCCTGTTGTTGTCTCTCCGATTGTTATTCCTGTGACTTTCCTTTCAAGATAAAATGTCAGTTCCCGGTCTGTGATTTCGTCCAAAAAGTGCGACTTATAAATGTTTTTTGTTTCATTGCACACTTTTTGACTGGTGCGATTTATACTCCAGAGCGACTTGTAGTCCAAAAAATACGTGTGAATGAAACAAAACACAACTCCAGGGATGTTTTTGATGAGGTAATAACATAACATAACACGGCTTAAAGCTCACAAGAATCAATTTAGTATAATATAGGACCTTTAAGTACAATTTTTGGTCACTCTGCACACTTCTAAGTATAATCCTTGCTTTGTGATATGTGTTATGTAATTGGAATTGCATTGGACAGTGTTGCTTGCATTCATTTGACTCTCAATGAAGGAAATAATTAAATGATCTAAACAAGGGCAAAGCGCACTAATTAACAAGGCTGTAACAGGGCATGACCAATTAAACATACCATTTCATATGCTACGAACAACCATAAGGGCTGCTCATGTATTCTTGTATAGCGCCGCTTTAAAACAACACGGCTTCACATATTTGCAGGATTATAGGCTTAAGGAGCATAAAGACACAGACAAATGAGAAAACAGAAATGTCTTAATCATTTTACAAAATTGGGCACAAAATCAAAGCGGAGAAGGAAAGATCCGTGCTCTGTGTGGTAGAGCAATGAGACGATGAGAGCGGTGAAAAGTACAGAGGAGCTGCTGGTGTCAGACTGACATTGGAAGGCCTCAGTACCCTCACAGAATGTAATATGTGACATTACAAAAAACGTGTATTTTGAGTTACTTTAAGTAGTTTTAGTAGAAGTAGTTTTGGATAGACTTGCACCACATTATACAGGTACACGTTTGAAGTAAAAAATCCACAAAATGTTATTTTTTGGGGTCATAATTTTGGAGATAAATAAAATGTTATGCCAAACCATGTGCCAGTGTTAGTGGGAGTATAATTCACTTTCTATTGAGAAACTGTCGCCCCTCTCTCTGTAACTGCTGCTGTCAGACTTGTCACTTTGGACTTAAAATGTTCTTATTAACCCACACTACATCATCCTGGAGTTTTTATTTTGCTGTTTTGTTAATAAATCAAGATATAAATATTAATAACAGACAAATCAGGTGCCTTCTTTTCTCTGAGGTTGCTCCTGATAGGTTTGATTGACAGCGTTGCTAAGTGCCCACCCCCTGCCAAACCAGGAGTGTGGAGGTGTGCAGGTGCATTACCTTCAGCAGCCTCGCTCTGGAGTGGCTCTCTGGTTTTGATTCTCGTGGTCGGAATTCCAAATCTTGATCTCCCAAATTCGCACCTGTTACTTCCAGCCTTGTTGAGCTTCATTTGACTGGAGCCTATGGGTGACCTTTTTCTTCTTTTTTTTTTCCAATTTTATTTATTTTTTTGAGGAAAATCAACAACAGTACCAAAAAACAAAACAAGAATATGTACATGTACATATTTGGGAACTGGTGCTCAAAAGGACTAGCCAGGCTGCCACCATCTAGTGCCTCCGCTCAATTTCATTTCTCTCCAGCAACTAGGTCAGGAATCAAAATACAATAGATGGTTCGCAAAAACCCCGGAAGTGCAAGTTCGGGCACCAGCCAATCAGCGAAGAGTGATATATTCAGTGTTGTCAACGATTCCTGAGATCGAGGATTTAAAGCCGGAATAAAGAGAATTTTTTGTGAATTTTATCAAGGGGAAAGACGTTATTGTTCTTCTTCCTATGGGATTTAGGAAAAGCGTAATATACCAGTTAGCCCCGTTAGCAGAGCATTACACATCACGACCAAATAGTAGCGATTGGTTAAATCAGGGGTGTCCAAACTTTTTTCGTCATGGGCCACATATCTAAACACAGACGAAACAGAGGGCTGACCGAGGGCCGTAGACTGGTGCTCAATACAGTGGATAATTGAAACATGTGCTTGTTTAACATGTTAGAATGAGATGTGTGAAGAATCCCTCAGTCGTCCAGGTAGAATCCATGGCGAGGACAAAATTCAGTTTGTCGACTGGACCAAAGTTAGTTTGGTTGAATGAGCCATCATTCAACCAAACTGAACATCCCCATCAGCCATGAGTTAGAATGAGCCATCAGTCTTTATTCATGCTAAGATCCTTAAAACCACACACTAAATATTAAATATTAGCTTTATCACGGTAGATTTTCAAAAAACTTGCAGTAAAAAGAAAAATTTTAATTGATGCATTTAGTTTCGGCCAATTCACCTGGACGCCTGAGGGCCAAGAAAAATTTGTCTGAGGGCCGCATTTGGCCCACGGGCCATAGTTTGGTCATGCCAGGGTTAAATGATAAAAAGTACCCACCTACTGTTGAGCGAATGAAATTTAAGGCTGCGAGGTCAGACTGTTTGTACGAAGTAAAACAAAGTAAAACTGGCTGATGAATCGGGCTACAAAAGGACTAGGATGAAGTTTAAAATTTATAATGTTCTACCCCAATTGTTTTACATAATCAAATGGTTAACACTTTTGTTTTTTGCTTTTTTTTTACCTTTGGAGTGCTTACCTGTGATATTTCTTTATCCATTTCTTCATACAGTTTTTGGGAATAACAGGGTTTTTGCATTGCCTTGGTTCTATTATAATGCATATAAACCGTTATTTGTCTAAACAAGATTGTGCATTCATTTATAGGTAAAATGGAATCTAAATAAATACTACTTGGGGAAAAAAGATAAATTTACATCTTTATGACTTCTGATGTCAATTGAATCCACATTTTTATTTCAATATTATCAGCACTAAGAGTCTGAAAGAATGGAACACGAGGGAAACAAATAAAAAATAAAGTTTGTGATTAATAGAGGAAATATAATTTTCTCAAATGTCATTATCACCAAATGTAATGAGTTTTAAGTCAATATTTTGGGACACCACAAACAGATAATGGCTTTGTCTCGCTCAGTGGCTTTTGTCCTCCATCATTTTCAAACAATAATCTGACAAATCACAACCTGTTAGTGTGTGCTCATTTCAGCTTTTTTGTGTAATAATTTCTTATTTTGACTCCAAAGTTCAAAACAGTTTTAAAATATAATCATTCCTGATTCATGTTTCAAAGTTATTTCCCAGTTGACAACAGTGTTAATTTAGTTGATTAAAATATGTTTATCATTGTCATTATTTTGGCTGACTAAATGAAGTAAATACACTAATTAATTAATCAATAATAATAAAAGATACTGGTAAAACTATTTCTCAAATAACATACAGTCCCTGACAAAAGTCTTGTCGCTTATCCATTTTGTAGAAACAAAAGCTTATAACCTTGACTTTAAATTAATCGATTGGTTTTAGAAATGTCTCATATGAAAGCTAAAACCCTCCCAAATTATGCTCAATAAACTAAAATAAATTTGCTTCACTGAAAAAAGATTGATCATTTAATGAACACAGAAAGGTCAGATTTTGGCAAGACAAAAGTTTTGTCGCCTACAGAAAATTTAACAAATAATTTACTTCAAATACAAAAATATGTTGCATAACGTCAGTGAATGAAGTAGTGGTGCTGTGAGATCCATATTTAATATCTTGTATGACTTCCTGACTTCCATGAGCTTCAAGGATGCATCCATTCGGTTCCACAATGATTCATACAATTTGTTGATGAAGTCATCAGGAATAGCAAAGAAAGCGTCTTATTGCCTCCAAGAGTTCTTTCTTTCCTCTTATGCTTTCTTTCATTCTACCCCAGCTCTCAGACCCCAGACATGCTCAATGATGTTCATGTCTGGTGACTGGGCTGGCCAGTCCTGGAGCACCTTGATCTTCTTCGCCTTGAGAAACTTTGATGTTGAGATAGAATTATGCGATGGAGCACCATCCTGCTGCAAAATTTGACCCCTTTTATGGTTGGGAATGTAAGAGGAGCTAATACTTCTTGATATTTTAGGCTATTGATATTGCCTTCCACCCTGCAAATGTCTCACATACTCCCATACTGGATGTAATCCCAGACCAGGATTTTTCCGCCACCAAATTAACTGTTTTCTGGGTGAATCTTGGATCCATGCGGCTCCAGTAGGTCTCCTGCAATATTTGTGGCAGCTGTGATGTAATTCAACCGAGGATTCATCTGAGAAATCCACCTTCTGCCACTTTTCCAGTGTCCATCCTTTTATCAGGCTGTGGGCCTTGGCAAATGCCACACAGTTTTTAAATTGCCTTTTGTTTAGTGCTGGTTTTTGTGCACCGATTCGACCATGGAGGCCATTTTGAGACATAATTCTACAAACTGTTGTGGTTGACACAGGGACTTGAGGTGACCAGGCCTGGTGGAGCTCTGCTGCAGTGGAAAAGGGGCCTTGGATTTTCAAATCAACAAACGGTCCTCCCGAGCAGTTGTCTTGCGGGGTCTGCCGGACCTGGGCTTGTCAAAAACATCTCCAGTCATTTCAGATCTTTTTCTTATTCTTTGTACTTGACGCTGAGACACATTGAAGGTGTCACCACCTCAGAAGTGGATCTGGTCTTCAGCCTCTTGATAATTAACGCTTTGGTCTCAGGGTGGATCTTAGGCATGTTGTCAGAGGTCAGGTTGCAGTTGATGTGAAGGTCTGGTGTGCTGGGGTTCTTTTTATACACACCCACTAACTGATTGATCAGTAACTGATCACAGGTGAGACTGTAATCTAGGATTGGGTGCATCATATGACAAGGCGACAAGACTTTTGTCTTGCCAAAATCTGACCTTTCTGTGTTCATTAAATGATCAATCTTTCTTCAGTGAAGCAAATTTATTTTAGTATATTGAGCATAATTTGGGAGGGTTTTAGCTTTCATATGAGACATTTCTAAAACCAATCGATTAATTTAAAGTCAGGTTATAAGCTTTTGTTTCTACAAAATGGATAAGCGACAAGACTTTTGTCAGGGACTGTACATATACAAGTAGATATGGCACATGTGTTAATATTTATGTAAAATAATAACTGAACTATTGATACTTTGCAGCTGATTGTTAAAAGATTGTCAAAAGAACCAATATGTAAAATGATAAATCTAAAGTCTTTTTTTTTTTTTTTCAAAGGCATGTTAAAGCAAAATTAAGGAAAGAGGAAAGGAGGCTCTAAACAGCGTAGTTAACAGGACTAAAGTATAGAAATTACAATAACAAAAAAACAAACAAGTCTCAAAAGTTAGCCACAAAGGACTACTAGTGTCTCAAAGTTCACAAAAGTACACAAAACTACACTGGAGACACAACACATAGGCTCTATTCACGCTTACATCACAAACCAGGAAGACATTTGAAAAGATGTGATTACATCTTCCCAGGTCCAATTTTCTTCATCTAAATGTGATTGTAGCGTTCCGTTATGTTCACCTAATCAACATTTACAACCATACCTTTCATCATTTCCTCACTGACACACAACTCCAATCACACTGGGTACATGCGATTAGAAGAGATGATATGCAGTCTTCTTTTTACCGCTGATCACATTTAGTCCATTGGGTTTTGTCACAGTCGGTTGGTGAGCCCAGCGTTGGTAACTAGACCAGAAGTTGTCATCACATCTTTCCAAGGATCTTGCTGGGTTGTGACGTAACAAGCTTATTTATATGTGACATGCTGTTGGCAGCCAGAGCAGCAGCCAGAGGTGGCAGGGTCCTTTTCTAGGTGTGTCTGTTGCAGGTGAAGGCTCAGGATTGGCCAGGCTCTAGGGCGATGCACCAATGAGCAGGAAGAGACCCAGGAGCCAATCAGACGTCATCTTGAAGCCAATGCACCAATCGCTGAAGAGGTCTGTCAGACTGAGGCTTGCATGCACAAACACAGGGATCAGCAGCAGGGACTTATATATACATTATGGTAGAAGCTCTTTTAGTCAAGTTAGAGTTAATCGGAGTGTAGTTTTAACACAATCTGACCAGAAAGAGCTGATTTGGTTGAAACTACAGCAGGTAATGATTTTTGTTCTTAAACAAGCCTCTCACACATACATTTTTTTCAGTTACACGTAAACAGGACCTGATCACAGCTCCTGAAAACAGACTCCTGCTGTATAAATCCATTTTGTATGTTTTCTTTTTTTTTTCCAGACAATCTTAAAACACATTTGACAGTGTTTGCTAATGTGTGTATTGTGTCACCATGGTAACTTCTGAACATAAAAGTATAACCCCCACAGCACGATGTCACTACAAAGTATCCATACTAACAGACGCTTTCACACTAGACCGAGTGCAGTCAGTGCTTTGCCTGCCAAACGTCCATGGGCTAACAGTTTGACTTCAGCTCCTCGTGTTTGGCCTCTTCTGCTCGTGGGCTATAAACTATAAGTGAACCAAAGGAATGAGTGGAGACTAGATCCAAGTCCCACTTTTCAATCTCAGAGCCAAAAAAACAAGTCAGCATATTTGCATGTCCCATGAAGCAATGCAATCCAGTTTATGAGAGCTAAAATATAAAATATCTTCTGACTATTGGCTTTTATTATGGATTTAGTCAACTTCAGTAGCATTGTCATGTTTTCTGTTGACCAAAATTAAATAAAAAGTAATGATATCTATTTATTATCTACTAAATCTTGACCAAAACTAATAATAATTTCAGTTAAAGGTCGTATATTATGCAAAATTGACTCTAGTAGTGGTAGCTTTTAAGTTAACAGCTACATTTTACTTTTTGCTTCAGAGAGATTTGCAATTCCAGGACTGAAATGATCCACATCAGGGGTCTCCAACCTGTAGCTCGGGAGCTGCTGGTTGCTCTCCACCCCCTTCCTAGTAGCTCGCCAAGGGATTTCTGTATTACACCTATTGTGCTGAATAAATAAAACCTGATTGTACATGTATCATTTTGATGCCTAGCTTTGTACACTAATAAATGTATAAAGGTTTAATAGGCATTTAACATAGGGGGACCAGATTTTCTAAATAAAAAAAACTGGGACACCCCTGGTTTGAGGTGGTTGGTAATAATCAAATTGTGAAACAAGTGTGTAATTAATGAGAACTTTTCTGTACTCTGCTCATTCATGACTAGTCACATTTTCTTTGTGTTTTGGTCATTTTTTAAGCATCTTTTTCTGTATTTTGTAGTGATGTCCCACTAGATGAAGCCCCATGAAGCACTGAAGCGTTCCAGCCATTTGCTCGACTCTTGAGCCGATGCTTCAAGGTGCTTCATTTGCTCCACTGCGCCATCAAGAGGCCAAAAAAACAGGCAGAGTGAGAATAGAACAATCAACATGATCATCGAGGTTCTGATGGAAAGATTTATACTGAATAAATGAACGATTAAATATTTGAATGTTTGTGATTTCAACAGAAAGTGTGAATGTATTAACCTGGAGTCTGTGTTCATGATATAACGGTCGGGTTAAAAGAAAAAGTAGGAATAAATTGGAGATCAGGATGTAACGTGACTGTGCTTGTGTTACTACTTTATGTCTGCGCTTATGCCACAATAAGGATGGCAAAATATGGTCATTTTATTCATTTTCATATAAAATATTAATTTCTTCACAGTATTTGGACTCAGACAGTTTCTTTTACAGAGAATTTCCCCTGCTTTTGAAAAAAGAAAAACTTTCACAGTGCACAGATGAAACAGGCGTGCTCCATCGCAAAAAAAAAAAAAAGAATCTCAAATAGAATGTACCAAACTCGCAATAACCCCAAACCGCAAAATGTTTCACTGGCCCTTATGTTTCAAATCACGCCAAATCCGCAAACCACTGAACCACGGTAGGGGCGGTTCATGAGGCTTCGAACGTCACCACATACGTCACAGATAAAAGCCTCGATACGCACTTCACCAAAGACCTCCTGGATTACTCGACACACGCTTCAAAGCCTCGGCACATCTCGTAACATCACTAGTATTTTATCTAAACAAATGACAATGTATGCCTTTCTTTATCATCAAATTGGTCAAAAATTGGGTACACCTATGACATTTCTTGTATAAAACTGGCAAAAAAATAACTGGTTTTGTAGAAATCTGCTGAGACGGGGGAAACAGGGCATCAAAACTGGGACTGTAAATGTACTGTACTTCACTTAAGGCTTGCTGTGGCTCGGTTAAATACTAAATTTCTGGTGACTGCTAAAACTAGTAGCTCTCTGGCATTTTTGTTTTGTAAAGGTAGTTCACTGGATGAAAAAGGTTGGAAACCCCTGATCCAAATGATTAAAAAGTGTATTAAAAGTGTAGCGGAGCACTTCTTGTATTACTACATGACATTGCAAGGTGGAACTGAGTGTTTTCTGTTTGAGAGAGAAGAGTTTGTGTGTTAGACATCCTGAATAAACAAAACACAACTCCAGGTATGTTTGGGATGAGGAAACAACATGATAGTCTAGTACAGTATATCAGAAAAGAGCGTAGTACGGGTGCGTTAAAAGCCTAACACCAAAATCCTCAAACTAAAATACAATATGAGTCTTGTCAAAATCACCTGGTTGACAGAACTTTTCAAATCATTTTTACAGTCCAGTTCTGGTCCTGTTTTTCCAGAGTCTGACAGAGGTGGACTCTACTGACTCTCCACAGCCCATTGATCCAGCTCTAATCATCTGTGCTTTAACTACCTTATTATCATGGACAGTGGAGCTCTGCTATTCAGAACACGCACTCACACTAACACACTCTGAAGAGCTAATAAAGCAGGTCAGCCAGATCAGGCATAACATTATAACCACTCCAGTGAGGAAGATGAGGAAAACAGCTCATCTCTTTATCGTAGTAAATGTAAATGGGATATTGGTAATTGGGTATTTGCAGTTAAATGTGTTTTAAGTGGGATAACAGTTATGCCCATATTATCTGTTTTCTGATCTGTGTTATAATGTTGTTTCTTCATCAAATTCTTCATCATGTTGTTTCATTCACACATGTTTAACACACAAACCCTGCATATTTAGGGAGTTGATGTCATGTGGTACAACAGAAAGTGCTTCATTGTGTTTTTAAACTCCATACACCTTCACTAGAGTCATTTGGATCATTTCAGCCTTGGAACTGCCAATCAAGTACTGGACTGAACTTTGCATTGTACTTTTGATAGCTCTACAAATGCCCTGACATGTCTTTTTACTATAATTACTGTCACATTTCAAAATGAACTTTAAAAAAAAAAAAAAAAAAGATTTACCATAATTTCCTGATGCTGGCTGCATTGCAATGAACCAATTTTCTCTCTGCTCTTTTTCGCATGTTGCTGTAACAAAACATATGATATATTTATCTAATACTGTCACTGTTGTATTGCAAAAACATGATTGTTGTGGTTTGTCAGTGGGGGACCTAGGTGACCTTGCGTTTGGGGCCCTCACTTTAATGCACTGTTTTGTTGGGGTTATTTGTATGTTTTAATTTATTTATTGTCTGTTTTTCCCATTCTTCATGAGACACGCACATCTTTATTTGAATTAGCGTAGACTGGAAACTTGTCGTACTAGTTAGGTCACCTACTAAATAACCAGAGCTGAAAGTAGTTTTATTTTTTTTGCTGGTACAATTACATTTTTGTTTATCATTACACATGATTATGATTGTGCTATCATTATGTTATAATCTGGGTCAAGCTGACTAGTCCATTCTAACATGAAAGGGGGAATGCTTTGACAGTCAAAATAGATTTGGCAGTCAGATTCTGTTTTGATGGTGTTTTCTCTCTACTCTCATTTAATGTCATATTGAGAGAAAATCTAATTGCTCTGAGGCATAGGCCATTAGTAGCATCGAGGGCAATTGGTTGGGGGCTCCTCCAGGTTTGGGGGCCCTAGGCAGCTGCCTACTATTGCCTAATGTTAGCACCGCCTCTGTGGTTAGTTTCCATTCAAAAGCTTTGAAGCACACATTGAAATCTAACAACACAGATGATACAATTGTCTAAAATGTTTTGAAATTATAATTGTGGTTAATAGAGTTGTTGTTTAAAGCCAGATTATGTAACTTTTTAGCCCCAAAACCAAAATCAAAGCATGTTTTTCCCCATTTTGGTTATGTTTATTGAAAAACTTCCTGATGCATTCCTTACATCTTTACTGTGAACTGGCTTGCGTCTCCACAAACCTGACTCTTATTTGAATCTCATCTCTTATTCTGAATCTTATTCGAATGGACAACATATGGGGATATGTTGTCCATGGAAATATTGTTAATCTGGCTATAATAGAGCACAGTATATCATAAAACCTATAGTATATCTCCATAGAGAATGCTCTGAAGTTTGGATTTAACCTTCTATTTCAGTTGAATCGTACAGGTGACGTGGCACATCCAGAAAGTTAAACACTGTACTTTTAATACTGGGACATACACACTCCAATATTGCCTAAGGTTTATTGCCATGACTGTCCTTGCTGCCGTCAACTTCAACATTTATTTCTTTCACTGCGTCTTGATTTACGTAACACTTGATTTACATAACTTTGTCTGTAGCTCACAAATGCCCCAAATTCTTCCAAAACGCCCTGCCCATTGTACAAACCCCCTCCTCTTTTGAACTTTACTTTGCTTACAGTCTATCTACCTCCTCCTGCGAGCGGGTAACTAGAATTCCCAATAAGGCCAAATGTGCTAACAAAAAACTAGCGCGAAACACATTGGAGCAGAGCTTTTGTTCTTGGCTCTACTTTGCCTGGCTCCTACAGGTACCTGAGGGAGAGTGTGAGAGGAGCCATGCAAGTTTAATGGCGTTGGTTTGAGCAGCAGTACAAAGCCCACCGAGCTGGTTTCATGTGTCTGCGAGTGGAGCAAGAGGAGGAAGAGGAGACAGCAGGAAGAGGACAGAGCGAGGAGGGGAAACATGTCTCTGCTCGGCCCCGCTGTCTCGCATTTGTCAGCGGTATCAGACCAGGTCACCTCAAGGCGGCGTTTGAAAGCACCAGGGTGATGAGGAGGAGGAGGGAGGGGGGACAGAGGAGTAGTGATCTCAATCTACAGGTATGCGCCGTGGCTGTGGTCCTTCTCAGAGTTTTCACACCGGGACCAGACTGTGCCTTCAGAAGGGACTTGTACCGGACAAGAACGGGTGAAAAACCTTTGTCCAAACTTGAGACGGTCCAACCACAGCTGCTAATTTGTATCATGTGTCTCTCAAATGCAGAAAACATCTCCTCTCAAAAATTCTCGTAACATTCAGAACAAAATATAACTGCTTTGACCTTAGATAAATAGTAGTTTGGTGCTTTGATTATCGTTTGTGAGAAAATCCACGCTCTTTTATGTTTAAGGTGCCGTGTTTGTTTTGGACGCGAACCATGTGTCGCTCTGATTGGTTAATCCGCCTGTAAAATCTCGTCCTCTGAAATCAGGGAGACGGGACACAGCTCCAGATCCACTCGTCTCTGTCTCGTGTTAAAGCGTGTGGTTCTGGTTGTCTAGGTCTAAACATAAAATAAAACTGGTCTAAAAAAGATTACACAATTGCGATACTTATTACCCAAATGACTTACCCAGAACATTCCCAATTCAGCATTTTATTTTATTATTGTTATTATTTATTTATTCTAGATAAACATGTTAATTATAGTCATTTCGCTCCATTCAAGGACATGCTTTGTTAAATAGCATACCAAATGAACATGAATGGATGTTTGTGGTTTATTAAAATTCTAATTGAAAGAATGACTCCAAACCTAAAGCTGCATTGTGTAACTTTATTGGTGGTGGATAAGAAACTAGCTCGTCTCCATGTAGTGAACGTTCCACTGTAAAGCTACATTAGAAATTCAATTTGTCAACTGGACAAAGTTTAGTTTGGTTGAATATGTTTCGCAGCTCATCCAAGCTGCTTCTTCAGTTCTGCTCAGAACACTTCCTTATATCTGTCTGCAGGGAGGAACTAACTACACTGAAACTACTCTGAAACTAACACACACACTTGTTTACAGTTTCTGTTAGTTAGCGAGGCCTATTGCACTTTCACTGGGTGTGGGGTCATATTAGCAGAATCATTCAGGGCCATAATGGAGCTTTCACACCTCTGGGTCTGACCTGGCTGCAGCTATACTTTTCTTTGCTTGTTTTGATTTAGGTTTGAGGATGGAGTTGTAAACAGGAGACGGATGATGTCTGAGTCGTCCATTTCTGTTTAAGGAAGGATTGTCTTTCTTAACAAAAACAAAAAATAGCCTTTAACTCTCCTCTCAAACCAATTCTTTTCTTTGTAGCTCACTATCCTCACAGGAGCGGCCCGTGGCTTGTAGGTGGAGATGTATGATAGGCTGGGGACCACTATACAGCAAAACACACAACACTTGTGTTTATTTAATTCCAGCTGTTTTCTATTGATTAAAATGTTTATTTAAAACAAACATTCTTGCTGTTTCTAATAGTTGTTTTTCAAGGTCACCTCTTCACGTACCCGTAACCAGAGTTGGTACAGTCCTTGTTGACTCCTTTTATTGGTAGATGAGTTTAAAGCTACTGTCCTTAAAAAGAGTTGTTGTATTCTAACATATCACCACTAGATGCTCTGTACATTACTGCAGTTAGTCTGAAGCAAGGGTGCAGGTTTGCACAGGGACGGTGGGAATATGTCACAACAAATATTTGGGGAAGACAAAATACTCTACCAATATTTGCCTTTTTATTTTAATAAACAAAAATATACATTTATTCTGATCCATCCATCCATTTTCTTCCACTTATCCGGGGCCGGGTCGCGGGGGCAGCAGTCTGAGTCATTTATTCAGATATTTTTCCAAACTCAGTAGTATTAATTTAACACGTTTTAGTTCACATTTTGTTTATTAGATGTTCTGAGATGTATTCAGTGATATGAAGACAGGGTTGCCCACGTTGCTGTTTCATTGGCTGCCACAGAGTGATGTCATTAATGGTGCCAGGAGCCTAAACTGGGGAAGCAGCAGGACAGGGCCGCACCTGAAGATGGCGTCTTGAGCAGGCGTGAGTGAAGACACTGTGCACCAAACTTTGAAAAACTTTTCAAAAGGAACTTACTTGGCTTCATCTTCAATTAAACTTGTTTTATAATGAGTCGCCGCAGAAAAAAAAGCGACTATCACCACAAGTGCTCCTCCCAAACAGAGCCCTACACGTGTGCTCTGTTAGCAGCCCGACTTTACTGACAATATTCCATGGAAAAATGTTTGGACATGACCTCACAAATATCTCATCACCAACAAGCAAAGGGAAATCTGCTACAAACTTCTACATCACTGTTATCAGCTAAAGAATCACCTTAGAAGGGCAATGGGGCTGAGACCAAACCTCTGCTCTTGGTCTTAAGAGGGGCCAGGTGAGGGGAGGGAAGAACAGGTATCACATCTGCCACCTACTGGTAGAAAAGTAGGATAGCAGCTTTAATGCCATACTGTGGAACATTCCAGGCGTAACAAGTACATCTCCATGGACACAAGCAGGTGTTGACCCTCCACCAGAAGTTACATAATGGATCAGTTTGTGCTTAGCTCTTTCTGCAACAGCCCGACACTGTTCCTTTATTCTGAAAGCGAGAAAAACAGAAGTATAGATAAAGAGATTTCAAGCATCAGTACCGTTTGGCAAACATTTCACAAAGCTAACACAAAACCCCCAGTGTCCACGGTAATGCACAGACTCTGACTGTTCTGCTCTAATGCAACAAAATCAAATCAGGGGGACGGAGGAGCGAGCGCGGGACGGAGCGCTGTCTCTCACGCCGAGCTGAATTAACATGCGCCGCGGATGACTTTTATGGCGCTGGCCGTGGTGCTGAAAGCGCTGGTTACTCAACGGATAATGTTGAACTTGGACGGCGCCAAAGAAGCGGGGATAAATCTCGGAGGGAAAATGAGCATTTCAGAGAGCTATTAAGCTTTGTGTTGGCCCAGCCTGGCAGGGGCAGGGGTGGTCGGAGCAGGGGACGTGCTTAAATATAGCCTATTACCTCGCTAAACAAATGTCCGCGAGATTTAATTAAAACATCCACTTTAGCTTTCCTAACCGACAGCCACGGAAAACTAATGCCTGGAGCTGAACAGTCCACTGGTTTACCTTCTAGTGAGTCTCTATGTAGCTGATGTTTGTCTGAAATACAATATTATTGGATTGGATTGATCAAATAAGGTTGCTTTGACCTTGACGTGTTTTCAGTGTAATGGTTTTATTCATTATTCGTGTTTCAGAAGGTCATTTGAAGAGCGTTTGAGTCAAGCGAGTTCACAGTTCACGTTATTTCTTGTTTTCCATCACGTTTAATTGCACCAAGAGCCATTTGTGTCTAAAACATATGAATAAACATTGTCACATTTGCATGGACCTGATCATAGGAAATTCCGTTGGTGAGATTTCCTGTAATTTACATTTACGTTCAGCTAAAAAAAAAAAAAACAACTAAAAACTCTACGCACTTGTTGACGTTGTGAGCCAAAGTGAATCCATAATCCCTGAGTGAGGACTTGCTCCCCGCTGCTGGATATTGAACTGTAGTATTCACGGAGCTCATGCATATGGATGTGATCGTGGCGCGCTGCTTTTGGATCCAGGTGTTTAGAATAAATAAAAACACTTATTATGTTTTTATGTGTTTGGGAGTAGAGTTCACCTTCAAACGGAATCATGAATCGTCTTGTTTCAGTTCTAACTTTAAAATAAATTGGAATGATAAAATATAATTACACTGGGGAATATTTCCATTGCTTTTAGTGTCTGTTTTGAATGGAAAATACATTATGTGCGTATCCTCCGTGGAGCCCGAGGAACAGGAAGGAAATGTTACCGACGAATTGTCATTTAAATTCAGCAAGAGGCAGGCTCCGTGAGAGGTTACATTATTGGCGGGCCGGCACACGGGCGCACACACACGCACACGCATACACACACACACCCCGACACACACACACACACTGACACACACAGCGCTCACAGCTGCTCAGCCTTCCTCCAGCGGAGACTGACAGAAGCGGGACGAGCGCTCGGAGCTGCGCGCACCGTCACCGGCTTTTCTCCGCGCGCCTTTCGTTTTCTCGCCTCTACAAAGCGCGGAAGCTGTCGCGCTTTTAACGGAATGGAAGGAAGAAAAGAGGATAAAGTTTGAGAAGGAGCACAGACCACAGACAGAGCGGGAAGGAGGCGCACAGGCGGGAAGTAGAAGTCCGAGGACAGCGCTGGAGTCGAAGGAAAGAGGGAGCTATGCGTAGTCCAGTCGTCCTGAGTGGCGCGTTGGAGCTGCAGCATGCTGTCTCTCTCTGGACTCTGGTGCTACTGCCTCGTGCCCGGGAGAGCTCCTCTCCTCTGCCTCACTCCGGTGCTGCTTATGCTGCTGCTGTCCTCCGCCTCTTCCTCCCCGGAGTCCTGCTCCCCGCGCACTCAGCCCTGCCACATCCTCTCCCGGATCGGATACAGTGTGCGCATGGGTGCGCTGCTGCCCACCCGGCAGCCCGCACGGATACAGAACGCTCTGAACCGCGCCCTGGCCAGCCTCCGGCACCAGAGCGCGGGGTCCGACGCCTCCAGCGGGGCCACCACCACGTCGTCCCAGAGCCCCCCTCTGCTGCCCTATAATCTCACACTGGACATGCTGGCCCGCAACCCCACCGGAGGAGACCCGGAGTCTCTGTCCCGGAGCACCTGTCAGGACCTGGTGGTGCGTGGGGTGTCCGCGGTGCTCGCGTTCCCCCGGAGCAAAGAGGAGCTCATCCAGCTGGAGTTTTTGTCCTCGTTTCTGGAGATCCCGTTCGTGTCCATCCTGGAGGATACAGAGCCCCTCAAGACCAAGGTATGGGCACTTTGTGTCGGACTTTTTAGAACTACTCTCAATGCGTGCGTTTTATTGAACCAATGAAAGGACCCGTTTGGCTCGTAACACAAGTTATTATTAGTAATCATTTTCTAGGTGGAGATTTTGACAAAGCGTGATGTCGTTTTGCCCTTCAGAGAGGCTTTGTGGCAAATCTAATATTCAGACTTGTGTAGAACTGGAAAGATAGAAGTATTCTGAAAGTATCAATAACTTTGTGGTTGAAAGTAGTGTTTGAATAACGCGGAGACCTTCTGTTTTAAAGGCAGTCGATAGTGTGAAAAAGCCTCACAAAGCTCCTCGTTTGTGTTTCTTCTAAAGTTGTTGCAAAGCCCAGAGCAGTGGAGAGGATAATGCAGCCTTGTCTTCTGCTTCCTGTGCTTTCACATCTGAAAGAGCCCCACACTGAGTCAGAGGAACAGGACTCTGAGTATCCTTGGCTGACCTGTGGCCTGTGGCAGACATTTTGATGTATGAGCTTCAAAACTAACTGCTTTTATACAGCTGTCGGCAAAACTCTCCGAGTGATAAACTCATAAAACTGAACTTCAGAAATGTATCAAATCTTGGTTTATAGAAACTCAAACAATGATTAGAAAACATGCTGTCTATCCATCACTAGTAGCGTGAAATTAATATTATGACATTATGGTTCAGCCCCATGGCTGCGTTCTAATTATATCATTTCCAAGATAATCCAGGACCAAATCAATTCTAAAAGCAGATATCAACCAGGAATAAACCAGAACTAAACCAGGACTAAACCAGAACTAAACCAGGACTGTGTGGACCCAAGGAAGAATAGCTGTTGCTTTGGTAAAGACTAATGGTGATCCAAAATATAGAATAAAGAAGCACTATAAATAGAAACAAAGATGGATTTATCCAAAAATTAAACCAGGATTAATCAGAATGACAAATCAGGACTAAAGCAGGACTAAAGCAGGACTAAAGCAGGACTAAAGCAGGAATAAAGCAGGACTTGGCCAAGGCTATCATATATAACATTTCCCCATCACCACTGCAAATCATCTGCCCTGTAGCTTGCAGTTATCTTGGTATTGATTTGACCTACAATTTACAACACCTCACATTCACTCCAAAACTCTCCAACCCTGTCCATTTCTCCAGCCTTAGGACTGCCACAAACCTGTATACTGCCCCCTAGTGACTGAAGTTATGCTAAAAAGTAACAGCAGAATTTATAACTTTAAAACTTTTAGAGGATTATTGGGAAAGATTTCGCTGCTTGGGTTGATCTTTGTCCACCAACCTGCCAAACTTGTCATGCATCTTTTATAAGGTTCACCCATGTTTTGGCTTGGGCTCAAATCTTCTTTTTAGCCTTGGCTCTCTCCTTAAGGCGCCCAGTTTGTGTTTCTGACAGGCTAAATGTGATGTAGGATTGAGTCGGGCAACAGTTGACACCTCTCAAGGATGAATCTTTCAAATATTTCAGACATTTCGCTGCGAAACGCCGAGGCTCCTGTGGATTCCAGTTCTTGGTTCATCAATGTATGTTTTGCATTGGCCCGTGTGTGTGTTTGGCATTCTCAGCAGTAGGTGGGCTGTTTGGTAGTCAGTCAGTCTGTCCCAGGTTTGATCCCAGTGTATCCAGCGGAGCGGCAAATGTTTGATTCACAAATGTCATGTCTGCCACATACGGGTCCAGGAGCCTGACAGAGCTTCCCATTGTACAACATATAGATTTCCTATACGGCAAACAAGCCATGCTCAGACGTGGAACAAGAAAAATAATATGTGCAAAGTGTTGAAATGTTTTATATTACACAAAATTGACTCTTAAGAGCTCTAAGTCATGTTTTAATGCCGTTACCTCATCAAAAACAGACCTGGAGTTGAGTTTTGTTTCATTCACATGTTTAAGTAAAGCTTTATTATTAGTCTGCATCTCCAAAGCTCAAAATGCTCTTTTCCACTTTGTAATGTCATGAGCATATAGTTTTTAAAAGTTAACAGCTACTTTTTATCTTTAATTTAGTAGAGGTTGTCAATTCTGTGTTGAAATGATCTTAATGATTCAAGTGAAGGTGCATGGAGTTTAGAAACACATTACTACATGACATCACAAGGTGGAACAGAGAGTTTTCTATGTTATTAGGTTCTTTTTTCAGACCAAGAGTTTGTTTTCATAGACAGTTTGGACTGCTCACTAGCGCTCTTCCTCAGAGTGGATACGTGATGTTGCTGTGACAGGTTTTGGCGCTGTTTTCCTACCGGTGGAGGCAGGACGACAGCGCCATCTGCAGTCCGACTTCCTCAGGACAGTATCCCAGGTGTGTGAGAGTAAAAAAGCCCCCTCATCCTGGTTTATAGTCCCATGGGCACATTTCTGTATTTTGATTGCCTCTTTAATCCAGCGACGATGTTTGTGTTCCTCCGTCCCAGTCCAGAATGTGGTTCTCTCTTGGATGACCAATTTGAGTTGTTCCTGTTCTGCTTTGTGTTTGTTGCTTCGCTGTTTCCTTCTCGCATTCTTTCTTGTGTTCCTTTTTACGGTTAGACTGCAAATGGCGCTGTCGTCCTGCCTCCACCGGTAAAAAAAACAGCGCCAAAACCTGTATAAATCAGCTGAACAGACAGGTCACAGCAACATCAAGTGACCACTCTGAGGAAGTCGAAAACTGTCAGGTATGAAAACAAACTCTTGGTCTGAAAAAAGAACCTCCTAACATAAATTATTGAAAGCCCAAATGAACCTCATTAGACTAGAGAGTTTTCTGTTTGAGACAAGAACACAGCCTAAATATGCAGGATTTGTGCGTTAAACGTGTGTGAATCAAACAAAACACAATTGTTTAGGAAAAGGAAACAACTTTATAATATAGATCAGAAAGCAGCATAATATGGGCCTTTAAAGAAGTGTTCATGAAATAAGTTTCAGTGCAGCGTTACCAATAAATAGATGAAATGCAATAAGAGGAGACATTGCAATCACGCAGTGCAGTTAACAATGTAATGGCAGTTAATTAAGTAAAACAGATCTGACAAAAACAGGTCCCAACAGCAGCTGCTAAACTAAGGATAAATGCGCAATTATCCTAGTTTGAGCTCGGTGTAGTGCTGATATAGACTTGGTTTGGTCCTGGTCTAGTCCAGTTTAAAGGTCCTGTATAAGGAAAATTGACTCTTGTGAGCTTTAAGCCATGTTACCTCATCAAAAACATACCTGGAGCTGTATTTTGGTTAATTCATGTGTTTAAGTAACTCTTTATTATTAGTCTTTTTACATCTCCAAAGCTCAAAATGCTCTGTTCCACTTTGTAATATCATGAAATGGTATTTTTGGAAGGTTGGTGTGTTAAACATGTGAGTGAAACAAAACAAAACTCAAAGTACATTGTGTTTGTGATGAAGAAACAACATAAACTTTTAACATAAACTGGGCATAACTAGAACAAAATCTGCATTGACAAAATTAGTGCTTATTATATCAGACAATTCATCAAGTAATTTAGGACAAAGCCAAGCAAAATAAAGGACTGAAAAAGTTCTGAACTAGGTCTTAAAGTGCTGGTACTAGGTTCATTTTTAGGTACATGTCCTTTGCAATGTATAAAAGCAGCTGTTTGACAAATACATGACCTTGTGGACATGTATATTCCTTATGCAATGGATGAAAATAATATAGAAGGAACTGCCAGTTATGTCTAGTCGGGCTTATTGTTGGATGAGAAACATTTTAGTCCAGATGTAGAGTTGGTCCTGCTCTAGTCCTGCTCTAGTCCTGGTTTAGTCCTGGTCTAGTCCTGGTTTAGTCCTGCTCTAGTCTACCTTGCATCCTTAGTTTAGTCCCAATTTAGTCTGAACACACCCTGGAAGTCTAATGTGTTAAAACTGGGCGTAACTAGAACAGAATCTGCATTGACAAAATTAGTGCTTATTACAAATCAGACAATGCGTCAAGTAATTCAGGACAAAACCAATAAAAGAAAGAACTGAAAAAGTTTGGACTAGGTCTTAAGGGGCTGGTACAAGGCTCATTTTAGGTACATGCCCTTTGTAATGTAATGTAAAGGCCACTACATATTTGGGAAATAAAAGAGCATGTCGTATTTTAAAAACATTTTTGTTCGATGAAAACAATATTTAAAAAAAACAGCAGCTACACCAGTTTTGTCCAGTCAGGATTGTTGTTGGATGAGAATCATGTATAAACAACTGCTTGGGTTTCAGGTCCATGCCCTTTGCAACTAAACCAGGACTAGACCAGTATAATAAAAGCAGCTAGTTGAGAAATAAATGAATTTAGAGATATATTCCTTGTTCTGTTAAAAAAAAAAGGGGAGAAAAATGGAAAGGCCTGGTTGTTTGGATGATATGCTAATAAATTCATCATGATTTTCTTAGAACCAGGCAATTTAGATTTTATCATGATGCATGTTTTCTTTGTATGCTTTAGGCTATGTTTATTAGCCAGGCTGGTGCCATAGTGCCTCAGCTCATTTTAATTTCTCTCCAGCGAATAGATCAGGAATCAGAATACACTATACCAGGGGTGTTCACACTTTTTCAGCGTGTGAGCTACTTACAAAATGACCAAGTCAAAATGATCTACCTAATACAAAGTCAAACAAACTGCACTGAAACACTCTGTGCCCCTTTTCTGGACCCTCACCCACAGTTTGAGAACCCCTTCTTTAAGAGAACTTCCTCTGGCACTTTACACAAAACTGTGAAAAAAAGTGAAGGAAGATTTTTAAACCTGTTTTTTAAAGTTCCAAATTGGAGTTTCATTCTTTTCTGGTTTTGCAGTGATATTTACCAGCCTCTGCACATTTACCAAACCAAACGCACATCGTGACAAACACAGATGCATTTGTGCACTTTTGTTAGACAAACTTCAGCCAAATGTGGCAGTAGGTCTGTTCTGTAGGTCTGTTCTGTAGATCCGCTCTATGCTGTAGACCTGCTTTGTGCCAACACTGTCACACAAATTTAGACTGGTTTTTGCTTCACGTTTGGTCTTGCTCTTCTAATCAGCCGCACTGTGGGAGGGGCTTGTGTTCGCTGTACGCAGGAAGGAGCGAGAGCGTGAAAAGGCGAGGGGCGGCGTGCTGACGTGAGGCAGATGGACAGGTAGGATGTTTAGGAAGTTGAACCTGCCCTGTGATGCACGCTGGTACACGAGGGCACACGCTGTTGCAGACGAGCCGTGCATAGGGAGCGTGTGTATTTGTGATGTGCCGTAGAGTCTCCGCGGGCTGCACTGAGCGCACAGGCTGCACTGAGAAGCCCCACACGCTCCTGCACCCCGCTACAAGTTTATTGCCAACAGCAGCGGCCGTAATGAAATATGATCGCACTTGTTGAGAGTCAGACCTTGAGTGAGAGACAAGACCTGAGTCCAAACACGATCGAGTCCGAGATGAGTACTAAGACAAGGCGATCTACCCACACGACCTTGGCGATCAACTGGTAGATTGGGATCGACGTATTGCGCACCCCTGCTTTAGGCTATGTTTATTAGCCAGGCTGGTGCCACCTAGTGCCTCAGCTCAATTTTATTTCTCTCCAGCGAATAGGTCAGGAATCAGAATACAATAGACGGTTCACAAAACCCCCTGAAGTGCAAGTCCGGGCACCAGCCAATCAGTGAAGAGTCATATATTCTGTGTTGGCAACGATTCTCGAGATCAAGGATTTAAAGCTGGAATCAAGAGAATGTTTGGTGAATTTTGTAAAGGAGAAAGACGTTATTGCACTTCTTCCTACGGGATTTGGGAAAAGCTTAATATACCAGTTCACCCCGTTAGTGGTGCATTACATACATCAAGACCAAATAGCAACGATTAGTTCAATTGATTTTAAAAAGTACCCGTCTACCGTCGAGTGAACAAATTCTAATGCTGCCAGGTCTGACGGTTTTTTTCAAAGTGAAACCTGCTGCTGAATCAGGCTATACGTGTACATGATGACGGTCTGAACAGAAGACACAAAAGTGGTGTCGCGTCTTCACTTTTTATTCCACATTTAAACAAGTTTTCGGAAGGCAAACTGTGTGCATATGGTGACGCAAAAGTGTGTGGAATTTGATTGAGTATGCGTGCCAGGTTTCTATGTACTGTATGTATGTGACGTAAACGCGTACGCAACGTGAGCAGATCTGACCAGAGTTTTGTGTCTTGGGCAGTGTAGATGGAAATGCTACAGCGGAGTGTGTTCAGCTTTTCCAGTCTGGAGGGTGGGTTCAGATTTTTGCATTTTTAAGCCCCAAAAACGCCGTCACCCTCTAAACGAAAGGCACTTCCAATAAAATATTTAGTTGTTTTTACCTGCAATCGTTCTCATGTAAACAGGCCCTTTTTCAGGTCTTAACAGTTAATTAAACAATCTGCTGTTTCTCAAAGTTCACTTTTCACTGTGATTGGTTTAATCCACCTGTCACTCGCTCAGATGATCACAGATGAGACCAGTAGGAGGAGTGGGTGGTGGAAAATGTCATAGCTGCATTAAATAAAAGCAGAGAATCACTATATAATGATATCAACAAAACTGCACATTGTCATAAAGGAATGAATGTATGAATCTGGTGTGTACATGGTGGTGGTGACGCAGATTGGCAGCCTCGTTCCGTCAGTCTGTCCCAGGGCAGCTGTGGTTACAATACTAGTTTACTACCACGGAATGAAAAATGCTCTGTAAAGTGCTTTAGGTGTTTTGAAAGGCGCTACATCTATCCAGTGATTAACTGTCACTGGGATCAGATCACAGTAACATTTTTATCACCATATCACCCAGAACTACTGCCTGGTGCTCAAATTTTGTTCAAACGGGCTTGTTTTTGGATGAGAATCACGTAGAAACAACTGCATGCGACTGTGCCAGACATGTGGTCTTGACGTGGTTCAACATAAGAGTGAGAAAAGGGACTACAACACCGTGCAGCGTTTGCAGTGTTGGGAAGGTGACTTTTAAAATGTATTCCCCTACAGATTACAGATTACAAACCCCAAAATGTAGTTTGTGATGTAATCCATTAAGTTACTTAAGGCGAGTAACGTAATCTGAATACTTTGGATTACTTGATTTTCTGTAGAGTAGCAAACACTAGGATATCTACACCTAAGATATTTTGTCTCCTAATAAAACAATGAAAAGCCCAGACTTTATTTTACCGTATTAAAAATATTATTGATAGAAGAGGGGGAGACACGGTTTGCGCAGCATGGTTTAGTCCTTTTAAATCCTGTTTTAAACCTGGTTTAGTCTTGGTTTAGTCCTGGTTTAGTCTTGGTTTAGACCTGGTTTAGTCCTGGTTTAGTCCTGGTTTTAGACCTGGTTTAGACCTGGTTTAGACCTGGTTTAGTCCTGGTTTAGTCCTGGTTTAGACCTGGTTTTAGTCCTGGTTTAGTCTTGGTTTAGACCTGGTGTTTGTCCTGGTTTAGTCTTGGTTTAGACCTGGTGTTTGTCCTGGTTTTAGTCCTGGTTTAGTCTTGGTTTAGACCTGGTTTTATTCCTGGTTTTAGTCCTGGTTTAGACCTGGTTTAGACCTGGTTTATTGTGCAGCAATGAGTGGAATTACTGAGAAAAAAAAAAAAAAAGGTATATATCCCAAAATGTGAAAACAGGAAAATACCACCATGTAATCCACTGATTTCAACGAAGTAACTGTAATCCAATTACCACTCATTGAAACAGTAACTGTAACCGAACACAGTTACTCATAATTTGTACTTTGATTACGTATCTCTGGTACATGTCATCTGTTACTCCCCAACACTGAGCGTTTGGCAGATGCTTCAAACAGAACTCAAAAAGAACTCATCTAAACCAGAACTACTGAGCTGAGACTAAACCAGGAATTGAACATCCAAAGATTTCCAAAGCCTGCATCCTACAAGTTGTGTACTTTCCCATCACGAGAACCACTGCTATAGCCAACTTGGATCTTTTTGAGTTGAGTTTGCAGAGTCGGCACTGGGAACAAGCAAAGATGAAAAGGCCAAGAGAAGATCCATGGTTTAACCAAAACCTTTGTACTGTTCAGAGTCTTTTTTTGTCAGAAAAGGATTGCTTCTTCGATTTCAATAAAGCATGCATGAATGAAAAGGCAGCCTGGTTGACAAATGCGACGCCAATGCAAAGAGATAAGGAAGACGGAGGAGAAGAGGAGAGGGTGAGGGAGGGGTGCGTCCGAACCAGAAAGACTGTTGTTGTTTTGTATTTTTTTAACCGTGGGAGGGTGAGTTGTGCCAAGGGGCGAGAAGCACCGGGTCGAAAACAGAAAAACAAGCAGCTCATTCTTTCTACATGGCTGTTCAATAGTTTTTAGCTCAAATTTTCATATAAATACATGTTTGTTGTGGTTGGTCCAAATGCAGCGTGAGCCAGCTCCAGACATGGCCCTCACAAAGGACTTTTATTCCCGTGTGTCAGGATACTCTTAGTGCAGTGGGACGTGATGTGTTTTACATATTTGGCAACAGCTGTTTCACTGGGACCCAGAAACAAAGGCAGAAAATCCACTAAGGCATGAATTTAAAATATAAGCAAAATGTTCATAAAAGAGAACTGTGGTACTTTTCTAGTTTTGCAGTTATATCTTTGCGTGACTCTGTACTTTTTTATACAGATAGATCAGTCTGGTCCCCATGTCATCAGTTACATCTTGAGCCAGAACCAAGACTTTTTTGGTTTATTTCAGTGATGCATGTGGAACAAAGGAGCTCATTGGTCGTCTATAATTTACAAACAAAATGACATTTCTCTCACCTCCATATGGACAGATGGACCATTCATGTCCTTGATTGGCTAATCCACCTGTCAATCACGGTCATCTGAACTCATGGAGATTCAATGGTGATCAAAGGCTACGTTCAGACTGCAGGGCTTAATGCTCAATTCCGATTTTTTTGTGAAATTCCGATGTTTTTGCGAGGTCGTTCACATTTCCAATTAAATGCGACTTGTATGTGATCTCCAGTGTGAACATTAAACGGCCCGGAAGTGTCCCGCATGTGCACTGGAGACACGACGACGTCAATCACAGTGAGCGTGCTCTGTGTTTACGGAAGTTGTCCAAACATGGACGCGAGCATTGAGCACGTGGCGATTTTAAAGCTCCTCTTGTACTGGAGCCAGAACATGAACAACTTACTTGTTTTAAGGAGATGATTGAGAAGGAGAGACGAGGTTTTTGGCCGTGGTTTTTTGTAGGACAGCAGCAGCGACGTCCGTTGAAAGGAACGTGTGGATGTGGAGACGTAGCCAAGAGTGGTGAGTTCATTCACAATTTTCGCCTACTTCAGCACAGAATAGTGACGTTTGTGGCTTGTTGATAACGTGTAGGTCAGATGAATGCGCTTTGGCCGTTCAGACTGAAGTCAGCATGTCAAAAGATCAGATATGTATCGGTTTCAGGAGCACATATCGAAGTGGCCTGGGTCACATTTGAAAAAAACAGATCTTCAGACTGTCTTTAAAAGATCAGATACAGGTCACATAGAGGCCAAAAAATCGGATTTGTCTCACTTCAGGCTGCACTCTGAACGTAGCCTTTTCACATCTTTGTAAAGTAATGAAGTATGTGTCTTGATTTGAGGCAAGTTCCACCAGCTTATATCTATGACTTTTCCTTGACTGTGCCACTGTATGGCATTACACTTTTCTCATTTATCAATTACAGGAGTTTTTTAAAACTGAAAAACGTGGATTTATTTGCTTGAAGATGTCTCTCCACAAACCTAACCTGTACCTCTGCCTTTTTGGTTGCCATGCCGATGCAAAGTTCTAATTTGATGACGCCAAATGTAACTTTCATAAAAGAAATGTTCATAAAAATCTTGGCAGTTCAGAAGTTTGAAATGCTGGAGTGTTTCCCTTTAGAGAGACGGGGCGCTCAAAGTTGCTCATTGTTGCATCATGATAATCAACATAAAATTGCAGGCCCAATTAGCTCTAGACTTTGAACTGGACCACAGAAGGATGTAGTTTTGAAGCGCTCCTACAGAGCCCCGTTTGAATACCCATTTTTGCGTGGCATGATAACAAGACTTTAATGGGACACTGGCATAATGTTACACACATTTCAATTACAGCGCTGTTTCATAATGATAAAATCTGCTTTTGTCACAGATAAGAAAGACCTTTCACGATTGTTCGAGTAATTTTACGCTGAATTATAATTGCACCAATCCTGTTTTTTCAGTTCCGATGTCAATATATAACAAAACAGATCCAGATATTCTTCTTCTTCAGTTAACTATGGGGCTATAACTATAGAAACAATCTCAGCTCTCAGCAAGTATCACAATATCAATCCAATACCGATATCAATGACTCTTGTAATGAAATGTATTGAAACTCCTTTACTAACTGTTTTACCTTGGCATACAGAACTAAAACATAAACCATTTATTTAAATTGCACTTTTGGAAAGATTTTATGAGAGTTTATACTTTTCCATACTTCAAGTTTTTTACAATATATCAGTATTTCAGTATTGATCCTGCTAACATCAGCCAGCACTTGCTGTTTTATTTTTAATAAACTTGTTTAATCTTGGTATTTCCATCTAGAGAGATTTGAAACTATTGATTGTAAATCTATGGTCCACTTACTTGTTCTGACCACTCTGCCATCATGCAAAAACATAAACAACCAAATAATAAGATAAGACAAGATAATACCCACAAAAGTGCAGTCTTGACTGAATGCAGACTTCCCTTTCAGGCTGTACAACGTTTTGTAACACGCGCTAAACATTCTCATGTGGACAATAAAGCTCCAGTTTAATCAATGAGCAGCCAATTAAAAGTCCCCAATCAATACAAAAAGGTTCCAGCCAAACTTAGACATTTTCTGTTTTGTCAGTCTGGACTCTAGAGATTTACAACCTTTTTTTTACCGCAAATTGACCCGTGTCTATAGAAAGCTCACTTCCCAGTACCGAACGATCCGTCAACGCCGTTCTGTGCCATTTTCTGATAATAGCAACAGTCGCCCAATGGGTTAATCAATAAACATATCAATAACTATCCAGCTTTAAAATCATAGGGAAGACAGCAGTCCATTGTGGTTATCTGCTTCTCCCCTGTGTGCACCTCTTCAGCAAAGCATTGTGGGATGTAAATAAAAGGAGGTTGACAGGATGCTAGAGTACACAAGGCAGTGACAGGTGGGCGGGGTCAACAGCACGGCAAATTGTTTGGGGTATTCTCATTGGCTTTCGTGCACACTGAAAGATATTGTTCTAATTAAAATTTCTATTTGCAAGCAAGCGTCAGGGGGAAAGGCAATCTCCAGAGAGGGACGTTACGAACAAAACAAACATGGCTGCCAAAAAACTGCCGAAACCACCGCACAATGCAGCAGAAAAGAGAGATTTTATTCGTTTTGGACCGGGAAAGTGAGTTTTCTCAGGAGCACTTGAAATTGTGGTGATTTTTCTGCCGGGTATCGGGAGAGGGGCCCAGTTTCTCTCCAGCTTCGAGTTTGTACATCCACACTGGACATCGGAGCCAAGAAGATGCACAAACCTGTTAGAATACGACAGGGAGATACAGAAAGCACCTGCTGTTTTTCAAATGATCACGAAATTGTTTGTGAAAATGGTCCAATGCCAGGAAACGTTACAGAGCATGTGCTGTGCTTTCTGCGGCGGAAGAGAGAGCAAAAGCAATTCAAACAGGGTCACGCAAACAAAGGAGTCATTAGGATTGGCACACTGTTCTTTGTGTACGGTGCCACAGGATTATTTAGTTCATTTGAGGACTAAATTAGGACGTTCACAGGAAAAGAGATAGACTGTACTACAAATAAACAGTGTGGGAAGAATACTGTAATACTCACATTAAAGTGTACTTTGTTTTGACCCAATCGTGGTACAATGGCAGATGAATATTTAGTTCATTTGAGAACTAAATATGGATGTTCACAGGTAAATAGATTGAAGTACAGCGCAGGAAGAATACTCTAATACTTGCATTTATGTGTATTTTGTAATATACTCCATTACATAACAAGCCAGTGTACAGTGTCAGATATTATTGAGCCAATTTGAGGACTAAATAAGGATAGGATATGTGTCATGAAGTACACCAAAATACTACTAATAAACAACGCAGGAAGAATACTGTAATACTTGGATGTATTTTATTACTTGACCTAATCATGGTACAATGGCACATGATTATTTAGTTCATTTGAGGACTAAATTAGGACGTTCACAGAAAATGAGCTAGTTTGAAGTACACCAAAGTACTAATAATACACAGTGCAGGAAGAATACTTTAATACTTGCATTTTTTAAGTAAAATATTCCGTAACTTGGCTTGATTATGGTACAGTGTCAGATGATTATTTAGTGAATTTGAGGATTAAATTAGACTGAAATAGTTAGATTGAAGTACACCAAAATATTACTAATACATAAACTCCTTTGCGATATATTCCAATACTTGGCTCAGTCCTGGTACAATATTTAGTTCACTTGAGGACTGAATTAGCACATTCACTGAAAAAGAGCTTGATATGTATCACAAAGTACAACAAAGTACAACAAAGTACTACTAATAAACAGTGTGGGAAGAATACTTTAATTACTTAAATACTTAATAAAAGTGTATTTTGTAATGTAAACTGTTACTTGACCTAATCATGGTACAATGGCACATATTTATTTAGTTCATTTGAGGACTAAATTAGGAAGTTCACAGAAAATGAGCTAGTTTGAAGTACACCAAAGTACTACTAATACACAGTGCAGGAAGAATACTTTAATACTTGCATTTTTTAAGTAACATATTCGGTTACTTGACTTGATTATGGTACAGTGTCAGATGATTATTTTGTGAATTTGAGGACTAAATTAGGCTGTTCACTGAAATAGTTAGATTGAAGTACACCAAAATATTACTAATACATAAACTCCTTTGCGATATATTCCAATACTTGGCTCAGTCTTGGTACAATATTTAGTTCACTTGAGGACTGAATTAGCACATTCACTGAAAAAGAGCTTGATATGTATCACAAAGTACACCAAAGTACTACTAATAAACAGTGTGGGAAGAATACTTTAATACTTGCATAAAAGTGTATTTTGTAATGTAATCTGTTACTTGGCCTAATCATGGTACAATGGCACATATTTATTTAGTTCATTTGAGGACTAAAGTAAGGTGTTCACAGAAAAAGAGCTAGTTTGAAGTACATCAAAGTACTACTAATACACAGTGCAGGAAGAATACTTTAATACTTGCATTAAAGTGTATTTTGTAATGTATTCTGTTACTTGACCCAATCTTTGTACAATGGCTTATGGATTATTTAGTTCATTTCAGGACTAAATTAGGACATTCACAGGAAAAGAGTGAGATTGAAGTACACCAAAGTACTACTAATAAACCACTACTGATACTTATATATATTCACTACAGTATATTCCATGACTTGACTCAATCTTGGTACAACAGCAGATGATTATTAAGTTCACTTGAGGACTAAATTAGGACATTCACTGAAAAAGATTGAAGTACAGTGCGGGAAGAATTCTAATACTTGCATTAATGTGTATTTTGTAATATACTCTGTTACTTGACCCAACTAAGGTACAATGTCAGATATTTTTTGTTAATTTGAGGACTAAATTAGGGCATTCACAGAAAAGAGCTAGATCGAAGTACTACTGATAAACTGTGTGGGAAGAATACTGTAATACTTGCATTAAAGTAATTGGTAATATTTTACGTTACTTGATCAAATTTTGGTACAATGGCAGATTATTTTGTTCACTTGAAGACTAAATTAGGACTTTTACTTTAACATTTACTTGAAAAAAGCTGGATATGTGTCATCAAGTACACCAAAGTACCACTAAGTGAGCACTGTTGGAAGAATACTTACAATATACTTACAAAATACTGAATATTTGCATTAAAGTGTACGTTCTAACACATTTCTAACATTCCTTTTACTTGGCCAAATCAAGGTACGCTGCCTGAAAAATTAGGAAGTGAAAAAGACTGAAAATAAATCCATATGTGCCATGAAATACACCAAAGTATTACTGAACACTGTTGGAAAGAATACTTCAGTTACAGAACACTGAATCCTTGGGTTAAGAAGTGCTTTATGCTCGCTGCACCTGCATTCACTACAAGAGCGCTGTTTTCTATTTCTCCCTCTACACCCTGCAGTTTGAAGTAGAACTGTGTGATCATATTCCTCTATGTATTCCTTGGATCCTTGAGGTAGGTTTATGTATCGTGAATAATACCACTACATGATAGATTAGCAGTGCCAGAATGCAGTTTCTCAAAATGTCTATTCTGCATATATATTTTCAGTTACTTTCACTTATTTCCTCAGTTCCTGGCACTGATAATAAAGGTAATGTCTCGATGTTGTGATAGAACCATTTGTATTACACATTGCTGTTCGATTTTCTGTTAAAGGACACCTATTCTGCAAAATTTACCTTTCAGAGCTTTTTTAACGATTTTGTTGTAGTATCCGCTCCTCGTTTGCCCTCTCAACGTTGTTTTTTGGAGTGATTCATGCATGTTTGAGCAATCTTTAATCTCTTATTTTCAAGACGCCACGTTGCCGATCAGCCCCCGATTTCGCCATCCACTGCTCTGTAAGTTGTTTTTGATGAATATTGTGATTTAAAAAGCGCAAATTATAACGTAATGATCCACGGGTGTCGCAGATTATGACTTTATAGCGGACACAAGCACAATAGGTCTACTTTAAATGTTGTTGTATTAGGTGTAACGATATCCAATCTCATGATACGATATCGTCACATATGAACCTCATGGTACGATATTTATTGCGATATCGTGGGAAAGCTCATGATATGGTGGAAAGGCTCGCGTAACAATATCAGACTGTACAACAAACACTGGTAACACTGAACATGTGCCATTCAACTATATCTACGTGCAATTATTTTTAAGTCTATTTTTAAATTATTTTGAAGCCATTATTTAGTTTTATTGCATGTTACCTTTTTCCTGCTGTTCTTGAATTGCGCGTTGCAACACTGGAATTTCCCCACTGTGGGACTAATAAAGGCATATCTTATCTTGTATCCAAATCTCTCAGTACGATATTTTCACAAATACATACTTGAAATTACTCGATATACATCTCACAGTACGATATTTATTGCAATATTTTGTGGAGGTTAACAAAATACGCTACTTTTTCCTCTTAAAATGCCTTGACAAGACTTCTGACAAGAATCCAAAGAACTAAAGAACGTAAAAGTGCTTAGAACTGTTATTTCTTCATGTAGTCTGCACTGAATTGGAGCAAAGGATCATGGTCTATGTAGTTCATTGTCTTTTTTTAGCTATTGCTGCACCATAAATCTTCATTTAAGTGAAGAGGCTTGTGATTCGATATTATTGTGAGAACTTTGACGATACGATATCACGATATTTCAGTTATTGTTACATCCCTATGTTGTATATGTTGTCTGTTAGGGGTGTGCAAAAATATCAAAATATCGATATATCGTATTGCTTAACTTGATGATACAGAAACGATATCGTGAGCTGCTGTATCGATATATCACCAAGAGTATTTTTTTTGGCATATTTTACTCAATTATTTTGTCACAGAGCTACAGTTTTGTCATTTGTTTGGTGGAAGGAAACTCATTCATGTGACAGATTTGACATTTTCACAGTTTTTATGATTAACATGTTTGTGTTTCATTTTAACTTTGCACAAGAAGTGGTTTAACAAAGACTTTTAGTGTCACAGCAATGATTTTGCCTTTTTTATTGAACCGTATCGAATCAATCTGAAATATATCATATCGAATTGAAAGTATCGCGATATGTATCATATCGTGGACTACGTATCGAGGTATGTATTGTATCGGCAACTTCTTAACGATACCCAGCCCTGTTGTCTGTAAACTGGCCACATACACAGCATATGAATAGTTAAAGGTGCACTGTGTAACCTTTCGATTAGGGGTCCATCACCTGCTTGTTTCTAGGGATATGTCATTTCTCTGCTTAGAATGTTCCACAATTTGATATTAAACACCTTACATTTATTCAATTACAAGTGGTTTTATAGCTCAAAAATACCTAGAAAACCAGGCATTCTGACTCTGAGCAGGTCGCCTCTCCACAGATCTGACCTGTAACTTGGTCTGGTTTGGTCTCCATGAAGATAATAATAATAATAATAATAATAATAATAATAATAATAATAATAATAAATGAAAGTTATGCACCAAGTCTTTGCTTCCAGACTCCATCAAAAACACCAAAAACTTGTGTAGTCATGTTGTTTTTCCTATAGAATATCTCATCTTCTATGTGCACTTAGTCTGTGGGAAACACATATAAGAATATTGGATTATGGCTGTGATGATGACTAATGATGTTTGTTTATAGGGAGGGATCTGTGGTCAAGGTGAGGGCCCCAGCTTTCTTGCACATACTTACTGTAATTAACATTGAAAGCAAAAGAACATTATCAGAGCTTTGTGAATTAAAACGTCCAATATAGCCTCCTCTTTGACCTTCTCTGGATGTGCTTATGCTTGTCTAAATGTCAATTGGATTCCAACGAAATTCTGTTTTGCCTTTGTCCCTCGTACCATGAAGTATTACGTATTACATTTAAGAAGACGCCAAAGAAGAAGTAAAGGTTATACGTAGAATTTAGTCAAACCAGTTCTGCGTTATGTTTCTTTTCACCCGCTTGTCTTCATTATTGACTTGTCCAAAATGTTCCACAGTGTAGCATTAAACACATCTATTCAACATCGTGGGTGTTTTTAAATGGTAAACGGTCACATGTTCATAAAGAGCTTTTCCTCCTTCAAGGCAAAGCACTTCACATCAAGGAACCATTCACCCTTTCAAACACACATTCATACACCAGTGTACACAGACCGCTTAGTGCACCAAACTCCCCTTAAAATGTGCTGTTATATACGGGAATATGCTGTTAGCAGGCTTGCCTCTTCACAGATCTGACGCTGACCACCTGCATGGCGTAGATAAAGATAGACAGTGTTGGGGAGTAACAGATGACATGTACCAGAGTTATGTGATCAGAGTACTAATTATGAGTAACTGTATTTAGTTACAGTTACTGTTTCAGTGAGTGGTAATTGGATTACAGTTACTTTGTTGAAGTAAATGGATTACACGGCGGTATTTTCCTGTTTTCACATTTTGGGCTATATCCCTTTTCTTTTTCTTTTTTTTTTTTTCTTTTTTTTTTTTTTTGTTAATTCCACTCATTACCGGACACCGGGTCTAAAACCAGGACTAAACCAGGACTAAAACCAGGACTAAAACAGGTCTAAAACCAGGTCTAAAACCAGGACTAAATCAGGTCTAAAACCAGGTCTAAAACCAGGACTAAAACTAGGACTAAAACTAGGACTAAAGCAGGACTAAAACCAGGACTAAACCAGGACTAAAACAGGTCTAAAACCAGGTCTAAAACCAGGACTAAACCAGGTCTAAAACCAGGACTAAAACAGGACTAAAACTAAAAGGACTAAAAGTCTGGGCTTTTTATTTTCTTTTAGCAGACAAAACATCTTATGTTACGATATCCTCGTCTTTGCTTCTCTACAGCAAACCAAGTAATCTAAAGTATTCAGATTACGTTACTCACCTTAAATAATTTAATGGATTACGTTACAAACTACATTTTGGGGTATGTAATCTGTAATCTGTAGGGGAATATATTTTACAAGTAACCGTCCCAACACTGAAGATAAATATGTTTAATGCTTAATGCTGCGTTCAGTCTGGGGCATCAGGGCATCCAGTTTACATGAAAAGTCTATGTGGATGCACCTAGGGCGTCCTGTGTTTTTGCAGCATGTCTTCAGGCGTCAGCACGGCAAGAATCTGGCATCCAGTCGAGGACCACTATTCAGTGACATCGCGACATTATTACACAGAAGAAGGAGAAGAAAGAGAAAGACCTGGGATGCGGCGTCAGGAGCCACAAACACCATTAAACAAAAAACGCTCAGTATATATATTAATGTTAATAATATTGTTACTTCATCAAAAACATACCTGGAGTTGTTTTCTTTCATCCACAAGTTTTTGAGCAATCCTTTCTTATTAGTCTGTCTACATCTCCAAAACTCTAAATGCTCTGTTCCACCTTGTATGTTATCTTGGATGTTGTAATTTTCAAGTTAACAGCTCCCTTTTACATTTAATTCAGCAGAGATTGGCAATTCCATTCTTGTAATCATCCAAATTATTCTCGCAAAGGTGTGTGTAGTTTAATAAAACACATTGGAGCACTTTACCACATGACATCACAACGTGGAATAGAGTGTTTACAGTTTGAGAGAAGATCTATTGTCTGTAAACGTATGAACAAAACAAAATACAACTCCAGGTCTGTTTGTACGGAAGCCGAGAGGGGTCACAACAAACACAAACGCCGCAACAAATACAAACGCGATAACACAACAAAAAGCCACAAGAAACCAAAAAAAGCCACAACGGAAATGACCGCGGGACTCTATTTTAATGCAAACACTGCAACAAATACAAACACCACAACACAAACGCAAATGCCGCAACACATTAAAAAGCCACAACACATTAAAAAGCCACAACACGACGGGCCGATCTAGCAGCAAGTGAAGAAGAACTACAACGTGAAACAAATAATGATAAAACAATAAATTACTTTTACTTACGTTTCCAACTTCTCCGTTCCTTTTCACGTTGTAGTTCTTCTTCACTTGCCGCTTGATCGGTCCCACGGTCACTTCCGTTGTGGCTTTTTGATGTGTTGCGGCATTTGCGTTTGTGTTGCGGCGTTTGTATTTGTTGCGGCGTTTGCATTAAAATAGAGTCCTGCGTTCATTTCCGTTTTGGCTTTTTTGGTGTGTTGTGGCTTTTTGTTGTGTTGTCGCATTTGTATTTGTTGCGACGTTTGCGTTTGTTGTGACCCCTCTCGGCTTCCGTACGTTTGCGATGAGGAAACAATTTTATAACATAGATCAGAAACTACTACAATATGGGCCCTTGAACTGTAGAACATTCTAGGCAAGGCAATGACATTGAAGATGTGCATGTGGCAGACTCTCCACTCTCCAATGCTACTGCACCTTTTATTACTTCAATTACTATGACTACTACTATACTACTACTGCTACTACAACTACTACTTCCACTGCTACCGGCCAATTTTCTATATTTCCTTATGACTTAAATAATGTTCCTTTCTATGGTAATAGTACGACTAAAGGCCCATCCTCCATATTTCCTTCGAGTGTCTCTTTCTCGTGGTAATGGGAGTTTTCCTGGCGCAGGTTAAACTCAGACTCACAGTAAAAGGAGAGAGGGTCAGACCGGACCAGTTTGTTGTCTCCTCGGTGCTTACTCAGACAGAAGTGCACGGACCAGGAAGTGCCTATCCCCCACAACCTACTTAAGCTAATGAGATGATCCAGTGTGACCCCTGACTGTAAATCTGCATGCATTCATCAGTGAAGGAAAGATATGAGGAAGGAGGAGAGAAGGAGAGAAGAGACAAGAGTAGGAGATGAGGACAGAAGAGGGAGAGGAGAGGAGAGGAGAGGAGAGAAGGAAAGACGAGAGAGGCGCTAGGAAGTAAAAGGTGAAGAGAGAAATTGGTTTGAAAATCCTGCTAGGGTGATAAGAGGTATTTAGGAAGGAGAGGAGGAGAAAAGGAGGAGAGAAGAAGAGAAGAGAAGGAGGAGGAGAGAGACTAGGAGCTAAAAGGTGCAAAGAGAAAGAATAAATTAGTTTGCAAATCCCACTAGGGCTATTAAGGTCGTTTAGGCAGGTTATCTGTTCATCAGTATCAAAGGTGTTTAGGAACTGGCTCTATCTCGCAATGGTAACAAGCTGGAAACTGCCATCAGGGAAGTCCAGGGATTTTTGCATATTAACTAGCGTAATGTGTGGCTAGAGCCCTATCTCGCCATCCAATTTAATAATCTGAAATAATGTTAGGGGTTTCGCCAGCTGCTTGTGTCCACGGAGATGTTATTGCTTTTCGCAGTAGAGCATTAAACCTATATTTCTTGCGTTTGTCAAATTTGATTTTATTTTTTTATGGGGTGTAACTATATCCAAGTCTCACGATACGATATTGTCACGATATACAAGAGAAGAGTAAGAGAGTAAGAAATTCACGGTACAATATTTATTGCGATATCGTGGGAAAGCTCACGATTAGGGATGAAACAATATCCAAATCTCTCGGTACGATATTTTCACGATATACATCTCACATATTTATTGCGATATTTTGTGGAGGCTAAACAGCTAAAACTGTGAATATACTACTTTTTCCTCTTAAAATGCCTTGGCAAGACTTAACCCAAAGACTTAAAAGTGCTTAGAACTGTTATTCTTCATGAAATGGAGCAAAGCATCATGGTCTATGTAGTTCCCTTTGTCTTTTTTTAGCTATTGCTGCACCATAACTCTTAATTTAAGCAAAGAAACATTATTGTTATTGTTACATCCCTAATGATTATTCAAACTATTATTTTTTAGTTACACAATGAATTTATTCAGCATTTCTCTCTCTCTCAAAATAATAAAAGTAGTTCCCTGTCTTATTTTAGCTGTTGCTACACCATAACTCTTAATTTAAGCAAAGAGACTTGTAATTCGATATATTGTGATGGTTCATGATATTATTGTGAGAACTTTGATGATACGATATCATGAAATTTCGGTTGTTGTTACATCCTTATTAAACAGAAGCACTAACAGAGTACACTCACACATCAACCATAACATGAAACAATGAATAGAGACATAAGACAGTGAAACATTTGCAGATTAACAATATAAAAGTGTTAAAGCATGTGCAATGATCCTGTAAAATACTCTGGATGGAGTTTTTAAAAGTTGACAGAAGTTAAAACGAACTAAGGGTCTGTTTACACGAGAACGCTTGTGGGTAAAAGCGACAAATAATTGTATCGGAAGTGCCCTTCGTTTAGACGGGGATGGTGTTTTTGGGGTTTAAAAATGCAAAAATCTAAAACCACCCTGCAGAGTGGAAAAGTTGAATACCCTCGGCCATAGTGTTTCAGTCTACGCTGCACAAGACTCAAAACTCTGGTCAGATCTGCTCACGTTGCGTCTGTTGACTTTTAAAAAGTCCATCCAGAGTATTTAACATTACCAGTGCAAATGCTTTTAACACGTTTATATCATTAATCTGCAAATGTTTTACTGTCTTATGTCTCTATTTACTGTTTCATGTTATGGCTGCTCTGTGAGTGTACTCTGTTAGTGCTTCTGTTTTATAGGGATGTAACAATAACCCAAATATTGCGATATCGTATCGTCAAAGTTCTCACAATAATACCATGGACCATCACAATATATCAAATTACAAGTCTCTCTGCTTAAATTAAGAGATACGGTGCATATACATACAGTAGACAGAAACCTGGCATGCATACCCAGTCGAATTCCACACACTTTTGCGTCACCGTATGCACGCAGATTTCCTCCCGAAAACGCTCGTCTAAATGTGGAATAAAAAGTGAAGACGCCACACCACTTTTGCATCTTCTGTTCAGATCGTCATCATATAAACATAGCCTCAGTTTTAAAGACTGTTGAAGGAATTTCTGGTGTTTTAATTGCATTTGTACCATAGACTGTATTTGTAAATGGACATAAGCTGTTGTGTTGCAAATAGGAAGTGAGAATAGGTGCGCTTCTGGCTCCATCGACTCTAGCTCCAATTCATTTTGTATTGAAAAACGTCACCTCTCTCTGTAACTACAACAGGGAGCCTCATCATTTTGGTCTTAAATGTTTGTATTAACCTAGCGTGATTCATCAGCTGGTTTTACTTCGTTTCACTTCGTACAAACATTTAACCAATCGCTGCTATTTGGTCGTGATGTATGCTAACGGGGCTAACTGGTTTCTTAAGCTTTCCTCAAATCCCGTAGGAAGAAGGACAATAAAGTCTTTCCCCTTGATGAAATTCACCAAACATTCTCGCTTTAAATCCTCGATCTTGGGAATTGTTGCCAACACTGAATGTATCACTCTTCGCTGATTGGCTGATGCCCAAACTTGCACTTCTGGGATTTTTGCGAACCGTCTAGTGTATTCTGATTCCTGACACAGTTCCTGGAGAGAAATGAAATTGAGCAGAGGCACTAGGTGGCGCCAGTCTAGCTAGTATTCACCCTTCCTTTTGTTTTTTCTTTTTCTGTTTTATCCCTAAATCAATTCCTACTCTTAACAGGGAACTCTACTCTAAATTCACCCTTATAACCGCAAGCCTCGATGAGCTTCACTTGACTGGTCACACTCCCTTAATCCACTTCAAGCAATGACATCCCCATGGCAACAAGCAGGTGTTCAGAAAGGTTAGTTAGTGCACTTTTAATATTTTTGCTCTAAAATTCAGAAATGAGTGAAGAAAGTATATAAGTATTGGTAAAACTGCACAGCCTTGACATCCAGTCATCCTGTATTTCTTTAAGTACTGGGTCTCGACTCTTTCACTGAATTGAAATAGCTGCTTATCTTAATGTGGCAGACTCAAACCAATGTTTCAGAATATATTTAGATGTTATTTATTCACTTATAACTGCATAATATTGATCCACGGACCATAGAATCACAGAAACAGTCCAACACGTGCACCGGTGAGATGACGCATCGACTGTGCATTTAGCAGGTATCATTTATTCTACGTAATTGAAAGTCTAACCAATCTCATTTTAAACAAAACCCAGTCATTTTAAAGCACGTTCGAAGCCAAAACTATTCAACTCCTCGCTGATAACGTCGCAGAAAATTATTTTGCGGATCATGATTTGTGCCCTGGAAGCGTATTAGCGAGGGGGAGCTGGGGAAATGGCTCCTCAGATTCTCCGACGTGATTAGGTGAGGATGTGGTATGGGCGATGTGTGAATTCATTATTTGTCATTCTTCACAGTGCTCACAAAGTGCAGAGTAACTTTTCCTCCACCTGCATTTAGTTTGAGCGTACCCTGAAATTACCTTATTACAGAGCAGAGCTACGCTTCGCAAAAGTGGAGTTTGAAAGACAAAACTTCAGTTCTTTCTTTAATGTTTAATATTGTTCGGAATAAAGAGAAGTGATTTATTTATTCATGTTTCACAAAGGCCGGTGTCTCTCTTTTCCAGAGGTATAATGAGCTGTAGGTGTAAGGGACTTTGCACTGTGTAGTCTTAATATTATTTTTACACTAAACATTGACACATTAAAATGAAATTGTGCTTTAGTGTCTGAACAAATGACAGGTCAGATCTGTGGAAACCCCGCTCACAGTCAGAATGAATGTTTTTTTAGGAATTTTTGGACAAGAAAACCACCTATAACTGAATAAATGTAAGGTAGAGCTGTTTAATGTCATAGTTTTTTGGGACATTCCAGGCAGAGCAATGACGTATCCATAGAAACAAGCAGATTACATAGTGCACCTTTAATACTGAGAAGTGGTTTGTTTATTCATGTTTCATAAAAGTTGGTGTCATCCTTTTAGAGAGGTATAGAATAAACTTGAAAGTGTTTTATTGTTTTAGAATCAGGAAGTTTGCTATTGGCATGCTAGTTGCTGATGAATGAACATGTTTTTTCACATTATAAGAGTAAAAATCAGGTATAAAGGTCCTTTAAAGATCCTATATTACTCAAAACTGAGCTTTAAGTCATGTTATAATACTGTTACCTGGAGTTGTCCTTTGGTTTCATTCACACATTTTTGAGTAATCCTTTATTATCTTTTATTTTGATACGATCATCAACAATAAATTTTGTACCTTCTTTATCATTATTATTAGTTTGTTCAACTGTAAACACAAACCAAAAAAATCCTTACATTTTTTCATTCTCATTGAGGTTTATTTTGCACAATCATAAATGATAAACATTTGTACCTTCACTAGCATTATTATTAGTTTGTACGACCATAAACAAAAAAAATAAACAAAAACTGGCATCCTTGAAAAAAGAATCAAGATAAGAAATAAGAAAAAAAGTTATTATATTTCTTTATGTTTTGAAAGATATAGAGCTCTGGAATGAATGAATTATGCATTAAATTTTGTTTGTTTATATTTTGTCTCATACATACAGTAAGTCGTAAGTGAAATTGTAAACTTGCTGTTCATGTGCTGCTTTTCTTTCTCGGAATTGTCATTGTTTTAAAGGGTTTGGCATAACCTGTGTTACCATTATTACCTTTGCAAGTACTTTTTACTTCAGCCTAAACCCTTTCAGTCATGATCCATGGGGTTGTAGTCTGTTTTGTTTAGTTTTGTAGTGCTGCAAAATGCCTGAATAAACTACTACTACTATTATTATTATTATTATTAATCTCTCTACTCTAATCTCCAAAGCTCAAAATGCTTTGTTCCATCTTGTCATGTCATGTAGAGGTAGAGGTTCAACAGCTACCTTTTACCTTTTGTTCAGTAAAGATTAGCAATTCCAGGTCTGAATTGAGTTTAAAAACACAGTGGGGCACTTCTGTATTACCACATGACATCACAGGGTGGAACAGAGTGTTTTCAGTGTGTGAGGATCTGTGTGTGAAACATGAAAAAAAAAACCACAACTCTGGATATGTTTCTGAGGAGGTAACAGCATAATATGGGCTCTTTAAATCTTTATTCATTCTCACATACACTACTGAAACAGGGAAGGTGGTTGAAGTGTCTTGCTCAAGGACTCAATGGCTACATTTACTAGTGATTGAACCTGTGACTTTTCCATATTGCTGCATATTGAACCGCAACACTTAAAATGTTATTATTGACCAATCTGACATCCATTTTTTCAATAAAAACACCAGCCCCATATTGTCCCACAAATGGAGGTATTGACACAATCTGTACAAAGCCAATCTTAACCCTGGATTTTATTTCCAATTTGTTTTACACATTGATCCTCCTTTCACTTATTCTCATTTTATATTCAATACCACGTTCAGTACTAAGTCCTAATGGATGGTTTAGCTCCTGATCTCCTCATATCTGTTTCACTAACCCCCCAGTTAGCTCTTTGCAAGAATAACCAGCTATCAAGCTTTATTCGTGCGGCTCTGTAGTTTTAATATTTTGTGTTGTGTTTTTTATGTTCTGTGGAGATTCAGAGCCACTGAAGACGTTTGTAAAACCAGAGGCTAAAATTAAACAGTCACTAAATCCAAACTAAATAATCCTGCTGTTTATTTAGTGACTCCATAGTGACTTGTTAATCTGCCTCAGTGACACAGCGACATCACAAACATGAAAAATACACATAAAGGAATAGCTACAGGCTGTTTTGCATTGAGTAGGTATAACGCCTAATCTTGAGACAGATGTCAGTATCCTCCAGCTCTGGCTCTGTCCCACTCGGGTATTCATGTGTTGACAGTGGACACGATCCTCCTCCATCTTCTCAAAGGGAAAAGCTAAAGGCAGAGTGACCTTGTGAAACCTCATTAGTCTTAATATCCTTTACAGAGGGCTGCACGTTGGATAGAAAATATTTCATCTGTGGTATTGGGAAGGGTAATTGGACTGGGTGATATGGCCAAAAAATAAAATCTCAATTTTTATGCACACAATTGATGACTGCGATTTTAAAAGGTTTTCATCAGTCAGAGCACGGACTGCTGGTGTTTCTTATCATGTCCTATTGTTTAAGGCCTTCACATACATTTGTTTAGATATGCAAGCTCATTTTAATAGTTTAAATTAGAATTAGATTAGATTGTCAGTTGTGTAATTGCATCATAACCTGCTTTGTAACTGAGAAAGTCAAGCGTAAACCTGTTTCATAATAATCCTTGATTCCACGATTTTGCAATTTGTCAAAATCTCATTTATTAAAAACTCAAATTAAGACTTAGACATCTTTAAAGCATGCCTATTATGCCAAATGGACTTTTCAGAGCTTTTAACCATCTTATAATTGTTTCCCTCCTCATTTACCCTCTCCAAGCTGTTTTTGGAGTGATCTGTGCACTGTGCAGCGTCACAAAGTCATTTTGGTACAAATGGGAAAACAAATCTGCTCTCCACAGGAGGGACTGACAGCTGCACGCCTCCTTGTTGTGATGACGTTTACAGCAACGTCTGCTCCCACTGGACACGGCAGTTTTCTAATGCAGAAGTCAGCGGCCTGGTTCATTTTATTAAGACGAATATTGTGATTTAAAATGTGCAGACTGTAACATGATGATCCAGGGGTGTGATATATTATAACTATACATCAGGCTCCAGTGCAATAGGTGTTCTTTAAAAATATAAGTCCTGCTTTAGAACTGGTTGACATTTAAAGCTTCATGTTGATTAGTCCTGGTTTTGAGCTGATTTTAGCATCAGTCCAGGACTCAGAGAAATGAACACTCAACATATTGTGCTAGTATTGTTGTCCATTCATTTATCTGGCCATGCTTCTATTGTAGTGTATTACGACCTCACGTAGGTCAGATAAAGCTATCACAAAGAAATGTCAACAAGGACAAACTCGAGTGTCCTTGGTACAGCAGTGCAATGGAAAAATCCCAATCACTATCCTTTGTACCTTACCATGGATATTAAAGGTGCACTGTGGCACTTTTCTGGTGCTTGTTCCCATAAAGATCTAATCGCTTTGCCTGGCATGTTCCACAGTATGACATTAAAGATTTCTATTTTCATGGAAACAAGCAACTAACACACTGCCAGGCCAAGTTACAGGTCAGATCCGTGGAAAGGCGACCCTGCTTATAGTGAAAATGCAAGTTTTCAATGTACTTTTGAGCAATAATAACGACTATAACTGAATAAATGCAAGTTGTTGTTTTTTAATGTGTTTAATGTCATACTGTGGAACATCCAAGACAAACAGGATGGACCCTCTACCAGAAAAGTTACAAAGGGTTCAAAGTAAAGTGATTTGGAATTTTCCATTGCACTGCTGTACCAAGGATAGGATAAGATGACTTTTTTATTATTATACTATCTGAATTCCAGCAAAAATAAATCAATAAAATAAAATTGATACACTGTTGTACTGCTATTCCCACCTAAAAGTAAGAAAACCAGATTCAGGATTGTAATTTCCTGTTTTTGGTGTATTTCCTACCAAACTAAAGACTTGATATGTAACATTTTCTCTGTGATACACTGACACAGCCCTTCTATGTTTAGCAGCACTGACTTACACATAACATTGTTCTTCTGCCCTTTCCTGCCCGTGTCCTCTGCGCACTGGTCTAGCTGTGAGCCACACTATTCAGCAGGTTCCCCGGATTAAAATGTAATTTCATTCAAAGAGGCAAATTGGGTTTTTACTGTACTAATCTCCATTTTACTAAGCAGAATGAGGTATGTCATTAAAAAGGCTTGGCTTAATAGAAGCAGTGTGCATGCAGGCTAAAGAGTCAAACCGATAATAGACGCCCCCTATACCATAACTTGCACTATTAACACTATCTATGCACTATCACTACTGCTATCAATAATTACACCTAGACACCTTAATTATAACCTGTATTTCTGCCCCTGTTTGGAAAAAAAAAAGCAATCCTGGATGCTATATATTATTTTCCATATGCGTTATCATGATGTGGTATGTTGCTTTTTACAGCCAGGATCTTTCATATAAGGATTGTGTATGTGTCTTGTGTGTTTCAATGGGTTCAGCATAAGTAAAATGTTTTGGAATTATTTGATCATAACGTCACATTAGTCATATTAATGCTTGAAAAGAAAGTTAAGTCTTTATTACGCTGTTTTCTGATTTATGTTATAATGTTGTTTCCTTATCACAAACACACCTGGAGTTTTGTTTCATTCACGCATGTCTAACAGCGCAAAAAATCCTGCATGTTTAAAGTCTGAATTCTTCTCTCAAACTGGAAACACTCTTGTGATGTCATGTGGTAATACAGGAAGTGCTCCACCGTGCTTTTAAACTCCATACACCTTCACTAGAATCTGTTGGATGATTTCAGTCTTGGAATTACTAATCTCGACTGAACTAAAAGTAAAAAAGTAGACGTAAACTTGAAAACAACCACTTCATGACATCACAAGGATCCAGATGGCTGCTTGTCTATGCTGGGTCAACTCAACTCCCCAACCCTACTCAGTTGCAAGTCTAGTCATTATGTCCATTAGAGATGGGCATGATTAGTCAATTAATCGATAATAGATCATTAAGAATTTCATCGATTGCGTTCATTTTAATCTGAGTGTAGGTTGCTGTGCGTAGTGTGACCAAACAGGGTCCGTACATGTGTCTCTCTGCATCAGAAGGAGCGAGACACAAACAGTAGGTCAGTCTGCAACGTGCTGAAGCGCAAATACGTATGTAACGATGATTTGTATAAGAAATTCCACGCTTTCCATTGCGTTCAACACAAGTGGGAGACCATGTGCACAGTGTACAAAGTAGCAAATATGTTTCGGTGTCCAGTGGGAAAAAGCTTTGCCAGGTGAGAGTCGCGCAATGTCAATGACGAGTCCCCACCTCCACCCCCCGTACTGTGTCCTGGGTTTGACAAACGCAAATATGGTCACACTAACCTGTATTCCACTGAGTCATGTCACATTAGCGCACAAGAGCTGTTTTTTTTTCGCTTAACTTATGCAAATGAGCCATGCGGTTTTAAGTTTCGTTTCTGTGACAGTTGCACAAAGCTGCATTAAACACATTACAATGTCAAACGGGCTGATGTGGCTCTAGAGTCGTTACGGTTTATATGTCGTAAAGTTGAATTTATTTATGCAGATTAGTGATGATGATAAATTTAATATAAAAAACTTTAATGATTAACCGATAATCGATCGTTAATTCTCCCGACAATCGATTAAGAAAATGTAATCGAATGCCCATCCCTAATGCCCATACTGTGTTTTGATTATGTGCTGATGTCGCTCAGATGTTTTTTTGTTGTTTTTTTCCATTGCATTTTCCATTTTGGTTCCATACTATGCTACAGTAAGGGGCATGGTCTGGGGGCTGTTTTTTTTTTTTTTTTTCTCCTCCACCTTATGTTACGCTGCATTGTTTTCTTCCTCTGCTTCCTGTCTTCCAGTCCGCTCCGGGTCTAGTACCCCCATGTCATGTATTATGTGTTTGTAAATGTACGCATGGGGTGACAGGTCCAATTTCAGTTCCTTCGTGTGTCTTGTACATGTGACGAAATGGACAAATAAAGGTGTACTCATTACTCAGGTGGAACGTAGCGTTTTGAGCTTTGGAGATATAGACAGACTAATAATAAAAGATCACTTAAACATGTGTGAATGAAACAAAACACAACTCCGGGTATATTTTTGATGAGGTAAGCGCATTATAACACGGTTTTGTGCAATATACAGGACTATAGAACCGTAATATAGTTATTAAAGGTGCATTGCATAACGTATCTGGTGGAGTGGTGTGTGAAATGTTTCATAGTATGCCATTAAATGTTTCTGTTATCAGTTTGTGGAGAATGCCCATTTTTGATCTATAAAACCACCTGAAACTGAATAAATATAAGGTAGACTGACAGACCTCCAACCAAAAAGTGACACAGTGCACCTTTAAGGATGAATAGTTATTACAGTGTTACCAGCGTTTTCGTCATAAATTGGTTAAAACGGTTAAATTGCTTGTAATTTCTTTGCAGAAGCTCGGTGTCTGTGGCGACGCTCTGTACCGCTGGGTGAGAATTTTGACAGGCGTATTGGGTTCAGCTGAAAAGAGTGTACTAAATAAACATTGACATTTAAATCCAGGTGGCAGAGTCCTGTGTCCCATATACTGCCCTGAACTGCCCCACATCACTTCAAAAGGACAAACAGACAAAAACAGCTCAACAGTGACTCACGCTGTTTATCTTAAAGGGATGGTGGATGGTTCAAAGGTGCACTGTGTAACATTTGGATTAGGTGTCTGTCATCTGCTTGTCAGTTTTCTGTCTAGAATGTTCCACGGTATGACTTTAAACAGCTTTACTTTACATTTATTACATTACAGGTGTTTTCATAACTCAAAAATACCTACAAAAATAGACATTCTGACTGTGAGCGGGGTTGACCTGTAACTTGGTCTGGTTTGGGTTCCATGAAGATAGAAAGGTTTAATGCCATACTGTGAAATATTCTAGACACTTTTTTTTTTTTCATTATGACGTAAGCAGTATTCTTGCTTTATAGAATTATCCAAAGCAATCCGTTTATCATCTGTTCATTCATTTTTCAAAATAAAACAAAAAATAAGAAAACAAAAAACAGCTATTTTCTTCAGTCTTTGTCTCCAAAACCAAAATGAAAAAAACTGATGACTATTCATTTTTTCATTTTTCGATTTTGTGTTTAAGTGGATATTACAAAAAAAGGATTAAACTTGCGATGCCGGACTAAAACCAGGAATAAAACAGGTCTAAACCAGGACTAAACCAGGACTAAAACAGGTCTAAACCAGGACTAAACCAGGACTAAAACAGGTCTAAACAGACTAAACAGGTCTAAACCAGGACTAAACCAGGTCTAAACCAGGACTAAAACAGGTCTAAAACAGGACTAAACCAGGACTAAAACAGGTCTAAACCAGGACTAAAACAGGTCTAAACCAGGACTAAAACAGGTCTAAACCAGGACTAAAACAGGTCTAAAACCAGGACTAAACCAGGACTCTAAACCAGGACTAAAACAGGTCTAAAACAGGTCTAAACCAGGACTAAAACAGGTCTAAACCAGGACTAAAACAGGTCTAAAACAGGTCTAAACCAGGACTAAACCAGGACAGGTCTAAAACAGGACTAAAACAGGTTTAAACCAGGACTAAAACAGGTCTAAACCAGGACTAAACCAGGACTCAACCGGTCTCAGTCCCGGTCTCAGTCCCAGGCCTGGTCTTGGTCCTGGTCTAGTCCTGGTCTCAGTCCTTAACCAGGACTAAACCAGGACTGAACCAAGAGTGTTGGGACTGGCCCGGCTTGCGCCTGCGTAGACTGTTGGGTGATGAGGAAACCGGGACCAGACTGGGACCAGACCAGGACTGAGATCAGGACTGGGACCTGGTTTAGTCCTCCTTCAGGTCTGGTTTAGACCTGGTTTAGACCTGTTTAGTCGTGTTTTAGTCCTGTTTTAGTCCTGGTTCAATCCGTATGGGGCTCAAAAGTCCGTACACAAAATCGAAAATTGAAAAAATTAATCGTTATCCATTTTTTTCATTTTGGTTTTGGAGACAAATAATAAACAAAACTGTTGTTTTTTCGTTTTCTTATTTTTGGTTTTATTTTGAAAAACCAATGAACGAATGCTACACGAATTCAACGCAAATGACCAACCATCTAAAGTAAGCGCCATCATTTGTCGTCTCTTTACCACTGAAGTTAAAACCTATTGGGGGAAATACCAGTCGCCTTCTTCTTCTTGTGACAGTGGAGAGGAGCGGGCACTGACCTGAGCCGTGCTGTGCCGCTCCAGTGGAAATGTGTGTTAAGGAAACAACAACAGTTAGGGGCAGAAAGAGGAGGCACCAGGTGTGAAGGCAACAAGACCAATGAAGAGGAAAAAACAATCAGACTGCGGACGGAGAGATGTGTGCGGAGAGAGAGAGAGAGAGATAGGGGGGCAGAGAACGGAAAGAGAAAGAGAGAGAACTGAGAGCGAGCAATGGAGAGAGAGAGAGAAATCAGAGAATAGAGACAGAGGGAGAGAGAGAGAAATCATTATGTGAGTAAACAGGAAATTAGGGCGAGGATTAGGACCATACAACCACACACATGTCAACAGATAACGTAGAAGAGCCATTCCTGAAGTGAGCACCGTATGTGTGGGATTAACGGAGCTGCTAAGGAAATAATATATGTTAACCCAAGAGTTTTCTATGCTAATTTCCACTACTATTATAACATTAAAGAGCCCATATTATGCTATTTTCTGTGTTTTTAAGATCCATACACCTTCACTAGAATCATTTGGATCATTTCAGCCCTGGAATTACCAATATGTATCTGTTACCTTAAAAACTGCTGCTTCATGACATCATAAGGTGGAACTGAGCATTCTGAGCCTTTGACATGTAGACAGAATAATAATAAAGGATTACTCAATGCGAGAGTTAGAGCTGCTCGATTATGGGAAAAATCATTATCAGAATTATTTTGGTCAATATTGAAATCATGATTATTAGAAGTGTAAAGACATCCAAGTCTCTCGATACGATATATTAATATGCAACTTTTTCCTCTTAAAATGTCTTGACAAAACTTAATCCAAAGAACTAAGACTTAAAAGTGCTTAGAACTGTTATTTCTTCTTGTAGTTTACACTGAAATGGAGCAAAGGATCATGGTCTATGTAGTTCCCTTTGTCTTTTTTTAGCTGTTGCTGCACCAGAACTCTTAATTTAAGCAAAGAGACAATTTCGGTTATTGTTACATCCCTAATAATTATTCAAACTATTATTTTTTAGTTACACAATGAATTTATTCAGCATTTCTCTCTCTCTCAAAATAATAAAAGCAAAACACTTTATCACTGATCATTTATGCAAAACTTTCAAATTGAAAATAAATATAGGCTACAAATATGAACCTTAGACCAGTTCTGCGATGTATAAAACATAAAATGAATAAAATATACTATATGAACATGAAATAAGACATAGAAAAACATAAATGTATTCAAAATAAACTATATATCCAGCTGATCTATATTTTTTTTATAAAATAAATAATATACATACATATATATATATATGTATGTATGTATGTATGTGTGTATATATATATATATATATATATATATATATATAATTGCACAGCCTTAGCGTGAGTGAAACAAAACACAGCTCCAGGTCTGATTTAGATGATTTAACAACATTATAACATGGCTTAAAACTCACAAGCTCAGTTTTGTGTAAAACAGGACGTTTAAACATGAATTATCTCAAATCAACTTTTATGTGTGTTCCTTCATAATTACACTGCTCAGAGTAAAATTTCGACTGACTCATCCTCATTGGAGTAAACCTGTATTGTGCTGAATTCCAGGCAACAATTTCACCAATTAAAACACAAAATGCTAATCTGCTGCTTGCTATGGTGAAATGCCACGATGAAAATGTGGGGGCGTCAGTTTTGTCATTTTAAATCCTAAACCAATGAACCCATTTCTGTTATTAAAAGAGAAATTCTTGGAGCTTTTAACCACATTATGACACTGTTCCCTCATCAAAAACATCCCTGTAGTTTTATTTAGCTTCTTTGTTTCAGTAATCCTGTTTACAAATTCCTCCTGAGCATCACAAAATCACTTGGTTTCAAATTTTCCAAATGTGTGACGTCATAGGTAGAATTTTCTTTCTATCCGGGGCCAGGTAACAGGGGCCGGAGTCTAAGCAGGGACTCCCAGACTTCCCTCACCCCAGACACTTCCTCCAGCTCCTCCGGGGGGACGCCAATCTAAACATCTAGCCAAGCCAATTAACCCCAAGCCAGTTGTTGGAGCTTTTAACCATGTTCTGACATTGTTCCCTCATCAGAATCCTACCTGGAATTACATTTATCCTAATTGTTTGAGTAATCCTGTTTACTCCCAAGCTTCACAAAATCACTTGGTTTCAAATTTTCCAAATGTGTGACATCATAGGTAGAAATCTGAATCTCTCTTGCTATTTTTAACTCCATAAATCATTGTCACTTCGAGCATTTCTGCCACTAAATCGTATTGGGAAATTAACTTAAAAGTAAATATCTATAAAGTGTCTGTCAACCCATTTCTATAATTAAAGGACTTTTTTTTTTTTTTAGCTTTTTCCCTCATCAAAAACATACCTGGGGTTGTATTCAGCTTCACTCACTCTCGTTTACTTATCTTATATTATCTTGTTTACACGTTCCTTCTGAGCCTCACAAAATCACTCAGTTTAAATTTCCCAAATGTGTGACGTCATAGGTAGAGGTCTAAACATCCATTCATCCATTTTCTTTCACTTATTCCCAGAATTCCTTCTCCAGCTCCTCCTTTTGGACCCCAATCTAAACATCTCCTGCTGTTTTTAACTCCGTCAATCATCGCCAGACGCACTTTGAGCATTTCTGCCGTCAAATCGCATTAGGAAACAAACCAAAAAATAAGTAAATGTCTAAGTAAACTATCTCTTTAATCATTATTGTCAAAATCTGTCTTCCAAATCTGATGTGGATGTGCAATTCTTCTGAACAAAGTAGACATTTGGTGTGTAAGCTGTGAACGATGAAGCCAGGAAGTAATTGAAAAAGGGTTTAGGTTGATGGTGATGCGAGGGAAAAAAAAAAAGAAGAAAACGTTGATGGGAAGACAATCATTGTGTCAGCAAGGAAAAGCAAGGGATCGAAGGCAGATAGGAGGAGAAGAGGAGAGGAGATAGGAGAGGATGGAGGAGACAAGGAAGCAACTTAGGACTATCAATCTTGATCTGGTATTCTTCTTGTCACGACGGTTTGCGTTTTAGCAGAGGACACTTTGGTAAGAAGTAAGTAAGGATAAATTAGTAATAGGGATTGGGCATGGGGATGTGAAAAATTCGAAAAATCCACATGAGTAAAGGATGGAGGGTAAAAGCATTCAAGGGGAAAAACAATTATGCCATCAGGAAGGGGAGGACTAAGGAAGCACGGCAAGGAATAACAAAACGAGGATTGTAGAGAAGGCGGCCTGTTGGAACAAAATTGAAAACTAAAAATCGTCGACGAAATAGGATATGATTTTGGATTTATTTGGGGTTTAAATTTTGGGGGAAATGCGGCGTGCAGCAGGTGGAGTGGAGCAGAAGCAGGAGCACCCGAGGTTGGGAGTGATTATTAGAATTAATGGAGGGAGAAGTTGAGGTGAAGAGGTGAGGATAGAGCAACTGAGAGAAAACTACCAGAGCAGAGGAGAGAAGGAGGAGGAAGGAGGAGGGAGGAGGAGACTAGGCTGTGTCTGATTCAACAGATAGTATTTGTGGAATCACAGGAAACATGATAACATTGAGAAGAGTACTATTCACTTGAAGGAATACCTGTAAATAGCCCCACTGTGTAACCTTTGAGCCAAAAAATACATGAAATAAAAAAATAATAATAATAACTATACTTTTTTATGCTTTTATTGCAATGTAAAACATAAAAAACATGTATTCTTACCGTGAGGGAACAGACCTGACTCATCGCCATGGTAATATTGTTCTATTGACTATAATATTCCACAGTATGGCATTAAACTTATCTATCTCCATGCAGGGACAGCCTGGGCCCCAAAAACAGTCCTGGACCTTCTCCCTACAAATAAGCCTCCACTATGGAAAAAAAACAAAACAAAACAGTAACTATGTAAGTTAAAATGACTTAAATTAAAAACATCTGACTTTATTTGAGTAGATTCAACTTGACAAGTATAATTATCTACCAGTGGAACAGTGAGTTTTTCTTAATTCAAGCAACATTCCATTTAGTTTCTTATTTTAAGTGCAAAAACCTGTTGTTTTTCTTATTTTAAGTGTAAGATGTACTTTCATATTTTAAGTACAACATGTCTTATTCCACTGGCAGATCAATTTTAGCCAGGCCTCCGCCACCTACTGCCTCCGTGCAGTTTCTTTTCTCTCCAGGATGTAGGTCAGGAATTGGAATACACTAGACGGTTTGCAAGACCATGCTCCGGCCAGTCAGCAAAGAACTGGGAAGCCATCAATTACTTAGACACCACTGAGCATTCTGACACATTACATATGTCTCGACCAAACAGCAGCAACTGATTAAATAAAAAAAGTACCTGCCTACCGTTGAGTGAACAAATCCTAATGCTGTGAGGTCAGACAGTTTCCACGAAGTGAGACCGGCTGATGAATCAGGCTAGATAATTTTGCTTGTCAAGTTAAATTTACTCAAATCATGATAAAACTTTCCTAGTTCAAGTCATCTTAACTTGACTAGATTTTGTTTTTTGCAGTGTACCATGGGGGTTTATTTATTGATTTACTGAATATTTTTAATAAATCAATAATTAAATAACTGAAGAAAACACACAAAGATGAACTACTTCTGATTGTTTATTAACAAAAACATCTAAATCACTTAATTTCAATGTGACTTAGATTTTGTGTCTTTAATCTTTTTCCCACCCACATTTCTCCTTATGTTTTCAGTTCGACATCTTTAACATGTGTTGAAACCGACGAGTATCCCACTCTTCTTTGTCGCCTTTTAGGCCTATGCAATTTATGCTTGACAAATGGGCAAATGATCGTATTACCGCACAGATTGCCAGTCCACCCCCGTCTCTGTGGAGAATGTTTCAAAGCAGTTTTAGCTTTTTATTTTCGGAAACATCCAGAAAGTGACGCGTTGTTGCTTTAAATTTAAGATATAACTCTTCTTGACAACACAGAACCAACTTTTAACCAGTGTTAGAACTGGCAAAGCTTCCTGACCTGTTTTTAAGTTACATTTTGTTACTTTAAGACAAGGTTCAGTTCAATGGATTATTAACACATGTTTTTACAGATACGAGTAGTGGACCCTCCATCAGAAAAGTTACATGATGCACTTTTAAACACTGTCCACACTTTCACTTGTATCCAATCTCTCTTCACCAGGTTTGGGGTTAATCCAGCGCTGGTTGTCAAACAGGGAGTTGGTGCAGGAGTAATGACTGTGGGTCCTGTAGCCGTCCACCTCTCAGCAGATGATGGAGGCGCCTTATCACGACTCAGTTTGGTTCATTAGGGGATTAGTCAGAGATAACTAGCTATCTATGATTGAAAAACACCCTCCCACATTCTTATTTCTTTCTCATACGCACACACCTTCAACCGATAAGGAAATATGGACCTCTTCTTCCTCAAATGTTCAGTGAAAATTCGTCTTCGGTGTTTCGTTTGTAGTTCTAATGTAGGAGCTATTTGGGATTGCGTGAAGGGAGGTGACAAGAGAAGCAAAATGGTGCAAATGTTGGCCAGGTGTGTTGCGGTGATAAGAGCTAGATTTGGAAGGGGGAACATGCCTGGTCTATAGGTACCACATGGAGGCGCCGTGCAGGTCACAGGTGAAAGACAGGAAGTGGGGGAGGAGAGGGAGAGGAGAGAGGTGGAAGGGGGTTTGTGGGTGAGATAAAACAGATGCTGGCAGATGGTGGTGGGATGAGGCTGAGTGAGCACCAAGGCCGAAGGTTTGTCAACACACCCAAAGATGGAGCGAGCGATTCAGGGCAAGTGTCCAGGAAGTGAGTCAACAGACAGAGCTCGCTACAAACAAAAGTCAATTGTGGTTGTTTTGTAGTTCAAAATGGAAGAATATTTCAACTATTACATTACGCACATTTTCATTTTGGTAGGAGCTGCGGTAATACAAAGAGTAGGGAGGCACTGATTCAGCTTTTTCAGTTCCAGTAAAGATTTCTATCATAGCTTTAAATATCTGCTGATACCTGATATCGACTGAAACTAGTGCAGACTGAAAGCAGAAGTCATTTCCTTAAAAGTGCGTTGTGTTACTTTTCTGGTGGAGGGTCCATTACATTTTTCCATGGAGATGTTGTTGCTTTGTCTGGAATGTTTCACAATATGGTATTAACCCTTTCTAACTTCATGGAGACCAAACCAGGCCAAGTTACAGGTCAGATCTGTGGAGAGGCAACCCCACTTACAGTCAGAATGCATATTTTTGAGCTGGTGTTTTTCCAACTATAAAATCACCTGTAATTTAAAGAGCCATTAAACATCCTCCCGACGCTTTACTCCACCCCTAAGCAAAATGTGAAAAATCCTCCAGAGTGGGCGGTGCCTGGCGGGTTGGGAGGAGCAGGTCTGGGGCAGGCTCTGAGGTGAGGATTGACAGCTGACTGACAGCCACAACAATCTAATATGGTGTGGACCGGTGCGCTCCAGACTTTGAGGTTACGTCCACACGACAACGCTCTTGGATTTTTTTATTTTTTTTATTTTTTGTGGGTTGAAAAAAATTCACATCCACTCACATGTTGGATCAATAAATATCCACGTCTACACGACAACGGAGCACTGAGTGAAAACAATGTGATACATATGCCACACCTGTATGTGGCGCAGTGAACAACCAGAGCCACTGGACACACAATACTACAAAGAGCACATGTGCATAAAGTTCTTCCTGTGTGGGGTTCTCTTCTGGTCACGTGGCGATGACGGGATTGCAGCATCATCATTTTCCAAAAACTGCGGTCTTCTTGTCCACATGACAACGTAATGCCGGCGTTCTCAGATTTCTCCACTCTGGAAAAAAAACACAGTTTTCGCGCACCTGAAATGCTGGCTCTGTCTTTGACTAAAAACTTTACCGTTCCGACCAAAAAACGTCATCATGTGGACACCACCTGAAACAGAGCAGACATTTATGCTTGGATCACGCCGTTTTTCTCCAGGCACGGCAGGATGTCGCGGTGCCTGGCAGTGCCAAGTAGGGGTGGGGCTGAGAGGGGCTCCTCATGTATCTCTCATAGACCCTAGTGGCCGTACTAACGTAATAACCCTACATCTGACTCACTGGCAGCAATTAGTCTAACCCAAAAATTCAAATGTACTGGCTGTGGTTGACCCTAAACAGGTCATTACAGACATAGCTTTATAGGGATAGGTATACATTTCTATTTTAGACCCATTTTCACCCAGTAGAAAAAGTGAATTTGGTGTTTAGTGGTCCTTTAATAAATGTAAGGTAGATCTGTTTAACATTATACTGAGGAAGATTCCAGGCAGAGTAATGGCATATCCATATAAAACAAGCAGGCGATGGACCCTCAACCCAAAAATGACATAGTGCACCTTTAAAACAAAAATACAATGAGACAAAACTGATCCAAATGCATTATCCCTCAAGAACAACGCTGTATAAATAAAAATCAAAACATTATGAGTCAGTAAATAGTCTTATTACATGGATATACAGTACAGTATATAGTCCAACCAGGATATCAGCTGAATCAATATTTGCAGGCCAATATACGATCCAGCAAATTTTACAAACACCAGTTTCAGATCAGTGCATCCCTAACTAGGAGTGTTTTCTCTGGGCACTCTGGTTTCAACCCAATCAGTCCAAATAATCAACTCAAGTCATGCACAATAAAATCCTCCATCTGAAGGAGTCCCAAACAAGCCGAGCTCAAGATGGCTCCCTCAGCTCTGCTCCTGACAGGTCACCCCAAAGGCATTGAACGGAAGGTTAAACTGAAGGATGGGTTAAACGCAGAGGACAAAATTCCCTATGGGGACAGTAAGGTATGTCTTACCTGAAGGACAACATTCTTTTACAGTTTTTCTTATTTCTTTTACTGCTTTGTTTACTTTGTTTACTGTGTAATATTTCTAGTGGAGGGTCCCTCACCTGCTTATCTCCATGGAAATGTTATTGCTTTGTCTAGAACTTTCCACAGTATAGATTAAACCTATCTATCACTAGGAGACAAGCAGGTTACAGCACTACGCTACATTACAGTTCAGATCTGTGGAGAGTTGCCCTTATTCACAAAAGGAATTATTCTATTTTTGAGCCATAGAAACACCCATAATGAATCATGTCATACCACGGAACATTACAGACAACAGCAATGGGATCTCCATGGAGACAAGTAGGTAGCGAACTCTCCTCCAGAAAATTGCACATTGCACCTTTAAATTAAATTATTCACAACAATTATAATAAAATACTTGCAGATATTGTAGATGTATTTTCTGAGGTCAAATGAAGCAGTAGTTTTCAAGTTAAAAGCTACTTTTTTTTAGCTTTTGTTGAGTAGAGATTGCCAATTCCGGAGCTTGAATTATCCAAATGATTCTAGTCAAGGTTTATGGAGTTTAAAAACATCACAAGGTGGAATGGAGTGTTTTCATTTTGAGAGAAGAACTAAAATAAATATGCAGGGTTTATGTTTTAAACATGTGTGAATGAAGCAAACTCTGGGTAGGTTTTTCTTCTACGATTCAATGTTTAAAACGACATTATAACACAGATAAGAAAACAGCGAAATAGTCCCTTTAAATATTGAACTCTTGAGTGAAGCATTTCTACCAGTCAGTCCTTTTTTTTCTTCAAACTGTTACTGCATTTCAACTGTCCACAATTGTCAAACTTTCTCTACTTTTGAAGAAGCCTGGATAAGAAAAGTACCAACTAAACAGTGGGAGGCAGACATTCGGACAGGTAGAGAGGCAGGAGAGGCAGGCCGGCAGATTATAGACGGCAAGGAAGTAAAGCGAGAGCAGATAAAGAGGAAGGGACAGGGAGGAGAGCTGTCCCAGACCAGAGTTATGTGATAGGCAATAAGAGATGCTGGACCCCAAGGTAACTCCAAACTTATACTTGATATTTATGTTGGGAGTTGGAGAGAAAACAGGTTAGATTTAAAGCCCATCTGGATGTGACTGTAACACCACCTGCTCATAGATCAGACGCACAGAAGCCATTTGTAAGAGTGTGTTTGGAGAGAGTAGAGACACATATAAACATGCAGCGTTACATGGTTTACAAGGGAATGCAGCCAGATGTTTCACCCTCTGGCTCTCCTCCAGGTTGGCCAAGCAGGGAGTTAATTAACAATAAATGGTTTGAAGTCAATACAAATTAAGACATAAATAAATGACTCATATTTGTTCGATGCATTTTGGGTGAACCATAAAAATAATAACAGGATATAGGTATTTATTCCACTTAGATTATATTTTATATGTTAACTTTACATGCACTTTTCCAATCTTATGTTTATTTTCAAGCGCTAGTCTGTAACTTATTTTATTTGCCAAAAAATAGAATAAAACAAAAGTGTGTCTGAGTGGGCTTGCATCTACACAAACCTGACTCTTAAGCAACATCCACACTAGTTCGTATTCGAGTCGTTTTCATTGTGGATGCAGTGTTCGTCCACACTAATCTGATTGAAAACAGATCCAGAGACGGAACGTTCTGGTGCCGCCAGGTCCCACGAATTCATCTGTGTATGGATCAGATCCAGCACTGTGTGGACGCCTGAAAATGGTGAAAACGAAGAAATTCACCGCCAAAACACTAAAGAGGCTAGAATATATGTCCATTCATATATACGGTCTGTGCATACGACCTGCAGGCGTATAATCTCTGAAAAGTTTAACATGAACTATTTCCAATGCGACAGAAGCACAGAACAGACTCACCATCAGCAGAACACCCCTCTGTCACAGAAAGAACACATATAATCCACTGAGTCGTGCCCGTTAGTCCGACAGAAGCTGAACTGCATCAGCGCACAATAGTGAGCTGGGTTTTTTTTTGCCTTACTTTATGCAAATTAGCCATACTGTTTTAAAGTTTTGTTTCTGTAAAACATAAAGAAATATGCTCAAAGCTGTGTGGACAGGGAAGGTTTGCGGACACAGAAACGTGTCTGGACACAGATCGTTTCCGATACGGTGATACGCAGATTCGTTCCAGTGTAAACGTAGTCTTAATGGGCCTGGTGAAGGGCTTGATCATGTTTGTTTCCATGGCAATTTCCAATGAAGAATGTTCCGAAGTATGGTTCCCCCCAGAAAGTTACACACTGTCACTTTAAGTTCTTGCATTCTTATTCAATTCCTGTTATTTCTTCATATTCTCTGAGCTTATGTCGTTTAACATAAATACATCATGAGAGTGATACTAACATTATTTTTCTTTTTTTCTTTTCTTTTTTGCATTATGTTCCACCTTTCAGGAGCCATTTGGATCCTGAGTAAAGCTTGTAAGATTCACTGGTGTCATTTAAAATGCTAATACCCACATACAACTCATTCAAATGAACACTAAGTGGAAATTAATGCTGTTTTGAACCAGTACTTCTTGCTTTGCTCCTCGCACATCTATTCTAATTATAAAGCCATTACTCCAGCATTTAAAGTGAAGGACATATGTGGAACAAGCAGCTGCTAATGAGATAAAGAGTTTGGATTCCCTGGCTAACCATCAGTGGCCCTGATTTGATGCCACATGCCAGAGCTAATCGACAAGTTGGAGACATCAGAAAACTCGCTCTGAAGTGACTTTAAAAGTAAACTTTGGCTCACTAGACTGACAAGCTGCTACTTTTTCAAATAAAGTATGAATTCTCAGATAAATAAGGAGAATCACTGTAAATTTTGAATGACTAAACAGGATGAAATCAAGAGAAAAGATATGAATAAATAAGATGCAATTCGTAATAACTTAATCTAGTCTAGGGTAGTGTCAAAAAAGTAATTGTAATCATATTAGGCTATTTTCTGATCTCTTTTATAAAGTTGTTTCCTCATCACAAACATATCTGGAGTTTTGTTTCATTCACACATGTTTAACACACAAATCCGGCATAATTACACATCATATCACGTCATACTTTGAGCTTTGGAGAGTCCAGGTATGTTTTTGAGGAGGTAGCAACACTATAACATGACTTAAAGCTCACAAGAATCAATTTTATAGAACCTTCAGTCTAATTCAAGTGCTCAGTGTGTTTCAATTGGTCATCTGGGATAAATAAATACAAAATTGATTGATTGAACAGCTATTTCTGCTTATTTTTTATGGTACAGTGAGAATCTGATTAAACTGTTCTGATGTTGGCAGACTGGAACATTGTCATTCATTTTGGTGCACTAAAAAGTACACATAATGTAATGTACATTTATCTGCCAACACCAGACTGTAACTCTGTAATTCAGCCATTTCTTTCTTTCTAATAAAAAGTGATTAATTATGATGCAAAGAGGCAAAATATTAGCGGGCAGGAAAACTGGGAATCTGCGGAAGTCTTCGTGCTCAACAATCCATTAACCTCGCCAGAACTTACACCAAACAATAAATATCTTCATTAGTTCTAGTTCATTAAGTTGCACTCAGCACTTTCTCTCTCCAAAAAGCAGACGTCATATAAAGAGGCCAGTGCTCGCCTAGTCCTAATGTTACTAATAGTCACTGCACCATTTTATCTTTTATGGCAACAAGTTCTAGTTCTTATTCCTTTTGTTAATGCACTCCCCATCTGATATGTTTTAAGCCACCTGCATAGAAATTAGGGCTTTTGAATTCACCGTATCTCAAAATGGACCTGTCAGATCAAAGATGGATTTTCTAAAATGGATTCTTGGAGATACCTACATTAACTGCAAATGTAAAACCTTGATTCGCCCATTAGTTAAAGGTGCACTATGTAACTTTTTTGATGAAGGGCAGGCCCCGCTGGTTTCCATGGAGATGTTAAAGCTATGTCTAGAATATTTCACAGTATGGCATTAAACCTTTTTATCTTGAGTTTAACTATTCCGAGTGTAAAATACCTTAAAAATATGCACTGTTATACTGTAGTGAGGTCGCCACTCCACAGATCTGAACAGTTACTCAACATAGTGGCATCACTTGCTCGTCTCATGGAGATAGATGCGATTAATGCCATACTGGGGAACGCTACAAGCAAAGTAGGAACATCTCCATGCACACAAGCTGTTTATTGTTCATCTTTATTTGGTTAATAATTGCTTAGGGGTGGAACAATAAACAATAAAAATGGTATCGTCAAAAGTCTCTCAATAATATAGTAGGCCATCACAATATATCAAAACACACGTTTCTTTGCTTAAATTTATTGTTATGGTGCAGCAAAAGCTAAAAAACAAAGGGAAGTACATAGACCAGGCATGTCCAAACTATGGCCCGTGGGAAAAATGCGGCCCTCTGACAAATTTTTTTTGGTTCTCAGGCTTCCAGGAGAATTGGCCCAAATGACCTTGCATCAATGAAAAATTTACTTTTTACTGCAAGTTTTTTGAAAATCTGCCAATAGCCAAAAGCCAGTATTTAATATTTAGTGTGTGGTTTTAAGGATCTTAGCATGAATAAAGATTGATGGCTCATTCTAATGTGTTAAACTTGTACATATTTCAATTATTCACTGTAATGAGCACCAGTCTACGGTCCTCAGTCGGCCCTCTGCTTCAGCTGTGTTTCGAGATATGGCCCTTGATGAAAAAAGTCTGGACACCCCTGACATAGACCATGACCCTTTGCACCTTTTTGATGCAAACTACATGAAGAAATTACACTATTAAATCTTAAATTTTAAAATTAAGTCTTGTCAAGGCATTTTAAGAGGAAAAAGTCACATATTTACAGTTTTGTTAATCTCCACAAAATACCGCAATAAATCCTGTACAGTGAGATGTATATCATGAAAATATCGTACGGTGAGATTTGGATATTGTTACATCCTTTATAACTGCTGTCATTTAGATCATTGTTTCCGAAAGACTGGATCACAACCCTCATGAACCCTGGGTCGCAAGAGATTTTTTTGGGGTCGCTTTGTCACAATCTGCATGTTGGTCTGCAATTTACAGTTCTGACACATGAGATTTTTTGTGCTCACAAAAATGAAGTCAAAGCACAGAAACAGACTGAATGCTGCTCCTGATCTGCTTGCAGCTCAGACTGGAGCGAGCTACAAAAACGCAGACGGGCCCACCTATCTTATTAGAAATGTTGAAATGTTAAGAGATGTTTCGTATCATTTCTAATCTTTTTGTAATTATTTTATTGACTATTTTGTTCCAGTATTGCTTCAATTGAATGTTGAAAAGAAAAAGAAATGGGCTAAATTTTATGTCCAAACAGGCGACTTATGGATCTCTTTATTGCTGCTTCGATTACTGTTTTCATTGTTTAAAACGTGGGTAATACTAATTGTTCAGAGAGACAATAAAATATCCTCATTAATGTTCAGTAATGGTCAAATCCACTTTTATTTTGTGATTTACGAATAACATCTATTGACTTGGGTTGCGAAGGTTTGTGACTTTTAAAATATGGGTCCCTAGAAAAAAAAAGTTTGGGAAACACTGGTTTAGCTTGATAAAAAAGAACTGTACTTGAACAAATTCTGAAAAAATAAAGAAAATTATTAATAACAGATATATTCTACTGTCCAAGATACAAAGATGTTAAAATCTGTTTTCACCCACAAAAACCTCCATTCAGTGTTCACATTAAAGATGCAAAAGAAAACTTGTATCTCACTAATATCCTCAATGCCCTTTATTTATCTCACTGAAGTACAACAGCACATAGACGATTTAGATGCATATTTATATAACATTTTGTGAACGACAGCAGGTTGCTCAAAGTCGTACATCAACGCCACTTTGCGATCAATTCATCTCCGCAAACTCCTCTTACTGATCTCTATCTCGAGTGTGGTTGTGCTCAAAATGCAGAAGGCCCATTCTTCTTGTAACACATCTGGTATCTCCTGTAACTGCCATTTACTACAAAGACATATTGCTTCCGATAGCATCACTTCCATACAAGTTGTACACTGTAAAATACACACTAGAGACGTTGTTGCGTATAGACAGATAGGCGGGCACAGTCACTATCCCGAAGCATATATCATACAAGCGAATGTCATTTGTTATAGGTCTGGCCTGACTTTCCCTCCTTACTCTTTGGACTGACCTATGTGTGTGTGTGTGTGTGTGTGTGTGTGCAGCCTCTAAAAAGCAAGCAAAAAGCAGATAAAACCACAGTAATATTCCAGTCTGGCTTCCTGCACTGGGGTGAAAGCATCAAGACCATCTGATATAAGTACGCGTCGTATTCAAGACACACTTTATGGGCGGGTGGAATACATGGAAAGAGAGGTAGAGCGGTAGAGAGTGGAATTTTGAAGCACATTGGCAAGAAAGGAAGTGATTTATACAAGTAAGAGTGCCAGACATGGGGTGAATCATTTGCGGGAGAACACAGAAACGCATACAAGGTGATTTTAAAGGTTCTACATTACACAAAATTGACTCTCATGAGTGTTATGCCATGTTATAATGTTGTTACCTTCTGAAAAACAGACCTGGAGTTGTGTTTTGTTTCATTTACACATGTTTAAGTAATCCTTTCTGTGTACACCTCCAAAAGCTCAAAATGCTCTGGTGTACCACTTTTTTTTTAAACTTTATTTTATAGTTTTAGTGTTATATATCACATATTTACACACACAAATTACCAGTATTGTAGAACAGAGCAAATCATCAGGCCAACTAAAAAACGATTTAAAAAAAAAATAAGTACTTATGCACTTTTAATGTACTATGCAGTTTGTTTGTGACACTCTAACATAATTTCATTGTTATTTTATATGACAATGACAATAAAGGACTTAAACTGTGATGTCAAAAAGCCGTAGTTTTTTCAGTCTTTTACTTTTTGTTCAGTAGAGATTGAGTTACAGGACTGAAATCATCCACATGTTTCTAGTGAGGGTGTATGGAGTTTAAAGGGATAGTTTGGGTTTTTTGACATGAATCTGTATGGCATCCCCGTGAGCAGTGTCGTGCATCCACACTGACGTACCTCCGAAAGCATCCGGTGAGCCGAGATACTGGCCTTTTACTGTGCTGACAAAAGTAGTCCGGCAAGTTGGCTGGGGACATTAAAATAAAGCGTTTTTCTTCTCAAAACAATATGTGTTGAAAAGAGTGATACATTTGCATCACAAAACCTTGGTCCTCAAAAAAGTCAGACCTCATAATCGATTGGCACTATTTTCTCTCCGTTCGTATTACTGCGTGCTGCCGCCAGGCATCAGCATCAGTATATTCGGGTTCATAAAGATCTCCCCTTGGCTTTGTGGTAAAGGCAATGTCTTTATTGTCGGTGTCGTAATCAGACATGTTGTCGCTAACATTTCGAGCAGTAAACAAAGTGAACCAGGAGCGTCTGTCACCTGGCGGCAGCGCGCAGTGATATGAACGGAAAGAAAATAGTGCCAAGCGATAATGAGGTCTGACTTTTTAGGCGATGATGGTTTTGTGATGCAAATGTCACTCTTTTGAACACATATTGTTTTGAGAAGAAAAACTCTTTATTATACAGTCCCCAGCCAACTTGCCGGACTACTTTCGTCAGCACCGAAAACAGCCAGTATCTCGGCTCACCGGACGCTTTTGGGGGTAAGTCAGTGTGGATGCACGACATGCCATACAGATTTATGTAAAAAAAAAAAACTATTCCTTTAAAGGCACGGGAGCACTCCGTCATAGTGTTTTCTGTTCATGACAAGAACTCAGCCTAAATATGCAGGGTTTGTGTTAAACATGTGTGAATAAAACAAAACAAAAAGTATGTTTTTTGATGACATTATAGCATAGATCAGAAAACAGCATAATAGGGGCCCTTTAAGCCTGCAAGACAGATTCAAGACAAGACGTTCTTCTCACGTTTTCATTTTATATCAAAATCAGGAGCAGTTTGTAGACTTTACTGTCCCTTTAACAACAACAATAATTACACATTCAATTTACAAAGCACCTGTTTTGCTTCACATTGCATTATTAATTTGCTCCTTGCAGTGTCTACGATCCAATACTAACCATAACCACCCCGCTTAGCTTCTGAGAACATACGAGACTTGGCATTATCAAAGGAAGGTCACTGAAGGGACCAGAGTCTTTGGGCAACGTGTCAGAACTATAGAGTGTATATATAATTGGACATAGCAAAACCACTAGCTGCCATGTTCCAAATAAGAAGTGAGCATGGCAGCACTTTTGGCTCTATCGACTCTGGCTCTAATTCACTTAATATTGAAATGCTGTCGTCCCTCTCTCTGTTATTGCTGCTGTCAAGCCCGCTCTACATGATCCTCGTGTTTTAATTTCACTATTTTATCCGTAAATAAATACATACTCCTAGTAATAAACTCAGCTCCATATTTGCTGCTATAACTACTAGCCTCGTGAGCTTCAATGACGTCAAACTCCTTTAGTCCACTTCTTTAAACAGTCTATAAGGGAAATGTGTCCTCTCCATTTTCTACCAGAGTTTTTCTGTCTTCCTTCCGGTGGAAACAGGACGACAGCGCCATCTGCAGGCCGGCTTCTTCAATACAGTATCAGGTGTGTGAGAGTAAAAAAAGACCCCTTGACCCTGTTTATCTGCAATAAAAAGCCACTAGCACGGGAATCCAACTGACAAACTTGTTTCTGTGTGAGACGAGATGGTTGACCAAAGAATCATTACTAATACTAAGTGCTACTTTTGCTACTTTAGTGCTATATTCAGACTACAGGGCTTATTTTTTGTGAAATCCGATTTTTTTGCGAGATTGTTAACATTTACAATTGAATGCAACTTGTATATGATCTCCAGTGTGAACTTAAAATGCCCCAAAAGTGAGCGTGCAGAGAGCGTGCTCAGTGTTTACGCAAGTAACGTAAACGTAAATTCTTCGTAAAATTGATAGGTTACACGTCCACGTTCACTTTGTTTGTTTATTGTCTTTAGCCTCCTTGTATTTGGCTCACAGGCTCTTTATTTTTTGTGGACATTGGAGCCAGGACCGCTTGTAGCTGCGCTCAGACATTTCTTTGGCAATTATTTCAAAAACCGCCAATGAGATCCCTCCAATTTGGCCTGAATACAGCGATCCCCCAAATATTAATGAACTCACTATCCTCGTTTTCTCTCCATTGACTAGACTCTGACCCTGATGTGTAGGTGGGATGAATGTTACCTGACTGTTCAGACTTGACTCGCATGTGAAAAGATCGGATATGTATCGGTTTTAGGAACACATATCCAAGTGGCCTGGGTCACATTTGAAAAAATCGGATCTGCGTCATTTAGATTATCATTAAAAGATCAGATACAGGTCGCATCGGGGTGAAAAAAAATCAGATTTGGGTCACTTCGGGCTGCAGTCTGAACATAGCCTTTTATTCAATTTGGCAAGGTTTTACAAGAAATGCCCTTCCTCATGCAACACTCTCTGTTCTGTCACTCAGCATAAAGTAATAAAACGTGCAATAATATATGAACTGAACATGCTAGTCTGAGTAGTACCCGACATTCTTAGACTATTTTTAGACAGGAAAATGAAAAAGGAACACCGGCGGAGAGAGAGAGAAATACATTTTGAACCCCATTGAAGAGTATGGATGTGTGAATGAGGAGACAGTAAGTGACAGCATCAGGGTGGTCTGACATGAGCCGGCGAGACGGGGGGGATAAAATGTCGTGGAAAAGTGGGAAAAAAATACATTTGTGATCAATTTTCTCTCCACCAACTCCGTCCTTCTCCACCAAAAGGACATAACGCCCTCCAGATATGGCTTCTTGTAGCACTTATCGAATGCCCAGTCACGCCGTAAAGATGGGTAATTTTTCACTGTAATTTAGGTCAGCTCCGCGCATATAGGAATCACATATAGCAACTGTATCTCGTGGTCTAAAGGGTGATCTAAAGAGGAATCCATATTTATAACGGTGTTTGTATTATTTGTCATGATTCAGGGTGCAGGGCATGTATTTAGATATAGTGACGAATGGTATGTCAGATGGGAAAATGATGGTCTCTGTGGTCACATTCAGAAGAGTGCAGAGAAAGCATGCAGATTCTGGTTCATGCATTTGTAAACAGGATGACTCACATAGCTTGACCTTTACAAAACAAAAATCTTTCCATAATGAAATATTTAACATTTAGAAACAGTCGCATCAATGTTTGAGTACCAAAGGGAGATGGTAAAAAGCAAAATCAAACCGCATGGTGTCAGTAAAGAAGCAAACAAGGAGTAAAAAAGAATGTACTAGGATATAAAAATGCTGATATTTAATCTGTTAACCCTGAAGAATCAAATCCACAAATTAGATGTTGTTAAAGATGTAGTGCATAACATTTCTATTAGCGGGTCAGCACTTGTTTCCATGGAGATGTTATTGCTTTTCCTGGAATGTACCTAACATGTGCTTGTATTTCTCAGAATGTCAGAAGAAACCTTATTGTGAGCAGGATCTAATTCAATTGAGCTCAATTTGTCACTCACAGTATTAAGCCTCATATATATGGTCACACATCTATACACACACATATACAAGTATGTTTAACTTAAAATATGTCTGCCAGTATATGTGACACTGTGAAAAATGTGGACAACCTAAGAAGCTTTGTAATGGGGCCCATTGCCACTGAATGATTAAAACAATTTAATGTCTTGGCAGATTTGCTGTTTTACAGAATTTTATAATTGAAACTAAAGCTGTAGTTTAGCCCATTCTTTTCTACATTGAGATAGAGTGTAAGTGTAATACTGTGGAACATTCTAGGCAAAGCAATACAATTTCAACGGAAACAAGAAATTGCTATACTCACCTCCAGAAAAGTTCAAAATAATGAGAGAGTTGGGATGTAACGATACACAAAAATCACGGTTTTGATGTCACGGTTCAGTTAATTTTTGGAACAGTATGGGAACAAAATGCAAAACCATTTGCTTGCTTATTTGTGTGTTTATTAAAACAAAAATGTTTTTAACATTATACAAAATAAACTAAATGCAAAGTGCTGCTTAGTAATACTAATAAATTAAATTAAATATTCTATATAATATAAATATATAAAAACCGGGCTGTGACAATCATAGATTTGGATTCGTGATTTTCGGGGGATGTACTCAAGGTGGGGGGCAATGTTGCCAAGGTGACCTCCCTAACTATAAAGCGCTGCAGGAAACACTGCCACCCCAATTACAGACGAGTTCGCTCATGAATATTAAAGAGCTGAGCCTACAGTGTAGCTGCACATGTAGTGGCAGACACGAATTGTTCAAATTCACTTGTGCACTGCCCTGCACCAACTTGAATGTCTCATATCAAAACGACATGAATACATGTACCTTTACACCCCTATAAGAGAGTTTGTTTGTTTTTTCTATTAACTCATTAGATATACTCCAGCATTTAGTATGAACACAGTACCAAACAACAATGACTGAGTTTATCTGTCCATGTGATTGCAGAATAGTGCCAATGTCTTTGTTTAGGGCTGAGCTCCATAATGTTTCTATTTCCTGTAGTGTAAAACTGGGAGTCCTTTAAACACAGCTTTCATCTCTATTTGCTGGCCCATTACTGTAAAATGCTGTTTTTCTTAACCACAGATAAGTGTCCCTGGTTACTGTTTTCGTTTGGTGCTGTCTTCATTTATCAGACATAATTTAAGTCTCTTATAGAAAGTACCAGTACAGAAAATCAATGACTTCAATTGGCAACAGTACAGAACCACAACCATTATGATATTTTAATTAGGGAATTGTGATTTTTCTTGGATTTTCTGTAAATTGTTCTCCAAATAAAGGCTGTATTGAGTGAGAGTCTTAATGCACTGGCGATGATGCGTTCAGGTGAAATGGTTCGTTCGACAATCCTTCCTTTAGACAGCCGAGCGGTGAATAGAGTTATCTCCTCTGAGGCAGCTCTGCGGAGAAGCACAGATTTGTCAGGTTAAAAAAAAAAAGAAAAAAGAAAGAAAAAAATGACAAGAAATATTTCAATGCTACAGAAAGTGTAAATCTACCGAACTATGGCTTTAAGGTGTGTTCGGTAGACCGCGTGATTATAGTTGTCACTCAAACAATAGATAGAGCTGTATTGGCCGTAGCTTTTCACACCGCTGCTGACATCAATGAAATGCTTTTAAAGGTGTGTCTAAAGATGGTTTTCCACTGTTTTCAATGGACGGATGAAACTATAGATGTTTGGGGGTTTGATGAATGGCTCTGTGGCCCCTACGATATGGAGACACGCTTTGGAACAGTGTAAAATTGCACACAAAGCTGTCCCAGATCGATTAATCTTCAATAGACAAATGATTCTACAGCCTTCCCTTGCCCGCTGTTACAAACATATTCAGTGTAGCATAATGTTTTACCAGTACACTGTACTTTGTAATAGCATGGTAGGAATGGCCAGGAAGTTATTGTACAGTTGAGAGGAATGATAAGATCTAAAATACCTAAAGTACAAATAAAAAGTGTCTTCTCTGTTTTAAAGGTGAATTTTGCAACTTTCTGGGTGAAGGATCTGTCCAATTTGTGGAGAAGTAGAATACATATTTATCAAGGTATTGTTTTACCCCAAAAACATCTATAGTTAAGTAATAAACAAGTTTAATGCCATAATGTGGTACGTTCCAGTAAAAGCAATCTCCCTAGCATGTCTCTATGGCAGTGTTTTCCAAACTTTTTTTCTGGGGACTCATGTTTTAAAAATCATAAACGTTCATGACCCAAGTCAGTAGACATTACTGGTAAATCACAAAATAAAGGTGGATTGCATTTCGGTACAGTATGGGAACAAAATGCAGAACCATTTGCTTGGTATTTATTTGTGTTTTTATTAAACCAACAATCTGTTTTAACATTATACAAAATAAAATAAATGCAAAGTGCTGCTTGGTAATACTAATAAATTAAATAAAATATTCTATATAATATAAATATATAAAAACTGGGGTGGACAACCGTAGTGGATTCACGAAGTTCGGAGGGACGTAGTCACGGCGGGGGGCAATTGTTGACAAGGCGGCCGCCTTAACTATAAAGTGCTGCGGGGAACACTGCCACCCCAATCACAAACGAGTTCCCTCATGAATATTAAAGAGCTGAGCCTACAGTGTAGCTGCACATGTAGTGGCAGAATGTAAACAGACACAAATTGTGCAAATGCACAGCTCTGCACCAAACCGAATGTCCTGTAAGTACACATTATTGGTAAATCACAAAATAAAGGTGGATTTGACCATTATTGAACATTAATGAAGATATGTTATTGTTGACTGAGTGATCGTGTCTCTCTGAACAATTAGTATTACTCAAGTTTTAAACAATGAAAAACAGTAACTCGATTGAACAAGCAATATTGGAACAAAACAGTCAATAAAATAATTACAGAAATATTAGAAATTATACAAAACATGTCTTAACATTTCAGCATTTCTAATAAGATAGGTGAACCTGTCTGTGTTTTTGCAGTGCGTTCCAGTCCGGGTGCAGGAGGAGAGAGCAGCAGCAGATCAGGAGCAGCATTCAGTCTATTTCTGTGCTTTGTCTTCATCTTTATAAGCACAGAAAATCCCAATTCACACATATATGTAGTAGTGAAAAAAATAAGCATACATTCACACACATTCTCATGTAGCTGAATTGTATATGTACCAGAGCCACAACTCAGTCTTTAGGAAACAATGCTCTATGGACAAAACAAGGTGCTGCGCTCTTACCTGGAAAGTTACGTAGTACACCTTTAAGCTTTATCAAACATTTTAAATGTTCATTTCAACTCAGAGTGTTATATAGTGATGTGACGTCAGCTCTTTTGAACAGTTCGTCAAGTGTGAGCAGTTGGAACCAGATCAAATTTTTTTAAAGAGCCGGATCTTTTTCTTTCTAATTTTCATGTATTTACACCAAAGCCATGATTTACTCTGATTTACTTTGAACCAACACAAAAACCAACAAAGCAAACGACATGAGTAAGAGCTTTGTGCACAAAAAACATATTTGGCATCAAAATAATATTCTGTTTTCTTGTTTTGCAACATTTTATTTAGATCCTGCATCATTTCAATGGGTAAACACGCTCCCACTCTCAGTTTGAACCATTTCTGGTCATTTCTGTCTGTGATGAGTTTGTTGTTAATATGAGCTCTCACATTGGCTTTTGTCATATCTATGAATAGTAAAAGTGACGGTCTTTTAATGCTGTTTCCTCATCACAAACTACCTGGAGTGTTTTGTTTCATTCACACCTGCATATATAGGCTGAGTACTTCTCTAAAAATAAAATAAAATAAAATAAAAAAAAAAAAAAACACCTTGTGATGTCATGTGGTAACACACACATCAAGAACCTCGGACTTCCGGTCATTGCGCAATGCATACTGGGAAGAATTTTCCGAAAAAGTGAGCATCAAACCGTCATGTTTGATGTTTGTTTTCCCAGTGGGATGCGTCTATTGACAAAGTCGATCTTTTCAAGTCTTTTGAACCATATCGCTTTTGTTTCTGGTTCTGATATTGTCATATTTTACTTGCTTTGATGGCTCCACATACAAAATGTTCGTTGCAAACTCGGGATGATTTAGGCAGTCAAAGGTTTCCTTTTTCGTCCTTCCCATGGATCAGTCCTGCCCATCGCCTTCACCTTTCACTATTTTTCAATTCCATTGGGAAGTTAAACAGTTTGAACAGAGGTTTGCAGTCACACAGATCTGATTCTCTTTTGCATTTATGGAGTTCGCAAACAAATTTCTCAAGCCGTTTTCCGCTGTTAGGATCCAACAACTACACAATTAACAATGTCCGAATCCCAAAACTAAAATATGACAATATCAGAATCAGAAACAAAAGTGATATGGTTCAAAAGACTTGAAAAGATCGGCTTTGTCAACAGATGCATCCCACTGGGAAAACAAACATGTCGGTTTGATGCTCACTTTTTCGGAAAATCCTTCCCAGTATGCATTGCGCAATGACTGGAAGTCTGAGATTCTTGATGTGTGTATACAGGAAATGCTCCACTGTGTTTTTAAACTCCATACACCTTCACTAGAATCATTTGGATGATTTCAGCCCTGGAATTGCCAATCTCTACTAAAATAAAGGTAAAAGGTAGTTAACTTGAAAACTACCGCTATATGATGACATCACAAGGTGGAACAGAACATTATGAGCTTGACAGACTGATAATGAAGGATTACTCAAACGTGTGAATGTAACAAAACACAACTCCAGGTCTGTTTTTCAGGAAGCAACAACATTCAAACTTGTCTTAAAGCTCACAAGAGTCAATTTTGTGTACATACGTCCTTCAAAACTGCCTTGGCAACAGTCTGAGAAACAAACCTGGAACCTTGTTGCTATGAGACGAAAGCATTAAACTGGATATTTCAGACTTCAGACTTTGAAGTTTGTCTTTTAATTAGGTCAGCAGGATGTTTAGTGTTGGAGGATTTTCACTTTATTTACTTTATTCTGAGCTGTAAACCATTTTAATTCTTGACTCCACCTTGAAGAGCGCTTGCATTTGGGTTACACAGCGTCGCGTGTTTATCACTTTGGGACAGGCGGCCTAACTGTTGACTATTCCTCTCACTATTCCCCTGGTGGCTGTATATGAAAAATAACTCCCATTTCGTATTAAAGATCAAGCAGGAACATTGAAACATAATGCTGTAGACGTACTTAATGTGTTTTTATTCCGACTCAATACGCGGTTGGATTTTACATAGAAAATCATCAAGGAGACCGCTTTGATCCAGTTGCCAGTGTATAGGGTTATCTCATAATGCAGTGTTTTTTTTTATGTGCGTATATTTGGCAGAAGAAAGCTTGTGACTCAGCAAAGCAAAGATTGCGTTGGACCACTCAATGGCATCCGTCTCTTTGGACTTTGTTTGACGGTGCTAATTTTCAAAATGGAAGCGTATTATAGCGGTAGTGTTCAATTGGCAGTCTTGTCAGCCCTGGTTAAAAGATGAGAGACAGATGAGTGTGTGTGTGGTGCGTTCGTGTTCATTTGGTGTCACTTTTAATGACGGCGAGGGCCTGGACGGAGCTCTGCGATCACTGCCAAGGTTTCCCCAGTGGTGTCTGCGCGCATATGTCCACATCACGGCCCAAATGTGGAAAATACTGAGGTACAGTCTGTATTCCAATGGTGATTTGAGTTGGCACTGGGTTTGGCCAATGCAGTCTCATATAATTTTAGCTCTTTTGTGCAGTGTAGTGGACTCTGTGTTAGCTGTACACCGGCCAAAACATCCCCCAAGCTAACTGCAGAGTAATTTGGTAAACACAAAAGATTTGAGATATTGGTTTGAAATTAGCTCAGAAAAATCTCCAAAGGGGAGCTATTAAAGTACTGCGAAAATATTAAGCTTGATTAGAATTAATTCTTTCAGTTACAGAAATGAAGTGCAAAAGAAAATGGAATTTGAATTTGTCTGAAAACTAGACAAAAGTATTTTTCTTTTTTACTTTTTTTTTTGTCCAGTTGACAGAATGCAATTTTCTTCTGCAATGGGAACTAGCTGGACTACCTGTAACAGAACTAAAAATCAAAACCGTCTGTTGTGAATGATATGGGCACTTATTCTCCCTCGCCTCAGCGGGTTTTAAATGATGCGTCACTAACAGGCTCCAGGTTAGAGGTTACAGATGGTGCATATTTAATTGTTTGTAATTATCATTATTTCAATTAAGACACACATATTTTAGATTGTAATGAGATCCGTAATCATAATCAGCCCTACATTTAACCCATACTTGAATACCGCATGTTTGGACCAGCACCTTATAAGCCTGTTTTGCATGACTTACTTTGGTGAATATTGTAGAATAAATTGAAGCGAGAAAAGGCAGGTGACTGGAGTTTATTTATTAGATCTTTATTTGCCCCACAGTACTGAAATTATAGTGTTGCAACGCAAAGGTCAAGAACAGCAAGAAAATGCAGTCAAAATCAAGATCAAGATTATACTATAAAGATTTACAATAGCCACACTGTGTCAGCAGAGTAAAGCTGCAAGGTTACAAAACTTCACTATAAACTTATAAACCAGCTATGACGCTAATGTACAGTGCAGTATATAGACAAGAATACATAAAGTGACTGCAGTAAGTGATATTATTTGTGCAATAAGTAGTTAATAATGGTTATCTACAGTGGTCACAGTGCAATACAGAGCACAGGGACACGTATGAACAGATTTAATACATTTATAGCAGTGCCTTGTAGTTTGAGTTGTACCACATGATCTCGCAGTACTGCATATGATTACTACAGCTGCTTTTACCAAAGTAACACAGTACGGGGCTCGGAGACATGAACTGTCCAATGCAATCACAGTCTAGTTTCAATCTCAATTTGTCTAATCTTCTGTAGTAGGGAGTATTATACCTCTGATCATGTATAGGCCAAGATAACACTGTCTGAGCTGGCAGTGAGTGTCTTTGGTACAGCACAACTGTACAGTTTCTTTATCAGTGGCAAACTAGCAAAATTGCAAAGCACTTTCTAAAGGCATCTCCATTGTGTAACCTTTTTATACCATATCAAACCAGTCCTGACCCAACCAGCAAATGTATTTATTCATTCTTTGGCACAAATATAATAGTGCCTCTTACTGTCTGTGGCTAGAGAAATTCTCCTCCTCTAAAACACATGTTGACAGTTATAGCTTATAAAGTTGTTCCAAAGTTAATTAAGTTCACTTCTGCGTCGAGTGGACATTTGTTTACATATCCTCAAGTGTCACGCTAATAATTAGCCGTGACAGAAAGAACAGTTGGACAGTGTCCAAAAGCATTAGCAACAGTGAAAGCAGCGCAGAGGCCATAGTGTAGACCAGCCCCAGTGTAAAGGAATGTAGCAATTATTATCGTGCAGTTTAAAGATGCACTGTGGAACTTTACTTGTAAGGGTTTGCCTGTCTGCATGGGGCTGTTACTGCTTTATGAAATGAAACGCTTCAGTCTATTATCTTATTTCATTACTGTGAGTGGGCTGACCTCTTCACAAATCTCACTTGCAACTTGGCCTAGTAGCATCACCTGCTTATTTCCACTGAGATAGACACATCAAATGCCATACTGTGGAACATTCCAGTTCCATTCCAGTAACGTCTCCATGGAGACAAGCAGGCCTTCTTGGTATGCTTCCCACAAGTTTGAACAATGGACTTTGATCTAGCACCTTATAATATTTTTATCAATTCTTTTTTATGTGTTGATATAGTTCTAGATAGATCAGTTTTTTGGTGCACTTTGAGCCTTTTGCACATGTTTCCAATGTGTTTTAACTACTTCAAACTAACTTGAAAATAGTTCAAGTGTGAATCAGATTTAAAGCAGACCTGTTATGCAAAATCAACTTCAGAGCTTTTAACCATGTTATAGTAGTTTCCCCTTTTCATTTACCCTCTTGAAGTTGTATTTGGAGTGATTCGTGCATGTTTGAGTCATCTTTAATCGCTTATTTTCAATACACCATTTTGCCAATCCACTCCCATTTTCACTGCCACTGGCATTTGCACATTGCTTGCACTTCGTTCTCCAATTTTATTTTCTTAATTAGTGATACACGTAGAATTCGTTAGCATCGTGTAATAATTTTGGTGCAATTTTTATCTATTTTTTTCATTTTGGATGGAAAAAATCTCCTCTACTTCTATTAGGGACTGCAGAAACTTTCTTTTATTAAGTAGTTTTAGATGAATTTTGCAATTTAGAATGTGCAAATTATAACATAATGATCCACGGGTGTTGCAGATTATAATTATAAACCAGGCTCAAGCACAATATGTGTTCTTTAACAACTTGAACATGTAGTAAATAACGTGTGTTTACAAAAAAAAAAGCATTAAGAATAATAATGATCTGTTACCTTATATTGAACCCACTATTTTGCCTGTGGCTCCAAACTTAATGTACCTTTAATGATTCTCCGCAGGGCTACTTTACTCACTCTAATTCGATCTAATGGCAACAATAATGACATTTATGAGGATGGGAATTTTAACTTTAGAGTTTAAACCTCGGAAAGAACTCCTTATTTGGTTTCCTAGAGCTAATGTAATTGTATGAGTCTTGTGCGTGTCCCTGTTGTGAGTGGAGATGTAGACTGTATTTAGGTCAAACAAACAAAGCAGTGGTCAGTAGTGCGTCTTGGCTTGCACTTAAACGATGAGGTATTGATTGGCGCGTGCTGGAGATTTCCTTCGCCGTACGTAAATCAGCTTTTGATGGATGGCGGTTGAGTTCAGAGCCAGCCAACCCATCAACGCTGGGTTAACTCAGGTTTCAAATCATGACATTTTTTGAGCTGTTTTTTTCTAAAACACCTCACTAAAATGACCCTTCGGAGTTACAAACAATTGGCTGGACTCTGTGTGAAGCTGAGACTCTGTAATTTTGGCCCCTGCTGCCCGATCTACTCTAATTATAAGAAGGGAACAAGCTCGGCACGGAGGAAAATCACATTTCATATCGCAGAGATAGTTTTTGGTAAATATAAGGAGAAGTAAAGCTGCTGGGAGGTACGGACTGTAAACTGTAAAACAAAAAACAAGCATTTTTTGGGGTTCTTCATCCTGATATTTCCCATTTCAAAGCTGAAGCTGTTATTGCTAAAAATTAGATTTGGGACTTGTAATTAAATGCCGTGTACCGGATTTTTTCCCCCATGTGTTAAAGCAAAATGTATAGAAATTTAAAAAATGTATAAGAAGCTCTTGAGGTCAAAATATGAGCGCTGTCTGCATCTAACTATGAAGTGTTTTATTGTCCTCTAATCAGGAAGTGCACATTAGCATTAGTGTGACAGCGAAACTCTGCGCTGGTGTCTGAAAGTTGTTTTAAAATGTGCTTTTCATGGTGAATAATTAGGATGCTCACAATGCACAGGTTTTGTTTGTGAGGCATAACCATTTAAAGGTTGTAACAGTAATGCAAGACCTTTTTAAATGTTGTACATTTGAGGCTTTTCATTTGTGGGTTATTAAAGTACAAACGGGTCCTGATTCTTCCCAGAATTGCCGCTTTAACTGGAAATAAGTGGGTTTTTGCTTCCCTTTTATGTTTTCCATGTCCAGGAGCTTGATTCCGGGAGTTCCCTTTTATCAGATGGTTGACAAAAAGGAATAAATGAAGACAAATTCCGTAGCTTAACAGGTTTTTAAGAGAATATATATTTCCCAAAACACAATATTATCCCCCTTCCTCTGTCCATGTGAATACTCAAGAGAGCAAGTCTAAGTGATTAGTTTTGCATCGGCACAAGTTGCTCTGGAGTGGGTTGTCAGAGGAGAGAGCGATAGAGAGAATGTGTGGAGAGAGAGAGAGAGATAGGGAGATAGTAGGGAAAGAGAGGGAGCAAGGGAGGACCTCCAGAGAGACACGTTCAGTCCTCCAGCTATTTCATTATCAGCGAGGCAGGGCCCATGGGTGCTCGGCTCCATTCACCCACAACACGGGCGGACTAACAAACCCCTCGGAGTGCCTCTGATTGATCTGCAGCCATTTGAGGTGCCAGGCAGAGACAAAGGGACTGACAGGAGCAGAGCAGGGGGAGAGTGACAGGTGCGGAGGAAGAAAAGTCCCTGTGCACAAAAGCTTTAGTAAACTATTGAGGTCTGGAGAGCAGGAAGTGTTTTGATACAGACTCAATATTGGTTAATCTGTCACTGTAGCAACTTGGAAATACAGTGTGCAAAGTGTGTACAGTCTGGACCTGCTCTATAAATCACCGACCTGGTAGTAGTAGTAGCAGTAGCAGTAGAAGTAGTAGTTGTAAGCCTAAGAATATGTGGTAGTGGTAATGCAGTAGTAAAGAGTTGTGATAGTTGTATTATTAGTAGTAGGAGTAATGAGAGGTTGTACATTTTTTGTCATAAGGAGTATTAGAAGTAATAGCAGTAGTAGCAGTGGTCATAGTAGTAGTAGTATTTGTAAGTATAATAAGGAAAGAGAAGTTATACATGCTTTTGTGATCAGTAGCAGTAATAGCAGCAGCACAGTAGAAGTAGTAGTAGTAGTAGTAGTAGTAGTAGTAGTAGTAGTAGTAGCAGCAGCAGCAGCAGCAGCAGCTAGTAGTAGTAGTAGTAGTAGCAGCAGTAGTAGTAGTAGCAGTAGCAGTGGTAGTACTAGTAGCAGTAGTAGCAGTAGTAGTAGTAGTAGTAGTAGTAGTAGTAGTAGTAGTAGCAGCAGTAGTAGTAGTATTAGTAATAGTAGTAATAGTAGTAGTAGTGGTAGTAGTAGTGGTGGTGGTAGTAGTAGTGGTAGTAGCAGTAGTAGTAGTAGCAGCAAGTAGCAGTAGCAACGGTAGTAGCAGTAGCAGTGGTAGTACTAGTAGCAGTAGTAGCAGTAGCAGTGGTAGTACTAGCAGCAGTAGTAGCAGTAGCAGTGGTAGTACTAGTAGCAGTAGTAGCAGTAGTAGTAGTAATAGTAGTAGTAGTAGCAGCAGTAGTAGTAGTATTAGTAATAGTAGTAATAGTAGTAGTAGTGGTAGTAGTAGTGGTGGTGGTGGTAGTAGTAGTGGTAGTAGTAGTAGCAGTAGCAGTGGTAGTACTAGTAGCAGTAGCAGCAGCAGTAGTAGTAGTAGTAGTAGTAATAGTAGTAGTAATAGTACTAGTAGTGGTAGTAGTAGTAGTGGTAGTAGTGGTAATAGTAATAGTAGCAACAGCAGCAGCAGTAACAGTATTAGTAGTTGTAGTAGTAGTAGCAGCAGCAGCAGTAGCAGCAGTAGCAGCAGTAGTAGTAGTTGTTGTAGTAGCAGCAGTAGTAGTAGTTGTTGTAGTAGCAGCAGTAGTAGTATTTATGTGTTTATTTGGGACAATGCAGTCATATTTACAAGCAGCGCATGCAGCTGATGTCATGCATACAGAGTGGATATCTGGTGCCAATTCTCAGGTCCTGTCCTTGGTTGGTCTTTGCCCAACACAAAACAACTGAAGTAGTCCTGTGGTATTCATTAATTAATTTATTTATTTATCGGAAACCTCATTAACTTCCCAAAAGTGGTCGCTAGTCTTTCTGCGCTCCATTAGCAGATGGACCGGGCATTAGTAGAAGTAGTTGTGGTAGTAATTTGTAGTAGTGATAGAAAAAAGCAGCAGGGAATGAGAAGTTGTATAAGAATAAGAGTATAGAAGTACTGCTTGTGATAGTAGTTGTAGTAGTAGTGATAGCAGTAGTAGTAATAGCTGTTGGTGTAATAGTACTTGATCCATACATTACTTTTAATTTATGATACTGTCACTTGTGTTTTGAAATATATGTGTCTTGAAGGCTGCGAGTTTTTGTACTAGTAATAAAGGAAGTATAGTAGAAACAAGAAGAAAGTGTATTAGTAGTAGTAGCGGTAGTAGGAGCAGTAGCAGTACTAGTAGTAGCAGTAGTAGTCAATATTAACCCACTGTACATGATCCTGGTGTTTTTATTTCACTGTTTTGTCCATAAATAAATTCTGGATCCAGTTCCAAATTCACTCCTATAACTGCCACTCTCGATGAGCTTCATTTGACTGGAGTTGAACGCTATTGGTGACATCACATTCCCTTTGTCCACTTCTTTGTCCACTCGATGTTGTGTAGTTGTAGTTGTGGTCCCAAATAAACGTGGGTCCCACACCTCCCACCCCGAACAGCCGAGGACATGTTTTGGTGAAGATCCCATTTCTGTCACCAATCACACGATGCTGAGTCCTGGCACGGCTGGCTTCCCTTTGGGCTGGTGGGAACACAAGGGGGGGCAGATGCAGGGGTACTTCACATCTCTTAGTGGTGTTCGGGACGAGGCTGCCCAAAATAGTACTGAGAGTCCCTGTGATGTGATGCGCATTGACACCTGCTCTTTTAGCCTGTGCCTTTATACAAGAGCGAGGCTTTCATCTTCACCTTTTCAGTGTTACACTCACATGCACAACAGGCTCCTGGAGACTAACCAGAAAATGTGCTGTTTAGTTACTTCTTTGAAATAGTAAGGATTGCAACATTTGCGGTTCCTTGGTAGATGATGTCCAAAGAATATATAGACATTTTGAAGGTGCTGTATTATCTTTTATGAGCTTTAAGCCATGTTATAATACTATTACCTCCAGTGTTGGGAGTAGCGTTATAGAAGTAATGAATTACCGTAATGCATTGCTTTTGGCTGTAACACAGTAATGTAAGGCAGTACAGCAAAAATTGTAATATTTTACTTGGTACAAATGTCAGTAAAGCACGTTGCAATGCTTTTTTAACCTGGATTGAAGTGGTGGGTTTTTTGTTTTTCTTCATACAAATTCACTAAACTCACCATGATATCAGCAGCGGTGAAACGCCATCGTTACAGTTCCGAATGTCAGGACGGGTCCGGAGGTGCGCCCACGTAGGCCTCGGGTAACCACAGGTGAAAGGACCGACACACAGCTCTGTGCTGCACGAGGCTAAACACAGCTGATGCCCGATCGTGCTTTATGGACACTCTGCTCCACGAGCTCAGTGTTCTCTCAGGGGTGGTCCTAGATTCCAAGCCCAAGATTAGTCCTGTTTTGGTTCTGGTTTAGACCTGGTTTACACCTGGTTTACACCTGGTTTAGACCTGGTTTACCTGGTCCTAGTTTAGTCATGGTTCTTGGTTCGGTCCATAAATAAAACAAAAGTTTGGCATCTTCGCACAGTTATTTTAGTGAGAGTAATTTAAAAAATAATGCAATAGTCATGCAATGTCTTAAATACAGTAATATTGTAATGTAACAAATTACTTTAAAATGACAGTAACAAGTCATAAATAACATGTTACAGTTTTGAAATGACTTGCCCAACAGTGGTTACCTCCTCAAAAACATATCTGGAGTTGTGTTTTGTTTCATTCCCACATGTTTTGACAATCCTTTATTATTAGTCTGTCTATATCTCCAAAGCTCATAATGCTCTGTTCCAATTTATGATGTCATGAAGTGTTAGTCTTTAAGTTAACAGTTACTGTTTATCTTTTGTTCAGTAGAGATCACTTCCTGTATTGCCACATAACATCACAAGGTGGAACAGAGTGTTTACTGAGAGAAAAACACTGCAGAAATATGCAGGGTTCACATGTGTTAAAGAAACAAAACAAAACATTAACATTACAACATTAAATCATGTAGATCAGAAAATAGCATTATATAGGCTCTTCAAAGTTTTATAATACCACATTTGTTTTCCTCACATTGATTATCTTGATTCAGTTTTATTTATTATAAACTAATACAAATTACTTACAATGTTAATTTTCTGAACACAAACATGACACACACTGAATTATTTCCATTTTAAACCAAATAATACAAATACAAATAAAAAATGTTCAAATTTCATCTTTCAAAGTCTGAACTCTGCTCCAAACCACATGCTTTTAGTGACAGAGGGTTGGCTGTGGACCTCTCCATTAAAAAGACACCATCTGTTCATTAACTATTAGAAATCACTCCACACTGGTTTCATTATCTGTTTGTTTTGTCAGTAACACATTTGAGAAAAACTGAAAATACACAAATACTGATCTTTATCGTTTTTGTTAGGGGTCAGCTCCACAAATTCACCAAGTTAATGTTATTTAAAAGGGTCCTTTCAGCTGACAACTACTTTAAGCATGTGTTTGAATACTGACACCACAGTTGGATTTTCTTTAAGACATGTTATGATGCTGTTACCTCCACAAATACATCTTAAAATTGAAAAAAAAATGCATAGCACACTCAGATGGCTGATGTCCAAAGGTTTTTTGTTTAATTTTTAAATCATGTTTCAGCAAAAAGCCTTCATCGGATCTTTTTATTTATTTATTTATTTATTTTATTTTTTTTACTTTGGACCACAGAATACAAAATGGTTTCCAGCCCAGGTGCTCATATTCCATATTCCCACCTGAGGTCCCAGAGTGAAGTCACCCAGTGAGATCAGCCCACTCCACAACTAGAAAAAACTGTTAGATGTTTACATAAAAAACATTATCATAAAATACAAAAATAGTTTGATCATATCACAAAAAGCATCTTAGGTCAAAGTCCACAATGAGTCTGTGAGGAACAAGAGTCTTTAAGTTGGTGAATACAGATGTGTTCTTTTTGACAGGAGTGTATCCAGATTCCCACCTCTAGGGGGCAGTTTTACATGTTCAATGCTAATATACAGTATCTTAAGGAAGAGGTAGGGATGGTTGAAATCTACAAAATGAGCCGCCACAGGATAGTTCATGCTTTCACATCTGATGATGCTCCTGTGCTCTGCAGTACGTGTTTTTAGAGCCCTGCTGCTTGTTTTACCCACACAGGCTTTACCACAGGGGCAGGTGATCATATACATGACAGATTTAGTACTGCAGGATATAATTCCTCTGATGGGTATTTCTTTTCCAGTGTGAGGATGCTTAAATCTGTTACAGCGATAGGTGTGGTTGCCATATAAATGACAGATTTAGTATTGAAGGATATAATTCCAGAAATGGACATCCAAATATTGGACAAGTGAGAAAATTGACTCTTATGAGCTTTAAGCCGTATTATACTGCTGTTCCCTCCTCAGAAACATACCTGGAGTTGTGTTTTGTTTCATTCACCCATGTTTGACTAATCCTCATTTAGTAGTTTGTCTTCATCTCCAAAACTCAAAATGCTCTGTTCCACTTGGTGATGTCATGCTACGTTTTACCTTTAGTTCCATAGAGTTTGGCAATTCCAGAGCTTAAATCACCTAAATGACTCTAGTGAAGGGGTATGGAGTTTAAACACACAATGGAATTTGCGTGTTAAACATGTGTGACTGAAACACAACTCCAGGTATGTTTTTGATGAGGAACCAACATTACAATATAGATAAGAAAATAGCATTATAGAGGCATTTTAGACCATGAAACTTGCAGCTAAATAACAGTTTCTTCATAGAATTCTAACATGCCTCCAGCTCAATGTTAAGATATGGACAGATTGTAATGTTGTGAGGTGTTTCGTAAGACTATTATATATTTTCAGTACACAGCCTCCTCCAGAGTTCTTAACAGCTTAACCTTCTCACATACAAAGAAACCCGTCACTGGAGCCATAGAGTGGATAGAGTACACCTTGGCTCCATGTACTCCTGTGCAAACCTGCTTCATTTTTTGCCCATCGCTGTGAGCAGTAAGTCATCGGAGCGAGGGAGAGGGGAAGGCCGTGAGTGATGAGGGGAGCAGGCCGGGCGGAGATGAATGGCCGGTGGGCTGGGCAGTGGGCGGGACAGTGGTCAGAATACTAGCAGGCTTCTGAGTGTTCTGCACAAACAACGTCCAAAAATGCAACGCAAAATGTGCACTGAGCGGATGAAAGAAAACATGCATTTATTTTGGATGGAGCATAACAATTGGACTGGTGGAGTAAGATTAAAGCTGCACAGTGGAACTTTTCTGGTTGAGAGTTTGCAACATGCTTGTCTCTGTGGTGTTATATGTGTGCCTGAAATGCTCCAGTACGTCATTAAAGCCTGAAATTTGCCATATTAACCTTATAGGGTCCTTTGAACTGACAGCAATATTAAGCATGTGTTTAAATAGAAAAGTATTGCAGTAATCAACAAAGTGAAATACATTCTTAGTCAAAAGGCTCTTTACATATTGTATTGCTCACTCATGCTTCCATACTGGATGTATTGTATTGAAATTTGGGGCAACAGTTACCAAACTTTTCTTTTTCCCCTTTTCAAATTGCAAAAATGTGCTGTGAGAATAATGCATAAGGTTGGTTACCTGGTTCATACAAATGACTTGTTTTCAAATCAAAACTATTAAAATGCTTTGATTTTGTGAAATTCCACGCTGCCTTGCTTTTGTTTAAAGCAGACAAAAATATACTGTCACGAAATATCCAAAAATACAAGTAGTACACTATGAATGAAGGGGAAGCAGTAAATTTAAAACAAAGACAGTGAGAACCACCAGGAAAATCATGTGTGTATCTGTGCGTGTGTGTGCGTGCATGTGTATCTGTATATATATGTGTGCGTGTGTGTGTGTGTATCTCTATATGTGTGTGTGTATTGGGGTGTGTGTGTGTGTGTGTGCGCGTGCGTATCTGTATATATGTGTGTATCTCTATATGTGTGTGTATGTATAGGGGTGTGTGGGTGCGTGTGTGTGTGTGTGCATATGTGTGTGGGGTCAGTGGGGTCATCTGTATAGGGGTGTGGGTGTGGGTGTGTGGGTAGGTGTGTGTGTGTATCTGTGTATGTATCTGTGTGTGGAATGGGTTGGGAGAAAACCTGAAGCAGTGTCTAAATATCCACAGCTTCAAAAGAAATTATAAAGAGTTTTTGCTAAACTCTGACAAGACTGAAGTCATAGTGTTTGGTCCACAAAAACAAAGGGACAGTGTCAGCAGTCACCTCCAGTCTCTCTCTCTAAAACCTTCAAATCAGGCAAGAAATCTCGGGGTAATAATGGACTCAGACTTGAACTTTAACAGCCACATCAAATCATCAACATCTGCAGCCTTTTACCATCTAAAAAACATAGCAAAAATCAAAGGTTTACTGTCTAAATCAGACTTGGAGAAACTTATCCATGCGTTTGTCTCCAGTAGATTAGACTACTGTAATGGTCTGCTCACTGGTCTCTCCAAACGAGCTGTGAGACAGCTGCAGAACATCCAGAACACTGCAGCTCGGGTCCTTATTCGAACTAGGAAGTACGAGCACATAAGTCCTGTGCTCAGGTCTCTGCACTGGCTTCCTGTGGCTCAGAGAATAGACTTTAAAGCAGCTCTGCTTGTACAAGTCTCTCCATGGCCGAGCACCAAAGTACATCTGTGACATGTTAGTGTCATATGAACCATCTCGCACTCTGAGGACCTCAGGGACCGGCCTCCTGCTGGTGCCCAGAGTCAGGACTAAACAAGGGGAGTCAGCGTTTCAGGTTCATGCAGCTAAAACCTGGAACAGTCTGAACATGTGAGACAGACTCTTCTGTGACGCTGTTTAAATCCAGGCTCAAAACATTTCTGTTTAACTGTGCATATAACTGAAAGGTTTTCATTCCGCACTCTTCTCTCCAATTTATGTCTCTCTTTTTTTATTTTAATCTTCATGATTATTTATGTTTTTATTTGTTTTTATTATGATTTTAATGTATTTCTTATTCTGTAAAGCACTTTGAATTACTTTGTGTACGAATTGTGCTATACAAATAAACTTGCCTTGCCTTGCCTTGCCTTGCCTTGCTTTCGTGGTATAAGGATGAGTGACAGCACTGGGCGATGTAAAAAACAAAACAAAAAGTTTAAAATTATATTTATTATGCATAGTATGTCATTTATTTTGCTATATGTAAATAGTTGTAAAGTTCCATGGTCAATATACATAAGCAACCACATATTTTTTGAAACTATGTAATGAATTGTGGAGGGTAAATATAAGTTTTTCTTCTTCCCACTCCTTTTCGACAAATGTTTCTGTATGATTATCGTTTCTCTCTTGGCACAAACTTGAAATAAAAACAAATCAATCAATCCAAAAATAATGGTATCACTTTTGGATTGACACATTTTCATTCACTCACCAGTTTTTAGTTTCACAAAGTCTTTAGCCGATACAGCTATTAACCTTACACTGTGTACCTTTTGCATTTTGACAGCTAAATCCTGCAGTTTGTCTGTCATTAAAAGTACATTTACCTATAGATGTACAGGTCAGATCTGTGGAAAAGCGACTCCTCTCACTATGAATACATGCTTTAAAAGTTCTCTCCAAATATAGTGGATCATGTTTTTGGTTAAACTGATTTGAAATAAAGTTTGTTCCCTGGATGAGCCCCCACACAGGCCATGCACAATTTCAATTTTAAAGGCGCAAGATAAAACTATTTTCTGGTGGAGAAGTTGGCCAACTGCTTGTCTGTGTAGCAACTAAATAAATTCTTTATTTAGTTAATTATTTAGTATTTTAAAAAGTTCATTTTGCACAGATAAAAGTACAAATTTAACACAACAAATTGGAACTAAAATATGGGATTCAACGAAACAAAATCACACCAAAAACAAAATTAATAATGCAAAAAAACAAAGATTAATCAAACCAAAGCAACCAGTTGAATCCCAGATTTCAGTACTCAAAGTGCGGCTGTGCAAATATAAAAAGGTGCTCGGATATTAGATGTTTAAAGTGCAAGGTGCTTCGGCATTGCACTGCCCTCTATTGCACTCCGACCAATACATATATACTCACTATAACAACTACACTAACTACACAGATAAAAGGAACATCTGGGCGAACTTTGAGATCAGACTTTGCGAGAGAATTCAAGATTTAAGAGACTCTGAGAGAATTTGAGAACAGAAAAACAGCAACAGCAGCGTAATCTGTCACATAAAAATACACAGGTTACCCCATAAACGCCACCAAACGCCACCACTCTAAATATACACCACCAAGAGCCTCTACCTGGATTCTAGACGGAGGGCACCCTACATGGGGCCTGGAGCGCGTTAGGAGCAGCCGTCGTCACCACCACCCGCTCCAGACAACACCTTTAAACACTGTCACCTCAAACACTGCATTAAGTTCTAAAAACATTGAAAGAGAAACAACTCTTCCTACTTACACGCGCCGCCGAAAGCCCCGACTGTCACCCTACAGCACCCTTTTCTAATCCGTAATCAGTAACGCAGGCGGATGCATTTGCGGACGCCTTGCAGTAAGAAAAAAGATCTAGTACCTACTAACGACCCGGGTACATCTGCAGTCAGTGTTGGGAAGGTTACTTGTAAAATGTATCCCCCTACAGATTACAGATTACATACCCCAAAATGTAGTTTGTAACGGAATCCATTCAATTACTTAAAGTGAGTAACGTAATCTGAATACTTTGGATTACTTGATTTGCTGTAGAGAAGCAAAGACGAGGAAATCGTAACCTAAGATGTTTTGTCTGATAAAAGACAATAAAAAGACCAGATTTTACTCAACCAAATTAGACCTGGTTTAGTCCTGGTTTAGTCCTGGTTTAGACCTGATTTAGACCTGATTTAGTCCTGGTTTAGTCCTGGTTTAGTCCTGGTTTAGTCCTGGTTTAGTCCTGGTTTAGACCTGGTTTAGACCTGGTTTAGACCTGGTTTTAGTCCTGGTTTTAGTCCTGGTTTAGACCCGGTTTAGACCTGGTTTAGACCTGGTTTAGATCTGGTTTTGACTTGGTTTAGTGCTGATTTAATCCTGGTTTTGTCCTGGTTTAGTCCTGGTTTAGTTTACCTGGTTTAGTTTGTCCTGTTTATTTAGTCCTGGTTTAGTCCTGGTTTAGTCCTGGTTTAGTCCTGGTTTTAGTCCTGGTTTTAGTCCTGGTTTTAGTCCTGGTTTATTTAGTTTACCCTGGTTTAGTCCTTGTTTTAGTCCTGGTTTTAGTCCTGGTTTAGACCTGGTTTAGACCTGGTTTAGTCCTGGTTTAGTCCTGGTTTTAGTCCTGGTTTTGACCTGGTTTAGTACTAGTTTTAGTCCTGGTTTAGTCCTGGTTTAGTCCTGGTTTAGACCTGGTTTAGACCTGGTTTAGACCTGGTTTAGACCTGGTTTAGTGCTGATTTAGTCCTGATTTAGTCCTGGTTTAGTCCTGGTTTTAGTCCTGGTTTAGTCCTGGTTTAGTCCTGGTTTTAGTCCTGGTTTAGACCTGGTTTAGTGGTTTAGTCCTGGTTTAGTCCTGGTTTTAGTCCTGGTTTTAGTCCTGGTTTTAGAGTCCTGGTTTAGACCTGGTTTTAGTTTAGGTTTAGTCCTGGTTTAGTCCTGGTTTTAGTCCTGGTTTAGTCCTGGTTTTAGTCCTGGTTTTTGTCCTGGTTTTAGTCCTGGTTTAGTCCTTGTTTAGTCCTGGTTTTAGTCCTGGTTTAGACCTGGTTTAGACCTGGTTTAGTCCTGGTTTAAGTCCTGGTTTTAGTCCTGGTTTTTTGGTTTAGTCCTGGTTTTAGTACTGGTTTTAGTCCTGGTTTAGTCCTGGTTTAGTCCTGGTTTAGTCCTGGTTTTAGACCCTGGTTTAGACCTGGTTTTAGACCTGGTTTAGTGCTGGTTTATTTAGTCCTGGTTTTAGTCCTGGTTTTAGTTTTTCCTGGTTTTTGTCCTGGTTTAGTCCTGGTTTAGACCTGGTTTAGTCCTGGTTTTAGTCCTGTTTTAGCCCAAAATGTGAAAACAGGAAAATACCGCCATGTAATCCATTTATTTCAACAAAGTAACTGTAATCCAATTACCACTCACTGAAACAGTAACTGTAACCGAATACAGTTACTCATAATTTGTACTCTGATTACATAACTCCGGTAAATGTAATCTGTTACTCCCCAACACTGTCTGCAGTAAATATTATTGCTTTATCTTGAATATTCCACTGGACAGCATTAAACTTAGATTTCCATTAGGACAAAAATGGTGATGGTACATTTTTCGTTTCTTTTTTAAGCATTGAAAACACCCATAGATAGATAGATAGATAGATAGATAGATAGATAGATAGATAGATAGATAGATAGATCGATAGATAGATACCGAACATTCCAAGCAAAGCAAAAGTAGGTGATGGACCTCACACCAGAAAAAAAATAACAATATGAAAACAGCTTTATGTAATGGAAGGATAAAACAGGAAATCTTATTAAGCTAATTTAGAAAGCTGCCAAATGTACCCACTGAAACAACAGTATTATTCGATCTGGATTCAGTTCAGAGTAATTTGGAGTCTATCCCCACAATAACAATACACTTGCACTTTATTGTACTGTCCTGACACACACACACGCACACACACACACACACACACACACACAGTTAAGCATGCAGACTCGCTGTGTAGTACCAGGGGAGTAGAGGAGCATTTGCATAAGTGGGTATTATACAGTGAGCCATTGGACAGTAGCGATGGCTAAAGTAGATAAAGCTTTTTCCGCCTGTCTTTTATTTACACCACAAAAACTCGCTGCTCTCGATCTCTTTCCTTTTGTTCTGCTTCTTTTTATTCTTTGTAAATCCGCTTTTCTTCCTGTAAAAGTCAGAGGGAGACTACATATTTTAGCGCAGTATTTGATGTTTTGTTTAGTCCTTTTTTACTGGGTGATGGTAGTCGCCGTGGGGATGTCGAGATGTAAAGTAAACAGATGAAACTGGGGCGTCGGTAGCGGATAGTGTCCGTCCTCTGATTCGGTGAAGGTGAAGGTTGGTGGTGCGATTCCAGCTCCTTGGGGAAGACACTTAACCCACCTGGCCCTCAGTGTCTGCACAGCAAAAACTGGAGGGTTACAAATTTGGGGTAAAATATTTCAGAGTTGTTTTTAACACCAAAAGTGTTATTTTAACTATTAGAAAGTTAAATGGGGGATTGAGTTGGTGTTATTTGTCAGAGTTGATGTGGTTGAGGTTAATTCAACTTCCCCTAGTGTTAATTCAACTTCCTCTAATGTTCATTCAACTTTCTCTGGTGTTAATTCAACTTCTGTTAGTGTTCATTCAACTTCCCTTAGTGTTAATTCAACTTCCCTTAGTGTTAATTCAACTTCCTTAGTGTTCAATTCATTCAACTTCTTCTTCAAAGTGTTAATTCAACTTCCTCTGGTGTTAATTCAACTTCTCTTCCTCTAGTGTTAATTCAACTTCTCTTCAACTAGTGTTAATTCAACTTCCTCTAGTGTTAATTCAACTTCCTCTAGTGTTAATTCAACTTCTCTTCAACTTCCCTTAGTGTTAATTCAACTTTCTCTAGTGTTAATTCAACTTCCTCTAGTGTTAATTCAACTTCCCTTAGTGTTAATTCAACTTCTCTTAATGTTAATTCAACTTCCTCTGGTGTTAATTCAACTTCCCTTAGTGTTAATTCAACTTCCCTTAGTGTTAATTTGGCTTCCTCCCATTCACCACTTCAACCTCTTGTTAGAAAAGACCAGTTAGAACCAGTTTTGTACATAATTTCATCTTAAATTAACTAAAATAAAGTAAAAAATAAAATAAAACACCTCTGTGTGTTGTTTAGCGAAATCAGAATCACCCTACAAAGTGTTACCTGTTTACTCTCAAAACGTTAATATAACTCTTGATTTAGGGGTTAAACAGAAACTTTGGTCCAGTGTTACTTAAAGGTTGTATGGAGGATTTTTTTTTTTGTTTCAAATTGTCATTGAAAGTTTAAAATACCATTACAGAGACGCAGCGGCCTTGTAATTATGATGACCAAAAAAAACCCAATGAAAATCTATCAACTGTGGACGTAGTGAGGCCAAATAAACATCAGCCAATAGATAACGAGGCTCCCTCTTTATCTATTGGCTGTTAGGTTGTTAATCAAACTCCCTATGTTTCTAGTGTTATTGACTCGCTGACGCGCAGGGATTTCGTGGTTTATGCAGTGGTTCTTCGAGGTTTTTTCAAACTGTCGCTTTCTTGCAATTTACACAAAGTTTGTTGCGATGGTGGACGAGAATCCATGACCAGTTCACCGCAAAATAAAGTCAATTTTTGAGGTCACTGAAAGAAGACTAGAAGGGGAAAAGGAGCAAAGACAAACTGAGGTGATTCTTGGAGATTCCTTCCAGCGATGGTGCGACTGAAGCAGACGAAGGGTCTAAAGACTGACGCGTCAGTCACTAAAATATTTCTAGACAGGTCACTTCAACAGTAATTCTGAACGCGCACTGGCTGTAAACAAGCGTGATTTCTAGAGTAAAGAGGCAGGAGGAGATGTTTCTACTGAGGGAGCTGTGGAGGAGGAAGATGGTGTCACGCATGCACAACATTTGAAAAAGGACTGTCGCTGTATTTCACTTCTCTTAAAAAATCCTCCATACATATTTAATTAACATTTCCAAAAATGTTAAATTAACTCTAGAACAGATTGGACTCATATAAACTCTGAGAAAATGTTAAAGTTGATTCTGTGAGAGTCCATTTTAACGCTCTACTTTTTGCTGTGTGCGTACAATGGTGTATGAATGTGTGTGTGTGAGTGTGTGTGGTTACTTGATGTAAAGAGCTTTGAGTGTCTTGAAGGTTGAAAAGCGCTGTATAAAAGTGTGACTATTTACCAAATTTTGATGATTCAGGACACGTTATAATCCTAAAAACTACAAACTAATAATTGTGACAGTTTAACAAGCAAATCTCAATTCACTCTGCACTCAAAAATGTAAAAGTGTATTTTATCTGTCTGCTTATGTCACACTGAGTTAACTTTTTATTCATAAAGTTGTATTTCATAAAGCGGGTCACATACTAGAGCAGGGGTCTCCAACCTTTTGCTTTCAGTGAGCTATTTTTACAAAGCGAGTATACCAGAGAGCTACTCATTTTAGTGGTTGCAAGAAATTGATAAAAGAAAGAGGGCAAGCTTTAGATGGGGAACAGTTAGAAGCCTATAAAACATAAACCATTATCCCTTTATTAGTGCACAGAGTTAGGCACCAGTGGTAATAGTCATGTAATTAATCAATTTTAAGTTATTCAGCATTCAGAAATCCATTTGCGAGCCGCTGGTAGCTTGGAGACCCTTGTACTTGAGGAAAGAAAATCTGGCAATATGACTATGTGAAAGTATTCAGTGTCGTTTGGTCGTAATTTCTGTATTCAAGAATTTGTGTTAAATTGTTTCTTCTCACATTAATCATAGCAATGAAATACAATATTGTGACGTGATAGAAGGTTTAGTATATTGTTTGATTAGGAGGATTTGTTCTCTGCATTTGACACATTCTTCATCGCACCCAGATCTTTATGATTACAGTCTGGAGTAGAATTTAAATGATCTTAATCTGGATATTATAAGTAAATAATAAGGAAACTTGGCAAGGGAACTGAGCAGATATGGAGAGAACATGTAAAGAGGTCTCAGAGTCTAAGGCTACGTTGAGACTGCAGCCTGAAGTGACCCAAATCCCATTTTTTCCACCCCATACGACCTGTATTTGATCTTTTAATGACAATCTGAATGATACAGATCACATTTTTTCAAATGTGAACCAGGCCACTTGGATATGTGCTCCTAAAACCGATACATATCCGATCTTTTGACATGCGACTTCAGTCTGAATGGCCAGGTCACATCATGGATCTTTTAAATAACTGGATTGGGTGTTGCTGCTTGTCGCTGCCTCCAGGTGATGTGGTCACTTACTGGAACTTCAGCGGAAAAAATCCCATGGGCCGAGACAAGATTTTTCTCATAGAGCACAATGAAGTCACAAACTGCTCATGTTCTGCTGACACCTACAACTTTCAAAAATGTCAGATTTTGTAGTGATTTTTACCTATTTTTAGATCATACACTTTTTCTCAGCTCAAAATCCTTCAGTTGTCTTAAAAAAAGTTTTATAATCGTTAGCTCCAGCTCCACTCCAGCTCCTCTCACTCTGATTGATCACGTGATACATGAGCCTGTGCTCCATGTGTGCCCTTGTGTGCATTTGCGTGTGCCTGCGGGAGAAAAGAGCACTACTGCACATGCTCGGTCGGCCCACAGCCACCTGAAGTATCTAGCCGGGCTAAAGGCTGATCTGGGATCATGCACCATTGAGCTCAGCCCATTGACTTGAATGGGCAGCCATTTTGGCCCATTTTGAAACCCCTTGGGTCACATTCATCCCACCTACACGTCAGGCTCGGAGTCTCGTCAATGGAGAGAAAGCGAGGTTAGCGAGTTTATTAATATTTTGGGGGATCGCTGTATTCAGGGGTCTTATCTGAACCTAGTGGTTTCTGAAATGATTGCCAAAGAAATAGTGGAGCGTGGCTGCGGGTGATCCTGTCTCTAATGTCAACAAAAATAAAGAGGCTTAAGACTCAAACAAACAAAGCAGCCGTGGATGTGTAACCTGTCCATTTTACGAAGAACTAGACAGGATTTTAGGAGACAAGCCCAGCGTTTAGGCAACTCCCGTAAACCCTGAGCACACTCGCTGCGTGTGATGTCGTCGTGTCCTCCAGTGCTTATGTGGGACACTTTTGGAGCATTTAAAGTTCACACTGGAGACCACATACAAGTCACATTTAATTGAAAATGTGAACAACCTTCAAAAAAATCTGATTTCACAAAAAAATCTGAACTGAGCATTAAGCCCTGCAGTCTGAACGTAGTCTAAGAACTGAACCCAAATCCATCTTACTTGTCTTTTTCTTTCTTCATACACATTTATCCTTCTTAAATTAGTCTTTTAAAGGGTGTGCGTTATATTGACAAAAATGAATTTAGAAGATAACAGCAAAATCCAACTGCAATGCGCTGTTTATTTAAATTAATTACGCTGTCATACAAATGTGAAAAGACTGAAAAATGATCCCCAGAAGAGCTAAAATATGACTTTACTTTATACGCTTGTTTGAAAGATTAAACAACAATGCTTCTTCTCAATAAGCAGCAGACACAATATTCAAGTTTTGCTTACCGTCTAAAATGGTCATTCAATACAGCGCCCATCTTAATGATACTTTATAGTCTACTTCCTGTACGCGCTGCCATCTGCCATCCATCCTGTGTACTTGTTGTGCTCGATAGACTCCCATAACACTGGCCCTTATCTGCCTTACTTAACTCCCACTGAGCCAACTTTTTCAATTACCCCTCATCTCCACCTCAGGGGTTAGGGACCAAAGGCAGTGTTTTGGCAGGATAAGGCTTCTGCAGAGAGGAGAGGGGAGAAGAGAGAGAGAGAAAAAAGAGATGTGAAAGGAGGGATAGAAGAGGAGAGGGAAGGAGGGAGAAGAGAGAAATAGGACACAAGAGACAGAAATAGGAGGAAGGGAAATAGGAGGCGAGGGGAGAAAGGGGGAGAGAGAGGGAAGAGAAGGGAGAAAGGAGGACAGAGAGAAAGAGAGGAGAGAGACGGGGAGAGGGGTGGATGCAAAGAGAAGAGAGGAGGGAGGAGAAGAGAAAGGGATAAAGATAGGAGGAGGTGACGGGAGAAAAGAGGACAGAGAGAAAGGGGGGAGAGAGAGAGGAGAGAGAGAATGCGAAGAGAAAAGAGAGGGGGGAGAGACAAAGAGGCGGGAGAGAGAGGAGGGAGGAGAAGAGAAAGGGATTGTGATTGGAGGAGGTGTGGAAAGGGAAGGGAGAAAAGAGGACAGAGAAAGGGGGAGAGAGAGAGAAGAGAGAGGGAGGATGCAAAGAGAAGAGAGAGAAGGGAGAGAGACAGGGGAGAGGGAGGAGAGAGGAAGAGGGGAGAGGGAGGCTGCAAAGAGAAGAGAGAGAGAGAGGGAAGAGGGAGGATGCAAAGAGAAGAGAGAGAGAGGGAGGAGAGAGACAGGGGAGAGGGAGGCTGCAAAGAGAAGAGAGAGGGAAGAGGGAGGATGCAAAGAGAAGAGAGAGAGAGAGAGGGAAGAGGGAGGATGCAAAGAGAAGAGAGAGAGAAGGAGGAGAGATGGGGAGGAGAGAGAGGAGGGAGGAGAAGAGAGAGGGAGGAAGCCAGGAGGAGGCGTGGAAAGAGACGGGAGAAGAAAGTAAGAGGGAATAGAGAGAAGGGAGTATTAGTGAGGTGAGAAAGAAAGAGGGAGAAGGAGGGAGGCTGCTGGGGGGTCTGAGCAGTAAGTAATGCCTCGATGGGAGGTTGAGGGAGAGATTCCGTACCGGCGAGTCATCTATCATTTTTACGACTTCAATCTAGTGTCCTTGAAGCCCAAATCCACCCAGATCCGGCCGGCTCTCCTGGCAGCAGGATGTGATAGCTTTTACGATGTACCTGTGCCAGTATTGTATGAGCTTTAATGGAAAGAATGACGCAGATAAGCTCCCCGCACGAGACCCGAGATCCACGCTTTCTCAAATACGTGTTCCAGAGTAGTTTAGTTTAGCATTTCCTGCAAAGTCCAGACATAAAAATAGCTATTAGCCATATAAAAACTACTGCTGTCTGTGTAAATGTGTACAAGTCAGACCCTGGTTCTACTTTTGATATTCCACACACATTCATGAAGTGAAGTTACTTTTCTGTCAGAGAGTCCGACCCGTTTGTCTTCATATAAATGTTATAGCTTTGCCTGGAGTGTCCCACTGTATAGAATTTACTTCTCCATCTCCATGGAGACACCACCAGTCCATGTTACGGCTCACATATGACCCAGGTGACATGTTTTCCAAGGTATTATTGGGCAATAAAAACAAACGGACAAGAACGTGTCAGTCCTTCCACCATATGTTACAGTACATAAAAAGACCTTTGAAAAGAATGAAGCAGACATTTGTTCTTTCATGCAAGTAGTGCGTGTCTGACCTTGCCTGACCAGCCTGTCTCGTCTACATTCTGTTTAAATCCAGAAGGGTCTGGAACCAGACTACAGAGCGTGAAAAACCTTCATCCAAACTTGAGACGATCCAACCATAGCTGCTCATTTGTAGCACATGTCTCTTAAATGTGGAAGTGGAATGTCCAAAATTCTTGTATCATTCAGAACAAAATATATATATAATAAAATATATAACTTCTTGTAAAACCATATTTTTTTGTGAAATTAGATTTTTTTTGCGAGGTCGTTCACATTTCTAATTAAATGCGGCGATCTCCAGTGTGAACTTTAAACCAAAAGTGTCCCTCCTGCATGTGCTTTGGAGGGCACAACAACCCATAAAGTTGCTGTCTCACCGGAGCCAGATTATGTACAGTTTATTTGTTTTAAAAAGGAGATTAAAAAGGGGAAGGACGAGGTTTTTGGCCACGGCGTTTTGTGGGGCAGTGGCAGCAACGTCCGTAGAAAGGAACATGTGGGTGCAGAGTCGCAGCCAAGAGAGGTGGGATTGACATGTGCTTCACTGCTTCACTCATATGGAGTTCAGACACAACTTTCGTACGACGGGAAGAACGTTTGTGTACATTTGTGATGCGTAGGTGGGATGAATCCATGTATCATTTGTTCATGCATTTTTCAATATAAAACCAAAAATAAGAAAATGAAAAAACAACTAGTTTCTTCATTATTTGTCTCCAAAATCAAAATGAAAAAACATAATGATTAGTTTTTTCTTTTTTCGTGTTTGTGTTTAAATGAATAATGGAAAAAATGGATAATGGACGTCTCTCGTTTCCCTGACTTAAACTGCGATGCCAGATTTTTGCGTCGCATATGGACTGAACCAGGACTGAACCAGGACTAAACCAGGACTAAACTGTTTTCAGTCCTGGTCTGGTTCCGTTCCCGGTCCTGTTCCCGGTCCTGGTCTCGTGCCTGGTCTCAGTCCTGGTCTCAGTTCTGGTCTGGTTCCAATCTGGTCCCAGACCTGGTTTAGTCCTGGTTCAGTTCTGGTTCAGTCTGTTTTTTTCCATTATTCATTTAAACACAAAATCAAACTGAAAGAAAAAAAAAGAATCGTTATTCGTTTTTTCATTTTGGTTTTGGAGACAAATAATGAAGAAAACTGTTGTTTTTTCATTTTCTTATTTTTGGTTTTATATTGAAAAATGAATTAACAAATGATACACGGATTAGGATGAATGTGTTTTGGCCGTTCAGACTGAAGTTGCATGTTAAAAGATCGGATATTTATAAGTTTTAGGAGCACATATCCAAGTGGCCTGGGTCGCATTTTAAAAAATTGGATCTGTGTCATTCAGACTGTCATTAAAAGATCAGATACAGGTTGCATAGGGGTGAAAAAATCAGATTTGTGTCCCTTCAGGCTGCAGTCTGAACTTCATTAGCCTAATAGTTTGGTGCTTTTATTTTTGATTCTGAGAAAATCCACACTGTTTCTTAATCCTTTATTGTATGTATTTCTTTTCCTTTTTTTTTACGTGTTTGTTTTTGATGCTAACAAACCATGCATCTCTCTGATTGGTTAATCCACCTGTCAATCACACCCTCTGAAACCAGGAAGACAGGATACAGCTCCAGATCTGCTCATCTTTATAAATTTCTGTCAAAGTGTGTGGTTCTAGTAATGTTCTTCTGTAATTAAACTCAATAGTCTGTAACAATAACCGGTAAAAACCTCCATTCCTCACAAAAATACAAACATGTGAATTATAATGAGTCAATATAACGTAAAATAAAACCACAGTCTCCCCCAGATTCCGCCTATTATCAAAACAGTGATCTGGATTCACATCAGGGTTAATGAAAAACAAAATTTCGCCCCGGAGCCCAACGCTACAACTACAAATGTTCAATAACTCAAGCTGGTTCCTGTCCCCATGCAGCTGGAGGAATGCCTAAAGGCCCCAGCACATTACACGCTGTCAGTGCTGCCGGCAACACTAGAAAATGCCTGTCACAATATTGCATGAGGTGAATTGTAATTATTAAAAGCCATAAAAACTAAAATATTGGTATCCTCGAGGTAGCACCCTGAAATAGAGTTCTGATTTCGGATTTTTGGAGGCAGGAAATACAGTGTTTTGGCCCAGATCAGTCGCATTTGAACTTTTCACTGTGCGTCAACTCCGGCTATATTTGGCTTGTGTATTGTCAACCACGAAGCGAGAAATATACGCGCTGACAGTTCACCTCGCATCGGCTTATGTATAGAAATCTAGAGGCTCGATACCGGCTTGTTGTGGCCGTACCTGATGCCAGATCCCGGGAGCTAAGCCGGGTTGGGTCTGGTTCGTACTTGGACGGGAGACCGCTGGGAGTAACAGATGCGACGACAGCAGTGGCTCCAGCGGAGACTGTTGTTGTGTCCTTAGGCAAGACTCTTCGCCCAGATTGTTTAGTGTGAATGTGGTGTGTGTGAGTGTTGATGGTGGTCAGAGATGGTTAGGCCTCTCACAATAACACATTTTGACGCATGATAAAAGGATAACATTGAAACTACTTACTGCTACTGACACAATAATAAAAAACAAAAAAATAAAGCAAGATTATTGCAGTAAATCATTTTTATAGGCTGTATCATTAAAAACTACAACAATTAAAAAGCAGAAAAACAAATAATTACTCCTAGAAGTTACCTTTTCAGCTAAAATCTTTCTATATTACATAAAAAATATAGCAAAAAACCGCCCCACAATTGCAATAAAAATATGCACACAATAAATACTGAGCCTGTTCCATTGTTCCACCTTTCATATATTGAACAATACGTCGATGACAGGTAATGCAGTAACAGTAATATCGTGACATCATATCGTCAAAGTTTTTGCCGGTCATCACGATATACGAATTACTAGACTCTTTCCTTAAAGGGACAGTCCGGAATTTTGGACATAGGATCTTTAAGGACTTTTCTAGTGAACCAGAGTGTTGGAAATGTGTGGAGACAGTTTTTAAAATATTCCATCCAGTCCTTGTATTTACAGAGGTCACTGGTGCTAGGCTAGTGCATGTCAATGGCCATAGTTAGCCCGTCACTAAAAACACTCCACCCACTTACCCACTCCACAAAACACCCAAAGCAAATCTATTATTACACTAGACTGTCGATGTGAATGTCTGTGTTGGTAGAATAATGTTTGAAATAAAAGTAACCTTGCATCGCATGAATCATCGCATGTTAAGGGACTATTTTCTCATATATCAGTCTGCCGCTGCCAAGTTTTCTATTCTATCTTTTCTTTCAACTCGCTGCTGCTGCTCAGACATAAATCCTTCAAATGCAAGATTGGTTTTACTTCTAAAGTTATTCTATCAACACAGACATTCACATCGACAGTCTGGCATAATAATTGTTTTGTGGAGTGGGTAAGACTGTTTTTAGTGGCAGGCTAACTATGGCCATTGACATGCACTAGCCTAGCACCAGCGACCTCTGCAAATACAAGGACTGGATGGAATGTTTAAAAAAGTGTCTCCACACGTCTCCAACACTCTGGCTCACTAGGAAATGAGGTCCTATGTCCAAAATTCTGGACTGTCCCTTTTAAATTCATTATTTTGGAGCAGCAATAGCTAAAAAACAGAGAGAACTACATAAACCATGATCCTTTGCTCTTTTTCTACATGAAGAAATAACTGTTATTAAGCACTTTCACATTTTTATTCTTTGGATTATGACAGTAATACAGTATCAAATTCTTGCCAAGGCATTTTAAAAGGGACAAAGTAGAGTAGTCACAATTTGGTTAGTCTCCAAAACATCTCAATAAATATCATATCCTGAGATGCATATTGGGAAATTTTCATACCGAGAGATTTGGATATTGCTACATCTCTCACGACAGACTTACCAACAGTGCAGATTAGCAGTCTTCTTTCAGTCAGTCTACCCCAGGGCAGCTGTGGCTACAATTGGAGCTCACCATCATGTAGAGTGTGAAGTGACTTAATAATGTGATGTGAAGCTTGAAGGGTGTCTTGAAAGAGGCTGTAGAAATCCAGCGCATTATCATTATTACAGTGTGAAATGTCCAAATATAGTGACTCAATCATTGGATCTGATCTGTAGTCATTTGGACATTATTTTAAATTGCACTTCATCCCTGACACACAAATCTGAAAACGAATGCGAGGATAACATCATTGAAACAATACTCATAACTCGCTCAGGAGAAAGTCATTTTTACCAGTGCTACTAATGCGGAAACCTATCGCCAGAAGACACAGCAAAAGAAAATAATTTGACTTTTTTTCCCTCAGCTTGTGATAGAGACAAATCGAAAAACACTCAACTGAGACAAATTTCCACAAACAATTAAAATCACATTTATGGAAACACGATCGTTATCTTGTGGCCTTTGGCATCGACGGAAAATGCATTATTTCCTGATTTGGATTTGCACTCTGCTTTCTTCTGGTATTTCCCCTCTAAAGTATTATATTCCCAAACTCCTTTACTCCTGCTGTCTCTGTCTCACTATTGGCAAAGCACTTTGTCACCTGCAGCGCAATATACAGGTTGGTTGAGGTCCTATATTACACAGAATGGATTTTTGTGAGCTTTAAACCGTGTTATAATGCTGTTACATCCGCAAAAATATACCAGGAATTGTGTTTTGTTTTATCCACACATGTTTGAATAATCCTGGTTTATTGTCTACACCGCCGGTCTCATGTAGAGGTAGTTTTCAAGTTAACAGATAATTTTTACCTTTAGTTCTGTAGAGATTGGCAATTCCAGGGCTGAAATCATCCAAATGATTCTAGTGAAGGTGCAGGGAGTTTAAAAGCGCTCCCTGTATTACTTTCTTTTCGTTTTTAAGCCTAAAAATGCAGGATTTGTGTGTTAAACATGTGTGAATGAAGCAAGACACAAGGACACAACATTATAACACAGATCAGAAAATAGCATAATATGAACTTTTTAAAGGTGCATTGTGTAACTTTCCTGGTGGAGGGCCAGTCAAGTAGTTTTTTCCTTATTGCTTTGTCTGGAATGTTTCTATCTTTGAGACCCAACCAGACCAAGTTACAGGTCAGATCTGTGGAGAGGCAACCCTGCTCACAGACAGAATGTTTTTCTGGGTATTTTTGAGCGATAAAACCACCTATTAGGGATGGGCATTCGAAAAAAAATGTTCTTAATCGATCGTCAGGAGAATTAACAATCGATTTTCAATTAATGATTAAAGTTTTTATATTAAAATTATCATCATTATTATTACTATTACTAATCTGCATAAATGAACTCAACTGTACAACATGTAGACCATAACCACTGTAGAGCCACAGCAGCCTGTTTAACATTACAATGTGTTTAATGCAGCTTTGACACATTTGTTTACGTTTTACAGAAACAAAACTTAAAACCACATGGCTAATTAGCATAAACTAAGTGCTGAAAGAAACAGCTCTTTCCTTGTGCGCTGATGCAATTAGCTTCTGTCAGACTAAAGGACACGACTCAGTGGAATATGAGTGTTCTCCCTGTGACAGAGGGATGTTAATGATGGTAAGTCTGTTCTGTGTGTATGTCACATTGGAGATGGTTCATGTTTTCAGAGATCATATGTGTGCAGGTTTAGCTCACTCATTCACTCTCTTTATTTATGTTGGTCACTTTATTTGTCTTGGCTACTGTTGTGATGAAAAGACTGAAAGACTTAGAAGTGTTTGTCTTTTGGATGCATGTGCACTCAACTTTATGTTGCAGTAATCCGGACACTGCGTCTACATGCACCATGACGAAACTGGGACACTTAAAAAAATCATACCCGGGACACTGATGTGCATGTAAACACACTCACTGAGTGGTCTCCAAGGAGGCGCCAGAGCCCAAACGTCGGACTGTGAGGCCGAAACTCCAGTGTTTGCACTGTCAGACGCAGCCTCGTCTCCGTACACTACACTACGCACAGCAACTTACATTCGGTTTGTCGATTAAAAATAAACATGATCGACGTAATTCTTAATGATCATTTTTCGATTATTCAACTAATCGTGCAGGTCCCTACCACCTGTAATTTATAAATGTAAGGTAGGTAAGTTGTTTAATGTTATATGGTGGAATATTCCAGGCAGAGCAATGGCATATCCACAGAATCAAGCACATGACAGACCCCCAACCAAAAAGTTGCACAGTGCACCTTTAATAAGTATCCCTTGCCTGGCTGTTTCACTGTATAAGCTGTAGTAAAAATCATGATGTGGGGAGAGGGGGAACCTTGCCCCGAGAAGTTGCTATCAAAAAACAGTTGTCATCTTTGTGTGTGTTTGTGGCCTGTTATGGGGTTGTGTAATTCCATCTGTCCAGAGCGCTGGGCTGCAGGCTGTGAGACCTGTCCACACTTCCCCTTACATTTACAAGACCTCATTTTCTCCTTATACTACCTTCAGCGATAGTGGATTTTTTGCGAGGTTCAATCCGTTTTATGTGGCTCTTCTTCGTTCCAATTTGAGTATAAATTATAGAGGTTGCTACATGCATAAAACAAGCGGCAGATTAAACATAAAGTATTTGATTTAAGGTGAGAACAGGAAATAAATATCTGAATTTGATCCATCCTTCAATACTGATGGAGCAATTTATCAGGAGCAGTGGGTGACCTCAGAGAAGCACCTGGGACCCTGCTGTAAATCTAACGGTGGCTCAGAGGTTAGTGTATTCGCCCACAAACTTGAAGGTTGTTGGTTCGATTGCATGATATTGTTTAGTTCCTTCAGTCACCCTGAGTTTCTCTGAATATGAGTGAGGTTAGAGGATGATGATGCAGATTGGCAGCCTCTCCTGTGTCAGTCTACCTCAGGGCAGCTTTGGCCACGTAAGCAGCTGTCCATCACCAGTGTCCATAGAATAAATAATGTCAATAAAGTACTTTTGAGGGGCTTTGTCAGGTTTGCAAAACACAAATTGAATGCAACTAAACAGAAAATATGCACAAAAGTATAACATTGGAGCCAAAGTAATCCTGACCAAGTATTAAAGTGCATTTTTAAGCAGGTACTTTAAGAGTAAAAGTATTTTGCAGAGATTTTTAGAACAATTTAAAGACTAAATATGGTGATTTTAAGTGATTCATTTGATTTCTTAATTTTTCTAGCCACTTTTGTGTATTTGGTTTGCTCAAAGTTGGGCTGTTAACTCAAATTAAATGTGCTAAAAAAAAAAAAAAGTATCTGCCATTTCACCAGGTCTCACACTGTAAAGAAAAGTACTTATTACTTTTTAACACAGATATAAAATGTAGTGGAATAGGAAGTACAGATACCTGCGCTCAAATATAATGAAGTAAAAAGTATCCATTGCCAAATTAACTTAAGTAAAAATACGCAAAATTTGTATTGCACTTTTGCTTTTGTACTTCGTTACCTTCCATGACTGGTAATGTTTGTCCATTGTGTGCTCATGTAGTTGTTTTTAATGTCTCTTAGTGCACTTTGAGCTATTTGCGAACTACAAATGGCACATAAACGAACCTAACTTAAATATAGTTCAACATCTGGAGATGGGCCCCCAGGTGTTATACTGCTCCTGACAGGTTGCCCCAGCGGTACTGAAGTACGCGCGGTTGGATGTGTTTTTCTTTCCTTTTCCTCTTTTTAGCGCCGCTCGATCCCATTTGTGAAAAAAGCTGCTGTGGGGCTATTTATAGATACTGCCACCTCGATTCTAACTCGTAAAAAGGACCGAGCCGGGCCATTCACTTAGGCACAAATTCTCCGTCATGATTGCGAGCTTGATGAATGATATTGATGTCTGCAGTAGTGTTTTGGCATGAATAAAAACACTTTCCTAAACCGATCTATCTCCCTCTCTCCATCTCCTAGGCCCTCTTTGTCATTTTTCTAAGTACTTACTGGATAGAAAAAGTGCTCCCACATTTTTGCCTTATGCATACATTTAATTTTGGTGATTGATCGTAGGTGTCACCTTTAGTGTACGCTGATGCATAGAGGGACTGTTGGACTTCTTTTATGGCCAAAATATATATTGTGCATTGTGCTGACTCACTAAATACACAGGCTTGTTTCACTACAAAAGAACAATAGTAAAGTGAAGTTCACATAAAAATTCTGCTGTTGGTTTTAAAGAGAGAGGTCTGTAAACAAGGCTACAAGTTACTTCACTGAGGTTCATTACAGTCTTCCGATCTTATATCCAAATTTTATTAATTGATTTATTTTTTGACAGACCAGTGTGTTGGTTACACAGATCTTGACATGTTTCAGTTAGGTCACTGGATGTTATGGTGAGGTGTCTGATTTACACCAATTTTGGCTCCATTCTCCTACCTGTATTAGTAGGGGAATGTGCCATCTGCAGTTTGACTTCTCCAGGACACCATCCCAGATCCTTGATAGGCCCCCTCGTTCCCGTTTGCTGTCCTCTAGGCTCATTACTGGAGCACAATAGCCTTCTTAATCTATCCACTGAGATTCGAAACGAGCCCATAGGATAGTAAACAAGGACAAGGGGGCCTTATTTTGTAAGTACTTGATTTTCAGCTCATCAGAATTTTCCAGAAAATGTAAGAGTTTTAAATAAGTTATAAGATTAGGTTATTTTTATCTCATTCTACATTTCTTCTTTACTATAATTGTTCTAGCTCCTACACATAATTTAATTTGTCTCAAAAAAGAAAATGTTAAAAAAAAAAAAAAAAAAGTGGAACAAACTTATGTTGTATTCTTAAGTGAAGATAAATTTAGATTTTTTTTTTTCAAGTAACTTTTTTAATAATATAGCACTTTTCATAGACTTTTGTCACGAAGATGATTTACAGAACATTATTCAGTCACTCCATACTTAGTGGTGGTAAGCTACTACTGTAGCCACAGCTGCCCTGGGGCAGACTGACTGAAGCACGGCTGCCAACCAGCGCCATTGGTCTCTCTAACCACCACCATCACTCACACACACACCACTTTCATACTAGGCAATGTGGGTGAAGTGCCTTGCCTAAGGACACACTGGCACCTCGCTGTGGCACCTGATTTTCCCCGTGGTCTCCCCTCCAAGTACTAACCAGGCCCAGGCCTGCTGAGCTTCTGAGATCTGACGGGATCAGGCTTTGACAAGCTGGTATGACACTTATGCTTGATAAACAATCCCTAATTTTAATCAGATAAAACAGTAGCACCATTCCATAATATAGATAAACAGAATATGACAAGCGTATTACAAATATATTGTTTTTTACCCTGTGGTCTATGCAGAGAAATCCTCTTTTGGCTGCACTGGTCAGAGGGACATCAGTGTGAAATAACATTATTATTAGTAAACAACAACAACAATCTCCGAATCCCAAATGGAAAAGCCATAACACACCTCACAGAGCGGGGACTTTGTGAGTAAAGTGAACAGGATAGTCCAAATCGAGTCCAGATTTAATGAGGCGTCCGGAGAAAAGACAAAAGCACAGATTTTAGGGGCGCGCGGAAAGCTAAGCACACCACCAGTCCATTAGCGTGGGGTCAGTAATGAGTGGACATTAGCCCAGAACCAGGACTGTTTGTTTTCATTCACCAAAACAGAACTATCACTCAATCTCTGTGTGTTTTCTCATCCCCGTGACAACTACAAGCTCATTTGGATAATGCGTCGTAATGTATGTTCAGGGCAGTGGGGATCCTGCTGTGTCACGGTCAGGCTTTGGTACAGGCTGAGCGATGGAAGTTTTCGTACACTTTTGTTGCTCAGTGACATTTACATCAGGAGGCGCTGTCTGATTCATTTCTCTGGTGTTTACAGTCTGTGGGGTGACAGCACAATCACTCACTGCTGCGGCTCTTTAGTTTTCTGAAAGCTCCCTCTGCAACAGCTCACTACCACATTTGAACTTTGAGGGTCCATGTTATGCCATTTTGTGATCAGTGTTATAATGTTGTCCCCTCGTCACAAATACACCAGGAGTTGCGTTTTGTTTCATTCACACTGTTAACTTAACTACCCCTTCATGACATCACAAGGTGGAACAGAGCATTTTGAGCTTTGGACCATTACTCAAACATGTGAATGAACCAAAACACAACTCTAAGTCTGTTTCTAATGAGGCAACAAAAGACAGGATACAGCTCCAGAGCCAAACGTCTTTGTAATATAATGATACTTTGCAGCTGATTTTCTGCGGGTGTGATGCTAACTGTAGGCACTGCTCTGTCAGAAGCTCCGTTATACCTGAATCTGAGCTTTATTTTACCACAATCTGACCATAAAGATCTGCCTTGGCTGGAAATACAACAGTTGAGCCTATTTGTGCTGCTGAAAAGTCACAAACTAACTAGTATTAGCCAACAAGTTTTCAGTTAGTCACGCTCACCTTTTAGTTGAAAATCAAACCCCTAAACAGAATCATGAACGCTCATATTGATCACAAGCTCCTGAAAGTGTGCTCTTTAATTACATTTTGTATTTTTTGTTGAGTTTTCAGACAATCTTAAGACTTTTTTGTCAGTGTTTGCTAATGTCTGTCTCCATGGTAACTGCTGAACATTCCGCCATAGAGATACTTGCAGAATACCCCCAAAGTTATCCCACTGCAAAGTATCAGTTGTAATCTGATCTGTTCTTAGTTGGCCAGGAAACAATATAATTGATCACATTTTATAAAGCAGTTTTCACCTTCAAGGCTCTCAAAGAGTTTTACATCAAGGAACCACTCACACATTCACTCACACATTCACTCACGCATTCACACACACATTCACTCACACATTCACACACACATTCACTCACACATTCACTCACACATTCACTCACGCATTCACTCACACATTCACTCACGCATTCACACACGCATTCACTCACGCATTCACACACACATTCACTCACACATTCACACACACATTCACTCACACATCACACACGCATTCACACTCACACATTCACACACACATTCACACACGCATTCACACACACACATTCACATTCACACACATTCACTCACACATTCACACATTCACACATTCACTCACACATTCACACACACATTCACACATCACTCACACATTCACTCACACATTCACTCACACATTCACACACACGCATTCACATTCACACATTCACACACACACACATTCACATTCACACACATTCACTCACACATTCACTCACACATTCACACACACATTCACTCACACATTCACACACACATTCACTCACACATTCACTCACACATTCACTCACACATTCACACACACATTCACTCACACATTCACACATTCACACACACATTCACTCACACATTCACACACACATTCACACACACATTCACTCACACATTCACTCACACATTCACACACACATTCACACACACATTCACACACACACACACAATTCAACACATTCACATTCACTCACACATTCACACATTCACATTCACACACATTCACATTCACACATTCACACACACATTCACACATCACACATTCACACACACATTTCACACATTCACACACATTCACTCACACATTCACACACACATTCACACACACATTCACACACACACACACACACATTCACACACACACACACACATTCACATTCACACACATTCACACACATTCACACATTCACACACACATTCACACACACATTCACACACACATTCACACACATTCACACACACATTCACACATTCACACACATTCACTCACACACATTCACACACACATTCACTCACACATTCACACACACACTCACATCACACACACACATTCACACTCACACATTCACTCACACATTCACCTCACACATTCACACACATTCACACATTCACTCACACATTCACACACACATTCACACACACATTCACACACACACATTCACTCACACATTCACATTCACACATTCACACATTCACACACACATTCACACACACATTTCACCACACATTCACACACACATTCACACACACATTCACTCACACATTCACACACACACATTCACTCAGACATTCACTCACACATTCACTCACACATTCACTCACACATTCACACACACACACACACATTCACACACACATATTCACACGCACATTCACTCACACACATTCACACACGCATTCACTCACACATTCACACATTCACACACATTCACTCACACATTCACACACACACATTCACACACACATACACATTCACACACACATACACATTCACACACTCACACATTCACACACGCATTCACTCACACATTCACTCACACATTCACACACATTCACTCACACATTCACTCACACATTCACTCACACACTCACATTCACACATTCACACACACATTCACACACACACATTCACACACACATTCACTCACACATTCACTCACACACATTCACAACACACATTCACTCACACATTCACATTCACACACACATTCACACTCACACATTCACTCACACATTCACATTCACACACACATTCACACACACACATTCACTCACACATTCACTCACACATTCACACACACATTCACACACACATTCACTCACACATTCACTCACACATTCACTCACACATTCACACACACATTCACACACACATTCACTCACACATTCACACACACATTCACACACACATTCACACACACATTCACTCACACATTCACTCACACATTCACACACACATTCACACACACATTCACACACACACATTCACACATTCACACATTCACTCACACATTCACTCACACATTCACACACACATTCACACACACATTCACACACACATTCACACACACATTCACTCACACACACACACACACATTCACACACACATTCACACACACACACACACACACACACCACATTCACTCACACATTCACTCACACATTCACTCACACATTCACACTCACACATTCACACACACATTCACTCACACATTCACACACACATTCACTCACACATTCACACACACATTCACTCACACATTCACACACACATTCACACACATTCACACACACATTCACACACACACATTCACTCACACATTTCACACACACATTCACACTCACACATTCACACACACATTTCACACATTCACACATTCACACACACATTTCACTCACACATTCACTCACACACATTCACTCACACACATTCACACACACATCACTCACACATTCACACACACATTCACACACACATTCACACACACACATTCACACACACATTCACACTCACACATTCACACATTCACACACATTCACACATTCACACATTCACACACACATTCACTCACACATTCACTCACACATTCACTCACACATTCACACACACACACATTCACTCACACATTCACACACACACATTCACTCACACATTCACACACACATTCACTCACACATTCACGCACACATTCACACACACATTCACACACATTCACACACACATTCACACACACATTCACACACCAGTGTACTCAGACACGAGGGGTGAGGTGGGTTAAGCCTTCAGGTCAGTGGCCAGGGCTCTTACCAACTGAGCTACTGCCATTACTGCTTTGCCCTATATACTTTGAGAATTTTAGAAGTAAAAATAAGTCATTTTAATTCAATGTAACCAAAACTATAAACCTAAAAGTGAAGTGTTCTGTTTATGCCACTTTAACTTTCCTTTTTATTCATTTTGCCTTTCTAAAGCTGGTCACAGCTGTTAGACATCTCTATTTAGTCATAGTCTGAACATTAATTATCACAAATTTTCTTTGAATTCCAGTTTTCACTGAATAATTGCAACACTAATATTTGATAATGTGACATAGTGGTTAGATCAAGACAGAAGGCCCATCACTGCAGCAAAACGTAATATTTCCACTTTTGCTTTTGTTTGTATTGATTTCCTCTGTTCTGACGCAGGAGAATGTAATTAATCATAAATATAATGATAACAATAATTAAAAAGTGTCTCTTGCCTATTTGAATTGCAAATACATAAAACTAATAAGAAACATTTGAGAAAGTTCACAGTGCTTCTGTGTCCTTGGGCAAAACACACAATGTGAAACTTTTCTGATACCGGAACTAGAAATTACCATTGACTTTCATGACAAATTATTATTAAAACAAATACACTCTCGAGTTCACGCGGATTAAATGTCCTTGAGCAAGACACTCGCTATTGTGTCCATGTAATAATTTTTGAAAGCTTTTCAGTTTGAGTAGATGTTTAGATGAAAGGGTATTTGGTGTGATAATACTATAGGATTTAAATGCATCTATCAGTGTTAATGTCATTCCAAAGAAAACATTTGAATAGTGTTTACCCAATGGACCGAAGGACAAACTCGCCAGATGGTGCAAAGCATTAAGTTTCAATGTTCAATGTTGTGCTCTTTAGAAAATGTTGTGAAACCCATTCAGAAGTTTGCTCATTTCATATCTATATAAATTTGCTTGTGGGCCTTGGACTGTGTGTGCCTTCTCCAAAGAAATCTGTCCACTGGTGGCTATGAATACAGGTGGTGGAACATAACAAAGTCAAAGCAAAGTACAGGTACCTATGATTAAGCATGCATTTTAGCTATCTGTTCTTTGACATCCAGTGTACTTAAGTACATTGGATTGATGTGGATACTGGAACTGGAACTTGAACTGGACAGATTTTTTATAACTGAGACCTGCTGAAAAGGCTGCGAGTTTATTTTAACACATTTGTAGTTTGAGCAGACAAAAATATACAACTAAAACCAGACAGAAAAATGACTCGATAATTCTTTTGTTTCTGTTGAACAAAAATCTTTATCAACATCACTAGATTTGAAGCTTTATTACCATAATTCCCAGACTCTAAGCCACTACATTTTTCTCACACTTTGAACCCTGCAGTTTATATAATGATGCGGCTAATATGTGGGTGGATTATTTATTTGGACACACTGTCCATTCATATTTATGGTCTATGGTTTGACAACACAGCGGATGCGTGCGCAGCCTGATTGCAGAAAGTGCCACTCTCTGTGCAGTTAACATGAAGTTGCAATGTTAGCGCTGCTGTCAGCACTAAAACAGTGTGATAAAATAAGTTAAGTAGTTAAGTGAAGTGAAGCTAAATGAACATTAGTGAGTGTGATACATCTTAATGACCCATATGCATTAAATGCAGGTGAGTGTGTAAATGACGAGAAGAAACATCTCAAATTTCAGTAGCCGGACATCCACTCATACCTGGTTCATAAAACGAGGGCTGCTCCCTGTGGGAGGGTGAAATCTGCTGAAATTTTGTGAGACACTGACATGATACCAGACAGGACAGCAGCTCTTTCTGCAAGAGACATGCGCAGTAGAGCAAGGGGAGAGACAGGAGTGATGCACCGAGGAAGATTTTAGTTTGATTATGTTTCGAACTGTTATTTTTATGTTTCATACACACACCCTCCTTATGGAAAACACACAAGGAAATGCAGGTGATGCAACATTTAATACAAAGGCAAAGACTGTCAAAGAGGGAAACAGAACTGCTGCACGTGAGCTCAGCATCAGTAAGTTGATGGTGAGGTGCTGGCGATGGCAGCGTGATGAACTGATTTAATGCAAAAAGACGACAAAAGCAATAAAAGCAGACGGCCGGAACTTGAAAACATTCTTGAAGACATGGACACCTGTGGTGGACACCTGTGGTGGACACCTGCATTTTTTATTCAGGTGTCTATATGTAAAAAAATATATAAAATTTTGTTGATGCGGCTTATATTTAGATGCACTCAGTAGTATGGAAATTACTGTAGATCTCAAAGTCTGCATGAAATACTTACTTACTTTTTATTCTTAAAGTAACTTTTTAAATGAGTACTTTAATACTTTTACTTAAATAGATTTTTTCATGTGATACTTTTATTTTTACGTGTTTTTAATACTTCTTCCACCACTGACCTTTACTTTATCATACCTTGATTCTGTCTGGTATTCGTGTTCATACCTGTGGAGTCATACTAAGTTGTGAAAAAGTTGGGTTTTATTATCACTTCTATATATATATGGGACAATGTCATAAAAAAAAAAATCTTCTCCAGACATTGTCCAGTATTTTTGGCTTGAGGATGTCAAGCACCTCATTGCACTTTCTCCTTAAAGGCCCTGTACCTGTTCCCCCATGTATTTGAGCAAAATCAGTCAGTACAGACATATTGTACAAGGAGCTCTTGAGGTCAAAATAAGTCTGCCATGTGCTGTCGGCATCTAATTAGAAAGCATTATATTGTCCGATAATCAGGAAATGCACGGTTAGCATGCTAGCCAGCATTACTGTTACTGCAAAACTCCTCTCTGGTCTCTTGAGCGCTTTGAAAAGCATTTATGAACTCATAATTAGGATGTTCAGAATACATAAGGTAAGTGAGGAATATCTGTGGGCTCATTTTTTCAGATTTTTTAGACTGTAACAATAAGGTAGGCTACAGTGTTTTTAACTATTGTTGTTTGGAAATTTCTCCTTATTTTTTTTCTTACTATTTTGAGTCCTTATTAGATCATTGTTGTTTTTTATTTAATTAATATTTGCAGATTTCCAATTATTGCCTGTAAGTCCTCGTGTGGCAGCTCTGTCACACTAGGATAGACAGTATTAGTCATGGTACTTTTCACTTGCAAAATGCGAATCAGTCAAAGGGTTGTTAAAAATCTGTTTTATGTAACTTTTCTGGTGGAGGGTACGTCACATACATGACTCATGTTGATTTTCTGGTTTGCCTGGAAAGTTCTACAGTATTACAGACTCATTAGGAATGCAGTGATCCACCGTTTTGAAAAAAATGATACAAAACAGCTTTGTAAGAATACAAATGTAATATTATGAGATGTTTTGAGCCAACATTGTTCAGTAAATCATATTATTACACCAATTTACAGACTAAAATGGGAAACTGAAAAACTGATTTAACCAATTATGATTAATTTACTGTTCAAAAATACCTTTAAAAATATTTATTAATGCATGCACTGAGAGCAGGCCACAGATCTGACCTGTCACCCGACCTGGTGGCGTCATCTGCTTTTCACCATGGAGTTGGTTTGATGCCATATGGTGGAAAATTCCAGACAATGACATTTCCACGGAGACAATCGGTTGCCAGAATAGTTGCACAGTGCCCCTTTAAATACACTGCTATATTCACCATAGAACGATCCAGTCATGTATAATTCATATTTTCCCATCATTCACTTAGCACATGCACATTTCTAGTCCATTCATAATATCATACATTTTACCCGCCTGACTTCATAGCATAATGGCTTCTGTGTACACTCAGCAAGTTAAATGAGGGCGCTCTTTGCTCTAATGCACCCTGTAAGAAGTGAGTAGTGTCTAGGCTCTATGGGACCTATACATAGTAACTGGCCCCGTCACGTAGCCCACAACACAACCAGATGAACTGCTTTGTGCTGCTGCCAGAGGCCATATTTTCTGTTTTCCTCACCGATTATCCTTGTGTAGTATATTGTACACACCCGTAGTTATATGTGTGTATGTGTGTGTATATATACCAGCCCGGTTGGTCACCCCCCACCTCGCGAGAAGCCGGAAACGCAGGATTATGGTCCCCGTAGGGCTCTCATAACTGTACATTCTGCCCGGGCTGAGGTGTCCGTTTCCGACTCCTTATTCTTCATTCTGCACATTTCACACTTGTTCAAAGCATCTGCTGGGACCATAAAAGCTCTGTTTGGTCATGCAGGAGGACTACAGCACTAGAATAGAGGAAGAAAATGTATACAATGTACAATTTTGGGAGCAAGAGAAAGTGAAGTGATGTAAAGGTACTCGGGGCTGACTATAAACTTTCTCTGAATCATTTCTCAAAGTGGATACATGCGGTGAAGTTGCCGAAGTCCAAAAATAATAAAATACCGCTGTACTACTGCAGTATTAAAGGTTATGTAAGTTTTCTGCTTGTCGGCATAGACATGTTGCAGATTGCTTTGCCTTGAATGTTCCATAATGTGTCTTTAAACAGTCCATTTTCTGATCTATGTTATTATGTCATTTTTAGGGATGTAACAATAACCGAAATATCGTGATATCGTATCGTCAAAGTTCTCACAGTAATATCGTGGAGCATCACAATATATCGAATTACAAGTGTCTTTGCTTAAATTAAGAGTTATGGTGCAGCAGTAGCTAAAAAAAAGGACAGAGGGAACTACATAGACCATGATCCTTTGCTCCATTTCAGTGTAGAATACATGAAGAAATAACAGTTCTAAGCACTTTTAAGTCATAGTTTTTTGGATTAAAGGTTGTATAGAGGATTTTTTAAGGGAAATACAGCGACAGATGTTGTGCATGTGTGACACCACCTTCCTCCTTCACAGCTCCCTCAGTAGAAACACCTCCTCCCTGCCTCTTTGCTCTAGAAATCACACTTGTTTACATCCAGTGCGCGTTCAGAATTACCATTGAAGTGACCTGTCAAGAAATATTTTAGCGACTGACGCGTCAGTTTTTAGACCCTTCGTCGCGCCATCGCTGGAAGGAATCTCCAAGAATCACCTCAGTTTGTCTTCGCTCCTTTTCCCCTTCTCTTCTTCTTTCAGCGACCTCAAAAACTGACTTTCTTTTGCGGCAAACTTTTTTCTTTTGCGGTCATGGATTCTCATCCGCCATCGCAACAAACTTTGTGCGAATTGCGAAGAAGCGACAGTTTGAAAAAGCCTCCAAGAACCTCTGCATAAACCACATAATCTCCGCGCACCAACGAGTCAGTTACACTAGAAACGTAGGGAGTTTGACTGACAACCTAACAGCCAATAGATAAAGAGGTAGCCTCGTTATCTATTGGCTTAGGTTTATCTGGCCTCACTACGTCCACAGATAGATAGATTTTTTGGTCATCATAATTATAAGGCTGCTGCATCTCTGTAATTGTATTTTAAACTTGCAATGACAGTTTGAAACAAAAAAAAAAATCCTCCATACAACCTTTAAGTCTTGTCAAGGCATTTTAAGAGGAAGAAGTAGCATATTCACAGTTTTGTTAGCCTCCACAAAATATCGCAATAAATATCGTACCCTGACGATATGGTATCGTGAGACTTGAAAATCGTTAAACCTCTACTTGTTTCCTCATCAAAAATAATATGGAGTTGTATTCTGTTTAGATTTTACACACCAATCCTGCATATTTAGGCTGAGTTCTTCTGTCAGACTGAAAATTGTTCCACCTTGTGATGTCGTGGTAATACAGGAAGTGCTCCACTGTGTTTTTAAACCTGTACACCTTCACTAGAATCATTTTTCAGCCGTGGAATTGCGAATCTCGAATGAACTAAAGGTAAGAGGTAACTGTTAACTTCAAAACTATCACAAAATACAACTCCAGCTATATTTTTGAGAAGGTTACAACATTCAAACATGGCTTAAAGCTCACAAGAGTCTATTTTGTGTAGTAGGGCCTTGAGACATATCTATGAATACAGAGACGCGCAAGTTACCTAACCAGGTCAAGCTGCAAGTCATTGGACACCAAGAATGCTTTTCAATGTTTTTTCTCTCAGTAAACTTGTAGCTAAAGATCCATCAGCAAAGTTACATAAGGCAGCGTTAAAGGTGCTCTACGTTTATTCAATTACAGGTGGTTTTGTAGCCTAAAAATACATAGAAAAGCGGGCATTCTGACTGTGAGCGGGGTCGCCTCTCCACAGATCTGACCTGTAACTTTGCCTGGTTTGGTCTCCATGAAGATAGAAAGGTTTAATTCCACACTGTGAATCATTCCAGGCAAAGCAATAACATCTCCATGAAAAAAGCATTTGACGGACCCTCCACCAGAAAAGTTACACAATGCCTCTTTAAAAACTAAACTAAGAAAAAGTAGCAGAGACTTGGAAAATATTTGTTCTAAAGCCGTTCTTATTTCACTATAATAAAGACATATTGCCCAGAGCTAGTTCAGGGATACCTCCTTATTCTGTCCAGCCCCAAAGCCCCGAGGTGGATATAAGGTATTTATTTATTGTCCCCTCAGGAAAAAGTGTCCAACACATTTGACACTTTTTGCCATCGGGGAAACCAGTCAGGAGCAGCAGGTGATGAGAGTTTAGCACCTGTACTGGGAAATATCACAGAACAATGATGTGTGTTTTAGTTTTACTTTCTTTAATTTGATAGATAAATCCCGATGTGGTTGAATAGGTGTTCTGATGTGATGTTCAGGACCAAATTGGCTCTTTTGAACGCTACGAAACAGATCTCCTTTTTCAAGAGTTCAAGAGCTTTTTCTTCCTATTTTTTAGAAGAGAAATTGAATACAAATTTACTCTGAACAAATATAAGAAACAGCAGGGGGGCAGAGCGGGACACACGATTGAGGCGTTTGGCCTATAAAAATGAGTTTGCATATGAGCTGTAATGTGGCCAAACCTCCATGTCAAGCCTGCTCTCGTCAGAAGCTGAGCAGGGCTGGGCCTGGTGTGGACAGCACTGTGAATACCAGGTGTCAAAGTGGAGTGTTGTTGTGTCCTTAGGCAAGACACTTTACCCACAAAGCCTAGGATGAATGTAGTGTGTGTAGGGTGCGTGTGTGTGCAATCGTGGTGTTCTGAAGGGCCGATGGCACAGATTGGTTGCCTCGCTTCCGTCTGTTTGCCCCAGAGCAGCTGTGACAATAGTTCAGGGATGTCAAACTCAAATTCACAGAGGCCAAAATTAAAAACTGGGACTAAGTCTGAGCCAAACTTAATATTTATTGAAAACTCAAAAACATCATCTGCAACCTTTTTTTATTAAAATAAATGTTTAATAATAGTTTTGCTTAAACACTGAATCCAGAACAAGCATAATTTAAAATAATAACAACATTTTAAATAAATGATGTCTCTATAGCCTATCTGTAGCCGGCGGGTCAGCTCTAATACATATTTTATATTATCTCGCCGGCCAAACATAATTATATAGCAGGTCAAATTTGGCCCCCGTGCCTGAGTTTAACATGTCTGTTGTAGTAGCTTACCACCACCGAGTGTGGAGTGAATGTATAATGCACCAAAAGATGTTTGTAATAGCTCTACATGAGACTAATGTATTATTTTTATTACTAATCTTTTTTAAATTTTTTATTTCATCAATAATTCAAAGGTTAAGCACACCTGCTGCAAGTTTAGACAGTTTTAGTCAAATCTGACTCTTCATCACAGTGTGTATTTACTGGATAAAGTGAATTATTTTTGACGTAAATAAATATTAAAAGAGCCTTTTGAACGACTCTTTTAAATGAAGATCACCCGAAAAGGAACCTCACCTCCCATCAGTATAGACGCAACTCTTCTCCATGCAGACTCTTAAATATAAGAAAGGCAAAGAGAGGAAGGAGGGAGGGAGTGGAGGAGGAGACAAGGGAATATGCCTGACTTGAATGTGAAAGAATGCACTATGGAAAAACTGAGAATTTATGTTATTAAGTTTTGATTTAGTCTTTTGGTATTTTAATGTTAGATAAATGTTGTCACAATATTCAAATTTCAGTTTGTTGTGGTAGTGTAAAATGAGTTATTTTATGTTGCTCTTTATAGGACCAAATAAATGATTGTGATATAAGAGCCAGACTTTTGACGACTCTTTTAAATGAACATCTCCTGAAGATCCGGTTCCTGTTAAAAAGCCGTGCTCATCAGCAGAAAGGTGTGATGCTTCTTCATTCTGGCTGAAATCTCTGAAAATGTCTTCTGTGCAAAAGAGCAGAGTGCTTTTTCTCCATTCACACAGTACAATAGTTCTGGTTAAGAGCCTGTTCGTGTGAGCCGGGCCCTGGTGACACCTCTGTCCCAAGAAACCCAGACACCTCCTGATGTCTCATGAAGGAGGGATGTGTGAAGTCCTGATGCGTAAATGTCATTTTATCTCCTGGCTATCATTCAAATAAGCACCTCCTCTTCGTCTATGGCTCTTAGGGGTGCCATTTGCCTCCTTCCTGTCTCTCCCCGTTGCCTGTCAAAAGCTTAATCTGATTTTAAATTCGCTCCCAAATGCTACACTACCCTTCAAATCCTCCATTTTACCTGCGAGACACGCGTGTACCTTCTAGCCGAGCTCCTCTGCCAAACCTCGTCTCCCTTCTGTCTCTCTTAAATATGAAGCCCGCACCTGCCACACTGCCAGCCTCATTGATTCCTCTCCACTCCGCATTGACCCGGCTAGTCCCACAAATCACCCCTTCTCCCTTTGAGCTAGCTCCCTACAAATGTCAGGTGCAGGGGAAGCAGTGATCGCCCATGGGTGGGGGGTTGGGCGGGTGGAGGCGGGTGCTTGGGTGGTGGGGCGGGATTGGGTGCACACATCAGACACGAGAAGGATTTGACTTTGGCGTGAAATCGCGTTATCAGACCGGCGCAGGGTATATGCCAGCCCGGAGAAGAAAGCCAAAGGAAGGAGAAGGAGAAGGAGGAAGAGGAAGGAGGGAGGGAGTGGAGGAGTAGACAGGGAAATATGCCTGACTTGAATGTGAAAGAATGCACTATGGGAAAGCTGAGAATTTGCTTAGTGATTTTCTACTACCAGTCTGGTTATCTCGTTCGTTTCTGATCTGTGTTATAATGTTGTTTTCTCATCACAAACAGACCTGGAGTTGAGTTTTGTTTCATTCTCACGTTTAACACACAAAACCTGCATATTTAGGCTGAGTTCTTCTCTCAGACTGTGAACACCATGTCCCACCTTGTTATGCCACTGTGTTTTTAAACTCCATACACCTTCAATATATTCATTTGGATCATTTCAGCCCTGGATTTGCCAATCTCTTCAGAACAAAAGGTAAAAGGTTGTAGTACAAGATGTGTTATTTATGAGGTGTTTGCATGTTGTGTGGGTTTCATCTGCGTAATTCCTTCTGGTATGGGCATTTGATCTATTACTGGATATTTCAAATTAGTGTTTTAAAATGGATTTCGATAGCATATGAAAAAGACAATTGATACTGATTTCAATACCACAATCAGACCGTTGAATATAATGTGAAAGAAAGCACTGAGGATTGGTTGGTGATTTTAGTGACATGGGCTTAATACAGTTTAAATCTTCTAGAAACTCATCTCAATCATTTGTTCTTTGAGAATTAAGGGATGAAATTGTTCTATTAATTATTGTATGCGGCATGAGTGGAGGTTTTCTTATAAGCAGGTCCTTTAGGGAGTTATTGCTGGCCAAGATCTTAGTCCAAGATTTTGAGATGGGTCCCTGGGCGCTGCACGGCGGTCACCCACTGCTCTGACAGGCTGTCCCTAGCAGCAAGAAAGGACGGGTCAAACTCAGAGGACACATTTTCCAACTAAAGCCTGGGTATTTCTGGTGCTGTCTGGACATACTGTAGTAAAGACCATGGGTATGGGTTTCAGAGTGATGGAAATCCAACACAGTTGCCATAGCAATTAACAATTCAAAACAAAGTACTGAATGGGCAAAATCCTCAAACAAAACCCCATCTAGAAACAAGAAGCCAACTGACCATTTACACCAACTCCGTCACGTGTCCGGTCTGAGACCCGTGTCTGTGTAACAGTTAGAATGTGTACAAGTTAAATGAGATGGCTCTGCGGCAAAAATACACAAGGAATCTATTTTTGATGGATGCAACGGTATGAATGATTTTGTGCAAGCTATTTATATCCATACGGACGATAAACACGGGAAAACAGTGCGTTTTCAATGGAACTTCACTGTGTCAAGGCGGAACCTTTCATTTCCTTGTTCTGGGAGACCAAAAATGGTGACGGACGTCAACACGGGCCACTTAGCTGGCCAAAAGTTTATTTCTAGGTGGATTTCAGTTTAGCTTGCGTCTCTGTTGGACATATTCAGGATTTATCGGGTAAAGTAAAGCCGTGGGATGTTTACAAAAGCCCCGACACTTGGCCTCTACCCGCGTGCGCGGCTTTACTTGGACTTCACGGTGCCGCCGAGGAGCACTTGTTGAATGCCGAGGCTGGAAGACATGTTGGTCTGAGGATTTACAAGGAAGAACAGAGAATATAGGAGCAGAGGATGAGCAGAGGAAAGGCCTGAAGAGCTGAGGTAATGCGGAGGAGGAGGAAATGGAGAGGATTGGAGGAGAGGATTGGAGGAGAGGAGAGCTCACACCCGGCAGGGGCTAGTCTACAGGTACGCTGCATGTACACAACCACGTGCCCCCGCCGTGTTTTCTATCATGAAAATGTTGCTACATGTTGTGAAATATGCTGTTCTATACAAATATAGAGTATGTATATAGGGTTTTATACTTTGAACGCGTTTTGAAAACAGATTTGGATGAAAACCAGATCCCTGACCCACGTGCTCAGTGTAATGCGGTGCGTGAAATTACCATACGGCAAACGCACGTCTCATGCAGCAGAGTTGGTGTAAACGAGGAGATAAACCATTAAACCCATGAACCATTGAAACTTTACAGCTGATGTCATCAACATTCTCTGAGGGTGTGGCGCTAACTGTAGACACTGCTCTGTCTGAAGCTCTGTTACTCATTTAGATTATAATCTGAGTTTTGTTTGAACACAATTTGACTACACAGAAATAACTTGGATTTGGAACTACAACAGGGGAGCTGATTTCAAATAACATTACAGTCAGAAGCTAGCTGACTTCAGCCAGCAGTTTTTCAGTTTTCACCTTCTTAGTTGAAAATCAAACTCCTAAACAAGACATTGAACACTCATATTGATCACAGGCTGCTGAAAATGTGCAGTTTAAGTTCCATTTTGTATTTTTTCTTGAGTTGTCAGGCCATCTTAAATCTTTTTTGAAAGTGTTTGCTAATGTGTTGTCTTTGGTGAATGTTCTGCCAATACACACACATTTAGAGCACCCCCAGCATGATGTCACTGCAGAGTATCAGCTGGATTTAAATATCCCTGAAATCCACACTTATTTTGCCCTTGGACTGTTAATTTGTTGTTTGTTAAATGTTTATAGGAGAAAGGAAGAGAAAATCGGGGAAAAGCTGCTTGACTTGACTGTGAAAAATGCCCATTGGAAAGCTGAGATTTATATTGATGATTTAGCATTAGGGAGCCTGCTTAAAGTGCTGTATTGGCTGTGGTCTGGCCAATAGGATTCTGTGTCAATTTCACGCTTACTTTGTCTTGTACACCAACCTAAGCTTCAAAGACACGTCTTCGATAGACAGAGCGCCGTATAATCATGAACATAATATGCACACACAAATACACACACATATGAACACACACATTTGCATATACGGGCACGGCGTTGGCATAATCTTTGGCGTGTGGGGCTCTCTGACTCTTTTATCACATGGGCACTATTCTCCACACTACTTTAGAGCCCGCAGACATGTACAGTGCAGCCCGCGCCCCGCGCCGTCATGGCATAGGCTGGCATGGCAGTTTCGAGGAGTTTCGAGGAAAGGAATGTTGGTCACTAGGCAACACTTCCAGTAAATCCCTTCTTCATGAAAAGACAGAATTTGCATAATACCGCTGATTGCCATGTCTGATTGGAGCTTTCCGGTGTGTACATTCTACCTAAAATATCTGGGTATTTCCACTCAGTTTTAAATTTATAATTCTGATTAGGATATCACAGTGTAATATACTTTTTAACACAAAATAATTTATTTTGTATTAGCATGTGATCTTCTATTAGTTCTGAAACCTGAGGAGTTTTCTGAAGTACTTAACATCGTGGTAAAGGTCCTGACATGCTGCCTGTGATTATCCATCCGTAACTTCCTGTCTACGTCCTGTTTAAATATTGATTTATTTTTGCGAGACTCGGCTAAATCCTCATAGAGAATGAATGGAGCATAAAGTGTGGCTCTGCTCTTTTTGAGAGAACCAAAACTACCTGGGCTCTATGAAGTAATTAACAATTATTGTCAGACAGGAGAGTTTATTTACCTGCTTTTACATGTTTTGGCTACTTCCTGAAGTCTTCCTCAAAAATGTCACGTGATGGTGATTGGTACAAAATGAGTGTATAGTTTTGATTCTATATCAAGAAGCATCTAGATATCTGTTTTTACAACTCTGTTTCAATTTGCACTGTATCAGATGACCAAACAAGTGTTCATTTTATGTTCTTCAATATGTGGCCACTTTCTATTTCTAAAACATGCCCAAACAATATTGCCCTCTGCTGCTGTGCCCATGTAGTGGTTATCTCTGCACATTCAATGATTTCTGATGCCTTAAACTAAATAACAGTGTTTACTTAACCATTAAAGGTCAACTATATAATGTTTTGAGTAACAGCCCTTGAACAATATTAGTGCAGCCAATTTACAATGTGGGCTTTGTGCACAAAAATACACTCGGGGATAGAGTTGTTTAAAAATGATATGTTATATTATTATATTCTCAAGAAATGAGACAAAAGGGATTGTTAGGACATAATATTTGATTTACTTTCTTAAGTTAATGTGCCATGAAGGGTAAAAGGTTAAATAATATAGAAGATTTTGATTTTACACAAGTATAAATACAAGTGTGGTAGAAAATAATACTCGAACAAGTACAATTCTCTTCAAAAGTTTAGTTATGAGTAAATGTAACAGAGTACTACCCACCACAGTATACGTATAGAATATGGAAGTTCAATCTCGTATCCAACTGGCCATATACAGTTTGCATACATTGTACTTATCAGAACTCCTCTGTATACAGTTTCAGGGAACGCTGCATACATTTGGACCTGGATTATGAAAATGGAGCAAAGTGGAAACTCCTGTAAAAGTGTGTGCATATGTTTCCGTGGGTGGAGCTCACTACATGTTTTTTACACAGCTGTTTACGATTGTGTTTGCTAAAATTAATTATTCATACTTTCTGGCAGCCCACAAATATCATCCCCGGAGATTAATATAAAGTGATTCTGTCCCACATCCTGAGTCGAGGTGTACCTGGGAAATAGAGAGAGGGAGGGGGTAAGAGAGGGGGGAGAGGGCGAAAGAAAGAAAGGAGAGAGAGGTGAGGGGGAGTAAAAGAGGAGAGAGAGGGGATAAGGGCAGGTAAGAGAGAGGGAGCGAAGGAAAGAGAGAAAGACGGGGTATAAAATTGGAGATAATGGGATGGAGAGTGAAAGAAAGAAAGAAAGAAAGAAAGGGAAGAGCGTGAGAGAGGTGGGGTAAGAGAGAGAGAAAGAAAGAAAAAAGAGAGAAAGAGAAAGGTGGTAAGAGAAGAGAGAGAGAGTAAGGGTTGGGGTGAGAGCTGAAGAGAAAGAAAAGAAAAAAAGGAGTGAGGGGTTGGGGGTAAAACGAGACGAGAGAGGAAGAGAGATAATTAAAAAAATGAGAGAGATAAAAGAATGAGAGAGATAAAAGAAAAAGATGGAGGGTTAAGAGCGGAGCGAGAGAAAATAAGAGAGTGAAAGAAAGGGAAGAGAGAAAGAGGGGAGAGAAAACAAAGCGAGAGGGGCTGTTTACTATGCAGGCTGCACCGTGACAAGCCAAAGAGCCGCGGTTAAGTTAATTAAACATTCGACGTTAATCAAAATCAGATTGATAATGTGACATGATTATATCTTGTATTACGCTCTATATGTACAGCAAGTCTCCAGGCCATTTTTAGTAAGAAATCCTCCGAATAAAAGATGTAAAAAATGACAGCTACAAATATCAGATCTCTGACAAGGCACTGGTCCTGTTCTGCAATTTTAAACGTACACGATGAAACTTTTCTGGAGAAGGGCTCTCTGCATTCTCCTTTGATAAAATTAAGATCATAATGTTTCAGGCAAAGCAATAATATGGAGACATACCACAAACAAATTCTGTGCTACTTATATGCTACTTTCTTATGTTCAAAAAGAAAACAGCATCAAAATAAAATCAAAAAGGAAAAGAGAGAGCAGAAGAAAAAGAAGAAAGTAGATGGGGGTCAGTCTATCAGTCTAAAGGCAGAGTTTTTAATGATTTGCGGTATTCCATAAAGGAAACCCATTTCTCTTCAAATTTTTCTTCATTGCCCTCAGTTGCAATATTAATCTTTTCCAATTTAATAAATCCTAAGACATCACGAAACCACTGAGATATTAAAGGAACTGCAGCAGATTTCCACAGATGCAAAATATTGCATCTGCCTGTAAGTGATGTAAAAGCGAGTATTTTGAAATGAGGACTGTCAGTTAACAAGGTATTAACTGGAAACCAAATCTAGCTAAAAAAAAGGGTTAAGGTCAACTTTAACTTCAAGAGCATTAGAAAGTATTTCAGCATATTGTCTCCAGTAGTTGAGCAATTTTGGCCATAAAAAGAACCCATGACTCAAGTTACATGGGCTCTCGCATTGATCTGCAACCCATGGGTAAATTTCCGATAAGTGAGATTTTGAACTCTGTATTGGGGTGTGCAAAAATATTGATATATATTGTGTTGTTTAGTGTGATGATACAGTATCAGTATCATGGGCTGCTGTATTCAATATATCGGCAAAAGCATTTTTTGGTATATTTTACTAAATTATTTTGTTACAGCACTACTTTTTTGTTGCTTGTTCAGAGGAAGGAAACACATTTGATATTTTCACTGTTTTGATGATTAACTTTGCACAAGAAGTGATTTATTAAAGGCAGACTGAGTTAGACTTTTTTTTTTATTGAACCGTATCAAATTGAATTGAAATATCATGGAATCGAAAGCTCACTGTAGCGAGATGTATCGCATCGTAGCCTATGTATCGAGGTATGTATCGTATCGTGGCCTGTGTATCGAGGCATGTATGGTATCGTGGCATATGTATCGAGGTATGTATCGCATCGTAGCCTATGTATCGAGGTATGTATCGTATCGTAGCCTATGTATCGAGGTATGTATCGTATCGTAGCCTATGTATCGAGGTATCGTATCGTAGCCTATGTATCGAGGTATGTATCGTATCGTAGCCTATGTGTCGAGGCATGTATCGTATCGTGGCCTATGTATCGAGGTATGTATCATATCGCGGCCTATGTATCGAGGTATGTATCGTATCGTGGCCTATGTATCGTATCGTGGCCTATGTATCGAGGCATGTATCGTATCGTGGCGTATGTATCGAGGTATGTATCATATCGTGGCCTATGTATCGAGGTATGTATCGTATCGTAGCCTATGTATCGAGGTATGTATCGTATCGTGGCCTATGTATCGTATCGTGGCCTATGTATCGAGGCATGTATCATATCGTGGCCTATGTATCGAGGTATGTATCGTATCGTGGCCTATGTATCGTATCGTGGCCTATGTATCGAGGCATGTATCATATCGTGGCCTATGTATCGAGGTATGTATCGTATCATGGCCTATGTATCGAGGCATGTATCGGCAACTTTTTAATAATACCCTGCCTTACTCTGTATCTTATTCAATTTAAAGTATTATACAATATTGAAGAGCGTGTACTAGAACAGCTAGTTGATACCGCCCTGTCCTTGTGCTACTTTCTCACAAAATATTACATTACGAAAATGTTTAAAGGGCCTATACTACGCAAAATTGACTTGTGAGTTTTAACCTAGAGTAACCCTATGCTCTGTTCCACCTTGTGATGTCATGAAGCTGTAATTTTCAAGTTAACAGCTACATTTTACCTTTTGTTCAGTACAGATTGGCAATTCCTGGGCTGAAATGATACAAAAAAAAACTTTAGTGAAGGGGTATGGAGTTTAAAACACAGTGGAGCACTTCCTGTATTACCACATGGAGTGTTTTTAGTTTGAGAGAAGGATTTGTGTGTTAAACACATGTGAATGAAACAAAACACAACTCCGGATATGTTTAGGATGAGGAAACATCATTATGACATAGATCAGAAAACAGCGCAGTATGGGCCCTTTAAACTGGAGTTAGCCGTGATTAGTTTTTCAGAATGGTACTTGCTCCAGTGTAATTGTGTTTTTTAATGAGAAATGTAGTACATATGTTTATGAATAGTGCTGTCAGTTTGTGTCTGCAAGTAAATACATTTGAGTGAAGAAATGTGTTTAATTTAGAACTCATTTGACAGAATCGGGTGCTCAGCGGGCAGCTACAAAAATTAATATAAATAATAGCGACAGACAGCTCATCAGCGCCTCACCCCCAGAAGCCGCATGCTAACATCATTATTTAACAAGTCACAGGCTCAGAAATGATGGCAGACTTAGCACACACTTCAGCCCGTTTCACTGGTCACCCCATGTTTGCACTAATGATTTTTATGATGGACCCCCTAATGCAAGCGCTTATTAAATTTTGAAATAACTTACTCTAAATGCAAGTCTGTATTACAGTAGTACAATGACGTTTTAAGATGTCAACACGATGCTTGCTTGTCTCCGTGGAAATTAGGGCTGGGTGTCATTAAGGAGTTGCCGATACAATACATATCTCGATACAGTGAGCTTTCGGTTTGATCCAATATATTTCCAATCGATTTGATACGGTTCAGTCAAAAATAAATCCTAAATTATGGTTGTGATACTAAAAGTCTTTGTTAAACCACTTTTTGTGCAAAGTTCATATGAAACACTCACATTTTAATCATCAAAACAGTGAAAATGTCGAATGTGTCACGTAAGAGATTCCTTTCACTAAACAAGCAACAAAACTGTAGCTCTGTAACAAAATAATTAAGTAAAATATACCAAAAAATACTCTTGGCGATATATCGATACAGCAGCCCCCGATGCCGATACTGTATCATTACATTAAATGACACGATATATCGATATTTTGATATTTTTGCACACCCCTAGTGGAAATATTGTGTTCCTTGGAATGTTCCTCAGTATTGTATTTAAATTAATTCAGTTGCAGGTGATTCTGTTGCTTGGAGAAAAAAAAAAAAAAGAGGACACCGCTCCACAGATCAGATCTTGTTTACATTCCAGTAGAAATGTAATGACATACTTTGGAACATTCCAGCCAAAGAGAAAGCTGGTAGCAAATCATCTTCATTAACAAGTTTGTAAACTTCACTAAGTTCAAGTTCAAGTTTGTATCTAACGTTCCTTATGGTATGTACATTGTAACAGATTTTCAGTAGGTGATAGACAGTAGTTCAATATACTTACCAGACACCATACACTAAGCTTTTGTTGTGTCCTTAGGCAAGACACCCCAAGACACACAATATGTTGCCTGTTTCAACTTGAAGATCTGACTTGTGACTTCTTCTTAATCACCAGTGACATGTTTTTACACTGTAACCACCCTGAAGACAGAAAGAAAGAAAGCAAGCAAGCATTCTTTTCATCTTTAAGGTCATTTCCCAGTCAGAACAACTTGCTACACAATTTCACTACCATGTTAAACCAAAACTATGGAAGGTCATTTATTCCATTAGATTTTGAATTTCTCGCTTTGAATTTTTCAACTCTTCAAACTTTTTAACTCTTCAAAAAAGATGTTTGAATTATTTTTATTCTGAATTTGAGTTGCTGAAATTTTAAGTATGCTTCTTCAATATTTTTCAAATTCAAAAGAAACATTTCACCTTATAAATATTCAGCAAAAGTATTTTCAAGATCTCAAATTCAACAGTCAAAATTCTCTGTGAAAAATTTCACAGCAAAGATCTAAGAGGCCAAGGCAGAAGCAATCGATCATGTGTGAGTGAGGAGGACAAAGGCAGCTGTTTGCTATTGGTAGTTCTCATCTATGGACAGAGCTTAAACTTAAATAAAAGAGATGAGGTTTTGAGGAGGATAATTCTGACCTGTTCAATACACCATTTCCTGCTTGTTACTAAGTTAGATCAGATCATTTTGGATCCATTCCTTTGGCCTTGACATCTTGCAAAGTTTTGACTGTTGAATTTGAGGGCTTAAAAATATTTGTGCTGAATATTTAAAAGGTAATTTAATTTTAAACATACTGAAAATGTACACTTAAAATGTCTAAATTAATTTCTAAACTTTATTTTTAAACTTTCTAAACAAAAATTCTGAATACAAATAATTCAAACATATTTTTTTTCAGAGCTAAACAATTCAGAGTAAACGTCATTTCAAATTCATTGTCTGCAGTAAATCTTGTAATCCAGTGCTTGATAATATTACTTAAGTACAAATACTTCGAGAAGAATGATTTTAGTTTAGTATATACAGTATGTAGTAAAACTGAATACTACCCATCTCTGTATATGTAAATGTCGAAGCTTATATCCCAACAGGTCCCCCAGTATGCAGACATTGTACTTGATGTTCATAGGCATGATAGACAGTAGTTCAAAACACCACTCACCACACACTAAGCTTTCATTCTGTCCTTAGGCAAGACACCCAATCCTAAATAGCCCTTACTCTGGTAAAAATATGTTGCCACTTTTAACTTGAAGGACATCTGTTTTCCTCTTAATCCCCGATGTAATATTTGTTCTCTGTAACTACCCCAAAGGGAGAATAACAAAAACTGCATTCTCTTCATCTTTAAGGTCATTTCCCAGTCAGAACAATTTGCTACACCATTTCACCACCATGTTAAACCAAAACTGTCTGCAGCGGGAGCCACGTCCACGACACAAGTGCACATCAAAGTATGTTAATGTGAGAACTAAATCTTGTAATCCAGCGCTCGGTGTTCACTTTCATTATCTCCTCACTTGTGATTTAATGAGTCTCTACGGGCCTGTGAGTGTCCTGGTGTCATCAATAACAATAGCGGTTGGGGGTGGACTAAATATGCTGTTGTGGTCTGGTTAGCCATGGCTTTGCTCCGTGTTATTGCTGAGGGTAGCGTTAGCATGGGTGAAGTCTGTCATCTCAGCTTGCTGCGTTGGCTTCTCTTTTGTTAGGGGAAAAAAAACTCTTTGATCCCAGATACAAGCCCAAAGCCCCAAAATGCTGAATGGACCCATGTATCATTACGCATCACCCACCCCTATTTCTACAAACAGCCCCTGGCCTATTCGCTATTTGTGATCATAATAGGCTATATTATTTATTGAAGAGACACGCTGTTGTCCTTGCGTTATATAGACTAGAGCCCGACCGATATATCGGTTGGCCGATATTATCGGCTGATATGGGCACCTCGAGGCATATCGGCTATCGGCCGATTTACAGTGAATTTTTACATCACTAAATATATCGGCGATTATATCGGCTATCGGCAGCTCCAACTCCCATTATATCGGTTTCATATCGGCCACAGCAAAATCCATATCGGTCGGGCTCTAATATAGACAGTGTTGTTTTCTCCCACACAGGTAGAGTAATATTTGTCCATGATGCGATATGAGCTGAAAGCAAAGATTAGTCATGACTTTAGGCTCTTTTATGAGATCTGAATCTTTTGGCTCAGTTCATTTCAAAAAGCTGTTTAAAAGACTGGCTGTTTTTACATTTATTTTGGGAATGTAACGATATCCAAACCTCTCTGTACAATATTATCATGATATACATCTCACGGTACGATATTTATTTCGATATTTTGAAGAGGCTGATATAATTGTAGATGGGACACTTTTTTGCTTTTAAAATACCTTGACAAGATTTTGGTGTGAATTATTTTGTCATAATCCCAAGAATTCAAGTAAAAAACATATTTCTTCATGTTGTCTGGACTGAAATGAATCATGGGATATGTAGTTCTGATGTTTATAAACTGTTTCTACTATAAAATATGCATTTAAGCAAAGGAACTTGTAATTCAATATCTTGTGGCGATATTATTGTGAGACTTCTGACAGTACAATATCACAATATTTCAGTTGTTGCTACATCCCTAATTTATTTATATAACAGGCCATACCGGCTCGACAAAGCCTGATCCCGTCAGATCTCAGAAGCTAAGCAAGGCTGGGCCTGGTTAGTACTTGGATGGAAGACTACTGGGAAAATCAGGTGCCACAGTGGGGTGCCAGTCACAAAACTGTCATTGTGTCCGTAGGCAAGACACTTCACCCACATTGCCTAGTATGAAAGTGGTGTGTGAGTGAGTGGTGGTGGTGGTGGTCGGAGGGACCAATGGCACTGATTGGCATGGCAGCCGTGCTTCCGTCAGTATGCCCCAGGGCAGCTGTGGCTACAATAGTAGCTTACCATCACCAGGTGTGGAGAGAAAAGAATAATGAATCTATAATGCTCTGTAAAAAGCATCTTTGTGACATATGTCTGTGAAAAGCGCTATATAAATAAAGACTTACTTACAGAAACCAATGTGAGTACAAATTTCATCTTCATCATCTCAAATCACAGGAAGAAATGACCAAGATCTGCTTAAAATGGACAAACTGGGAGTGGTAGTGTTTTTACATTTTGAAATGATGAAATGATGAAAAACACTATAATAATAATTTAAAAACGTATCATGATCACAAATATGTTTTTTGGTGTACAAAGCTTTTTGTTTTTGTTAAAGTTAATCAGGATAAAAATGCATATAAATTACAGAGACTGTGGTCTTTTTAAAAAATGAGATGCGGTTCCAACTATTCACATAAAAGGTGCGCTGTGTAAGTTTTTGGTTGGGGGCCTGTCATCTGCTTGTTTCTATGGATATCTCATTACTTTATTTGGAATGTTTCACATTATGACATTAAACAATTCTATTTTACATCTATTAAATTACAGTTGGCTTTATAGATAAAAATACCTAGAAAAATTGGCATTTTGACTGTGAGTGGGGTCGCCTCTCAACAGATCTGACTAACGTGGTCTGGTTTGGTCTCCATAAAGATAGAAAGGCTTAACGCTATACTTTGAAACATTCCAGACAAAGCAATAACATCTCCATGGAGAAACGTTTCATGAACCTTCCACCAGAAAAGTTACACTATGCACCTTTAAGTAACCTCACATCACCAGAGCAGATGACTGGCTAATCTCTGTGATGATCGTCAATGTAATCATATTTTCCGTAGTTAGCTGCTGCCAGTTCCTACATCCGGTTTACTGATTACCAAGCACATCTGTCAATAACGCACGAGACGGTACAAGTTCCCGACCCATCACCTTGATTTCTGGCCGTCATAACTCTCTCTAGCAGGTCTATTTCATCTTTCTGCGCCTCTGTGAACCGCTGTAGCTGGCATCGAGCGCTTGGAGTAATCATGGTTCGTATCGGGGGGTAAAAAGAGCTGTTTGTGCACTTGTCAGAGCACAGAAGGTTGTTAACTCTTTATTGTGTTGAAGAGGAACTAGACAGTATAGGAAGAAGTACGCCAAGTTTGTATTGAAGTAAAAGTACTGCAGTTTCAAATGTCAGTTTATCTTTTGTGGCAGTCCCAAGGCTTGATAAATATTGAAGCAAGAAGAAATAATAAGATAAAACAAACAAAATATATATTAAAATCAAAAATCAAAAAATATACGTGCATCCCAAATTTCAGACTTCCGGTCATCGCGCAATGCATACTGGAGAAGATCTTCCGAAAAAGTGAGCATCAAATCGCCATGTTTGATTTCCCAGTGGCATGTGTCTATTGTCAAAGTCGATCTTTTCAAGTCTTTTGAACTGTATCGTTTTTGTTTCTGGTTCTGAAATATTAGTTATGGAATTCAGACATTGTAATTGTGTGGTTGTTGGATTTCCTAACAGCGGAAAACGGGCTTCGGAAGTTTGCAAACTCCGTAACTGCAAAAGGGAATTAGACCTGTGTGACTGCAAACCTCCAACCTACTTCAAACTGTTTCCCTTCCCAACGGAATTGAACAATAGTGAAAGGCGAAGGTGATGGGCAGTGTTGATCCACAGGAAATATGTATTGTATGACAAAATGTTTATGTAACTACAGAACAACCTTGCATTAAAAGCTCAAACATTATGAGACTTTCTGAACCAACTTCAAACAGTATACATTTACTGGCCCAGATACTCAATCCAGCAAATTTTCAAGGCTCAGTACAGATATTGGATCAGTGCATTCCTATAATACCCAGGGACTCTTCATATACGATATACAAACAATATTGTGGTCACACTGTGCTTGTTCTAGGTTGGTTCCGCAGGACGGACGTGCTGTGTCCCTGTTTGTCCTGGCGCTCTGTTTCCAAATGAAGTTCCTCACCGATAAATAAAGTCATTTGGATTTGATTAATTCGATAAGTGGAGCACCCAGAGGAAATTCAGCAGTAATCCTGAAAAAGTACTTTATGTAACCTGCCAACTGCTTTTCTCCGTGGAGCTGTTGGTGCTTTTACTAGAATGTTCCATCATACAGCATTACATTTTGTCAGTGGAGACGAGCAAGTGACGCTACAAGGCCAGTTTACAGGTCAGATCAGTGTAGAGGCAAGCTCAATCACAAAAAGGTGTGTTTCGAGGTATTTTGGGGGCAATAAAAACACCTGTTATGCAATGAATGCGAGATAGATTGTTTAATTGCAGCATTCCAGTCATTTCCATGGCGACAAGCAGGTGGTTAACTCCCCACCAGAACATCATTGTGCCCATTCATACATATCTTACTCAACACATCTAATGCAGTCATACATCCAAGTAGGGGTGGGTGATATCTCGATATTTAAAATATATCGAGATATTTTTATAACTTGGTATGGATTTTGACATATCGTATATATCGATATAATGCTTATATATTCTGATTTCGCCACTTCGCTTATTTGCCGTCTCTGTTCTCGTCTCCGCGCGCCTCCACCTCCTCACTTTTGTTCTCCCTCCTCTCTCATGCTCCCCTCGCGTGTGTCTCATTCAACATGGCGGTTCCCAAAAGCAGCCCGGAGGATAGAGAACTCGTCTCAAAAAAGGACAACTGGCTCCATTATACGGAGATACTTCGATTTTAAGGTGTTGGACGAACAGCAGGCACGTGTATACTGCCGTGAATGCCGAAAGTTACTAGCACCACATACCTTTTCCACTGTTTACAGACAAGGCCAACAGCAGCACATCCTCTGTCACAGAGAGGCTCATAGATCCATGGAGAGAACACTCATATTCCTCTGAGTTGTGTCCTTTAGTCCAACAGAAGCTGAACTGCGTCAGTGACACAAGGAGCAAGTTGTTTTTCTTCCAGTGCTACAGTTTATACAGATTAGCCATGCAGTTTTAAGTTTCGTTTCTGTAAAACTAAACAAATGTTTGCAAAGTTGCATTAAAACACATTATAATCTCAAACGGGCTGATGTGGCTTTATATGTTGTAAAGTTTAGTAATGTAAAGTTTATTTATGCAGAAGTTTTAAATTAATAAAAAGAAGTCCAGCTCTGTCCTGGGCTGTCCTCTGGACTCAGTGCAGGAGGTGGGGGACAGGAGGGTCCTGACTAAGGTCATCTCTATGCTGGGCCATGAGTCTCACCCCCTGCAGAACGCTCTGTCTGATCTGGAGAGCAGCTTCAGTGACAGACTGATTCACCCTCGCTGTGTGAAGGAGAGGTTTCGCAGGTCTTTCCTTCCTGCTGCTGTCAGACTTTACAACAAACACTGCTAACACTGAACATGTACCAGTCAATCATAACCATGTGCAATTATTTTTAAGTCTATTTTTAAATTATTTTAAGCTATTATTTATTATCTGTGTTACCTTTTCCTGCTGTTCTGAAATTGTGCGTTGCAACACTGGAATTTCCCCACTGTGGGACTAATAAAGGCATATCTTATCTTATCTTATCTTAATCTGCTGAAGTGTAACTTGTACAACGTTGGGTTTGATCTGTGCAGTGGATTGTGGGATACCTCAGAACTCCTTACCGCTGGTGAGGAACATAGATCTATTAAAATAAGGAACCTCCCAAACTTCCTCTGCTAAAGGAGCTCATGGTTCTGGTTATCGTATGGTTAAGAGGTGATGCAAAGATGAGCTTGAGTTGAGTTGTTTTAATTTAATTTTGAATGAAAAGAAGGCAATATGTATTATTTTTGTATACAGAGATGTTTTTTTTATTAATGTCACAGAAGCACTTTGTTCCTAAATGAACATTTTGGGATTTGTTTTTATAGTGGATTTAGGGGGTTATTTTTTCTCGAGATATAGCAAAATATATCCAGATATTTTTTTGCCCAGCCCTACATCCAAGTGAGAGAAATGTCTTTACTTTTTAAACTTTTGTCCAGTTGATAGAATCTAATTTTCTTTTGCTATCTATCCTACCTGGACAATTGAGGGATTAAACAGATGGTTACTAAAAAGATTTGTTGTCTTTTATCACAATCATTTTGTGTGAGCCATAATTTTAGTATGAAAATTGTCATATTCATCATTTAATTTTTATTATTTCAGTTGGTTAAGCAGGATAACCAGAGCACCCAGAGGAAACCCACTCATGTCTCAAACAATCAATCCTCTTCCTTCCTCTTCAAGAAGCATTTTTTGTCAAAAACAAATTCATCATTTTATATTTAGACTTGAAAAACTGTCACAACATGTCTGCACCTGTTTTCCATCTCATCTTTTGGTCCTTTGTGAACCTGCTGGAGGTGGAGTGTTTACTGTAATCATACCTTCATTTCTGTGGGGGTAAAATCATGTGTTTTGGAGCTTGTCAGGTTACCCACAATATCACCTCTTTCTGACACGTAATGCTAGCTCCACGGACCAATGAAACAAGCAAATTATTTTATTTACCAGGAGAATCATGAATCAAAGCGCTCCCCTGGCAGCCGTGCAGAGTGGCGTGATGTCATTAACACTCGGCCTGCGGGGAAAACTGCCAAAAAAAAAACTTTGTGGAACATTTTTATTCACAACACCCCAGCGAAGAAAGCACACCCAGCCAGTAATGAGGTGTCTGGAGCTTTGGGCACAGGGCGCTGTTGCGTTTTAGCCTTTGCCGGTGTGATATTTCTTCGAGTGTATTTATTTCGGTGAGTAGCGTGCCACCAAACAACTTTTAATACAAAATATCCCTTTAGCTAGCTGCATGGGGTTGAATACTGAAACTGTGCAGGCTTCCCATGAGTGAAATAAAAGTGCACCTCGCGCTTTGGAGTCATTTAGTGCCACTGGTGGGTAGCGGGTGTGCAAAAATATTGAAATAATGATATATTGTACCATTTAATATGATGATACAGTATCGATAACGTGGGCTGCTGTATTGTTATATCACCAAGAGTATTTTTTGGTATAGTTTACTAGATTATTTTATTACAGCACTACTGTTTTGCTGTTTGAAGATTATACCACATGCATATATCAAATACTGAAATTATATATTTGTTTGACTAATACACGTTGAGTTATTTAACCACTGAAATCTTATGTATGTTTAAAGGTACCACTATGTGAAACATGTATGTTTTTAAGGTAATCTTTGTGCAGGGTTGTGTCCTTTTAAGGAAATCCATTGTAGAGCAGCAGCAGTGGAGATGGTTCAGCCTGGTACGAAACCAAACAAACTGGCTGTGATTTACATTTGGCTGCTGTCATGCCCCCTGACCCTGAAAGGAATGCAGAGATACTCCAAGGAAGGTTCAAGGCGTTACCTGTTCAACATATTATTTGCATATTAATATGGATGGTTTATAACTCTGGGTGAGGGATGGACAGGGGTTCAGATTGCCTGATGTAAGTCCTGTGTAGCTGTAGGCGGTTAGGGACAACAATCTGACCCAGAGCTCTGTATTAGAATTGTATTGTATTGTATTTATTTTTGCTTTTAATTGATCGATTCCAGTTGTCATTTTTGGGAGAACACGCTTAATGGTTTTTTGAAGATGCCTAACATGTTTATGCGACACATTTGACATATTGACTCTTTTGATGATTAAAATGGGCGTGTTTTATATTAACTTTGCACAAGAAGTGGTTTAACGAAGACTTTTAATATCACATCCATGATTTAGCCTTTATTTATTATTGAACCGTGTCGAATCTAGGGATGGGCATGATTAATCGATTAATCGATAATTGATCATTAAGAATTTCATCAATTACGTAAATTTTAATCGACAAACCGAATGTAGGTTGCTGTGCGTAGCGTGACCAAACAGGGGTCTGTACATGTGTCTCTCTGCATCAGAAGGAGCGAGCAAACAGAAACATTCGGTCAGTCTGCAGCGTACCGAAGCACAAATGCGTATTTAACGATGACTTGTACAAGAAATTCCATGCTTTCTGTTGCGTTCAGGACAAGTGTTAGTTCATGTGCACAGTGTACAAAGCAGGAACATATGTTTCGGTGTCCAGTGGGAAAAAGCTTTACCAGGTGAGAGTCGCGCAATGTCAATGACGAGTCCCCACCTCCCACCCCCCGTACGGTGTCCTGGTTTTGACAAACGCAAATCTGGTCACACTAACCTGTATTCCACTGAATCATGTCTTTTAATCCGACAGAAATTGACCGCATCAGCGACACAAGAGCTGTAGTTTTATCTTCGCTGAGTTTATGCAAATTAGCGATGCGGTTTTAAGTTTCTTTTCTGTGAGAGTTGCGCAAAACTGAATTAAACACATTATAATGTCAAACAGATTGATGTGGCTCTAGAGTCGTTACGGTTTATATGTCGTAAAGTTTAATTTATTTATGCAGATTAGTAGTGCAGATAGTAATAATAACGATGATCATTTTAATATAAAAACGTTAATGATTAATCGATAATCGATCGTTAATTCTCCCGACGATCGATTAAGAAAATTTCATTGAATGCCCATCCCTAGTTGAATCAATTTGAAATATATCGTATTGAATTGAATCGTAAGCTCACTGTGTCCAGATATGTATCGTATCGTGGCCTGTGTATCAAGGTGTGTATCGAATCAGCAACTTCTGAATGATACCCAGCCATAATGGTGGGATGTACCAAAGTAAATGTAGTAAAGTACTGTACTTAAAGGCGCACTGTGTAACTTTCTGGGTGAAGCGTCCTTCTCCCTGGAGATGTTGTTTTGTTTGGAATTTTCACAGTGTGATAATAAACGTATCTATTTCCATGGAGTCAAGCACCACGTCAGTTTACAGGTCAGATTTGTGGAGAGGTGGGCCGATTACAGTAGAATTCATATTTTTCAAGGTATAGATTTATTGTAAATAAACACCTATAGTTAAATAATAAGCAAGTTTAATGACATACTGTGGTACATTCCAGCAAAAGCATGGAGACAACCAGGTGCCGGTGTCAGATAGTATTTTGTCCCCCGTAGTATATTGACCCAGGGGTTAACATAGCGCTATAGTAAAGTGACCCCCCTATAGGATTTTCCCCTGATTTTTCTTTGGTAGTTACTTATTTGATCATTATTTCTCATGTAATTTACTTTTATTATATATTACTACATATCCACTTTCTTTTAAGGTATTTTAAGGAATGTTTTGATGGATAACGACTTGGTATTTTGTGTAAACGTAACGTATTGTTAAAATTGCATATACACAGCAATTTTGTCACTTTTTATATTGTATTTTACATTGTTATGGTTTTTAGTTTGCTATGTTCAGATAATCCTTAATCATAATGTCAATTTAGGATAACGACCTTGAATTTAGTCATGTTGTGTTATAATAAACATATTGGGGGTCAGATTACTATAGTCATAGGATTTTGACCTCCTTTATATATAATTGATCATGGTCAATATTCAACTAACATTACTTCTTACTTTACATCATCATAACTATAATAAACATATTGGGGGGTTAGATTACTATAGCCATATGTCCCCTATTTAACTACTCAACTGATCAGCCCTGTCTATTTGAACAAGATTCCAAATCATGATACATCACTTTGATTTCCTAACTGATTAATAACTACTTATCTCATTTTCAGTAAAATATGTGTTTAAACAAGTTAGTAATTTTTAACATTCAAAAGTTATAAGCGACATAGAAGTTCTCTATTAATAAAATATAGATTTTCATAGGGGGTCAATATTCTATAGGGGATGTCAACATACCATAATAGGATTCTGACCCCGGGTCAACATACTATATGGTATGTTGACCCAGGGGTCACCTCACAGCAGGGTCAAAATCCTATACCACACCGGACTTACAGAAAAGTTACATAGTGCGCCTTTAATCTGTATTGTAGTGTAATGTAGTGATGTAACCTGCTCATTTCCCTTGTATTAGATAGGTTTATATATCTATACTGGAACATTCTAGACAAAGCAATAACATTTCCATGGAGACAAGCAGGTGGCGGACCCTCCACTAGAAATGCTACACAGTCCACCTTCAAGTAACAAAATGGAATACTTCTTCCATCACTGAATATTACACCTCACTCTGTGGAGTCATTTAGTGCGGATGTGGTGATGCTAAAGTTAGAGTGCTAAAGTTAGCGTGTATATGTGTGTGTAGGTGTATGTGTGTGTCTCTGTATGTGCGTGTGTGTGTGTGTATGTGTGCGCACTCCAGGATGGATGGGTCAGGCCTGCAGTAAATGAGCTGCCTTGATGCGGCCTATCAGCTGTGCTCTCCAGCCAGACTCCCCCATATCCCATTTCATCCATCTTTATAAAGGCAAAGATGACGGAGAGATGGAAGGGAGCAATATAACTATGGGGAAATGCCAGAAAGGACTAGTTCAAGTGGTTTAAGGGCTAATTAAGGGCCACATTTGGAGGATGAGTTGAGGAGATGGTGGCAAAACTCACAGTCTCACAGCTTAATCTATTGTACTTTGCATGAGAAACTACACAATGTTTCAGCTAAAGACTACTACGTGGTTAAAAGAAGTAAAAGTAGTCAACCACTGTACTAAATATGTACTCAGTGTTAGGTATCTGTACTTTACTTGAGTCCATACTTTTTGCTTTTACTTCACAACATTGAGAGCAGAAGTCTGTACTTTCTTACTCCACTACTTTTTTTGAACTGGACTGCAAAGTAAAAGTATTTTTTGTTATTGTGTGAGACCTGCTGAAAAGGCTGAGACTTATTTCTACTGAACAAAAATCTTCTGAACAAAATCTGTATCAAAATAACTACATTTGAAGCTTTATTAGATCTCAAACTCTGCGCAAAATACTTTTTACTCTTTAAGTAGATTTTTCATGTGATACTTTTACTGTGTATTCTAGACAGTAGTTTTATCAGCCCAAATTTAGATGCATGTGATTGACAGGCGGATAAGCCAATAAGAGGCATGCCTGGTCTGTCTGCATCAACACCAACATGTTAATTGATTCTAAATCTGCACTTTTAGATATTCACATTTATTTTATATTTTAGCATATTATTTAAGACCATAAACATTCTAAAGAAGGTATATGAAGTGTCTTGCTCAGCGGCGCTTGTACACACTTGTACTTTTCCAACAGTAGCCTACCAACTGAACTCAAATAATTCTTTCTGTAATATTTAATTTGAATAATTGCATGGGGAATATAGATTATTAGATTTAATAGAATTGCTTTTCAAACCTGAGCTATTGTGAGCTTGAAATGAATTGCCTCGTGAATGAAAATGCAGTATGGGCTTTTCAAATGAGATGAAAAGTATCTGCAAATGCCCTTGCGGTGTGCTCCTTTGTCCAACTGCCATCCACAAAAGCAGATGAGGAGATTATTTTAAGATAGCTGATTTGTTTGTTTTATGTCAAGTTTAATCTAGAAAATGTCCAAATGTCCAAAAGGGGGACAAGTCATGCATTATTTCTAATCTTAAAATGATGTTATTGAAAAAGACGTGTCCTTGTAATCCTATGAGAAGAGCAAATGAAATAGTGAAGTGCTATCAATGAGTGTATTAGAGCTTTGTTTGTATAATTTCTTCTGGCTTCCACTGTTTGTATTATCAGCTTTAAAGAGGAAATTTGTATTTAGAATTCAACTATAACCAATGATGATTTTACAGTAATAGTAATGGTCCCCAATCTTTTGACTTCCTTTTCAAAACTTCAGAATTGAAAGGACTCACCTCTCATATTTTTTTATTGTTTGCAACACTTCTTAACCCTGCATGTATGACCCAGTCTGATATATTTGAATAATCACATGTAATAGGGGGTAGGTGAATTACTCATGCTTGAGTCAACTGAAAATAAATTTGGATTAAACAAACATGGTTAAAACCACAGACTGTATAAAGAAGTGGATTAAGGGTGTGTGATGTTACCCAGAGCGTTCTCCAGGCAAATGAAACTGACAATGCTAGCAGTTATAGAAGTGAAGTATAGTTAGTGAGTTGTAGAAGTTTGGAGCCAAATTCTATATTAGGAATAGGAATGTAAGAAGTTGCTGATACTATACATATCTTGATACACAGGCCACGATACGATACATATCTCAATACAGTGCACTTTCGATTCAATACGATATATTTCAAATGGATTTGATACGGTTCAGTAAAAAAAATATTGGCTAAATGATGGCTGTGATACTAAAAGTCTTTAAACCACTTTTTGTGCAAAGTTCACATGAAACTCACTCATTTTAATCCTCAAAACGGTAAATATGACAAATGTGTTGCATAAACGAGTTTCCTTCCTCTGATCAAGCAACAAAACTGTAGCGCTGTAACAAAATTATTTAGTAAAATACAAAAAAAAAAGACAAAAAATAGTCTTGCTGATATATTGATACAGCAGCCCACAATATCAATATTGTATCATCACATTAAATGATATGATATTTTGATATTTTTGCACACCCCTAATCAGGATCATATAGAGTGGGTTAATACGAACATTTCAAGACCAAAATGACAAGGTTGACTGCAGCAGTTACAGAGAGAGGGGAGGCCCCCTTTAACTTCCTATTTGGAACGTAGTGACTAGCAGGTTAGGTTATGTCCATTTATATATACAGTGTAAGGTAAAAAATCATAAAAGTCAATTTTACAAACTATGTCCTCTTTAAACAGAATATGTCTAATCCTCTGGGTACTCCTGACCACGAGCTGGAGATGTTTTTTCCACTGTGGTCACTCATTGCTCCTCAGGTTTGGCACTGACATTGAAAAACAGGTCAAACGGAGAGGACAAATTACCCAACAAGGACAATGGAACCGCCTGACACATGAATGTATTTTAAATCAGATGAAGATGAATGATTATGAAAATACATATATACTGTATATATACCACTGGACTCGTGATTGTGGAAAAACTATTGTTAAATATTGATCTATTGATTCTGAGCACAACCTTGTGAATAATCGATAGCCCTGTGATAGCTTTGGTCTCTTCCTCAAAGACTCGCATGTCAGACCCAAGACACATGACAGTCTGGGTGATGGATGGATTCTATAGCTCCCTGTCCCTGAAGAAATGTCCCAGGTTATCCAAAGGTACACAAAGGTAGAAGTAAGCAGTTGTCAATATACTAAAATTTTAATCTCAATGTCAATACTAAGGAAAAAGCATGATACTCAATACTGATTTTACTACCTCGACCAATAATAAAAAAAACGGGGGGAAAAAGTGTAGAATGCAATTTTCACTTGATATTTAAAATAATCTGCCTATGGAACAAAATAAAAATATGAAAATACATCTTAATACACTTAAATAGAAAAACAAGAACTCTTAGCACCGAAAATAAAAAAAATAAATCTAATGTTGCTTGAATAAAGAAAAACACAATTATTCCAGTGTTAGATTTTACATTTCAAGTAGAATCTATTCAAATAAAGTGAAATTTTCTTAATTTAAGTCATTTTAACTTGCATAGATATTACTTTTTGCAGTGCAGATCAACACCATTCTAAACTTATTTAGGGAAAGTCCAGTTCAGTTCATCTGATTCTTTTCTTTTTTTTTTTTTTTTTTAATCAAATGAGTATATATTTTTGATAGTATTGATAAGTATTGTGTTTTTACAATCCTTGTAAAACTTAAAGGAATAGTTGCCATTTTTTACATGAATCTGTATGGCATCCCCGTGAGCAGTGTCGTGCATCCACACTGACGTACCCCCGAAAGCGTCCGGTGAGCCGAGATACTGGCTGTTTTCGGTGCTGACGAAAGTATTCCGACAAGTTGGCTGGGGACATTAAAATAAAGCGTTTTTCTTCTCAAAACAACATGTGTTCAAAAGAGTGATACATTTGCATCACAAAACCATCGTCCTCAAAAAAGTCAGACCTCATAATCGCTTGGCACTATTTTCTCTCCGTTCGTATCCCTTTAAAGCTACCATACATAATTAGATTGGCTGACCCTCCCCTGTTGTATTCTCACATACCACCACTAGATGCTGTCTACATTACTGCAGTCTGACAGTGTACCAGCTTTGCTCTGACGGGAGAGCACATGAGTCTGAACAAAGGCCAAGTGAGTGGAGGGGGAATAGGGTTCACATCTGCCATCTACTGGTGAAAAATAATCAAACAAAGTCGCAGATGGTAGCTTTAAAAGTCATCTTACTTTTTAGTATGGAAATCACTAAACTTCGGTATTCCATTTGCCAGTTGCAGAGTTGTCCTGCCGTAGCCTCTTCTCATGCCTAATGGATACATAGTGGTCAGAGCATGTTGTTGGAAGCTCCTGCAGGTCCTTGGACAGAGCAGGAGGCCAGCAGAACCTCCGGAGATCCTCTGTGTCTGTGTGATTTAAACAGTGATGGACGAGAGCGGCCATGAGAAGACTCCAAACCAGCTCTCAGGCCAAGTCCCCGTCCCCCGCCACATCAATCTGATACTGGGCAAAAGTCACATGCAGATACTACTTTTTATTACAATTTTTATCCTTATATAAAACACCTTGGGGTATCTTGAGTGTTATGTAATATTCAAATGAATTTTCAAAGTTCAAATAAGAACAAACTTATGAATGTATTATATTATATTATATTTTAAAGCTGCAGTACATAACTTTTCTGGCAGAGGACATGGTAAATATGGTAACTGTTTTGTTTCACCTTAATTGTTTCATGGTGCGAATATGTAAATTGTTTTTCATGATGTGGGCTGCACTTTCACTTTGGCCCATGCAGGTCACCCTGGAAAAAGAGATTTGGATTAGAGGTCTGTGCAGAACAGAATTTTCAGTCCCACTCCTGCCTGCACCCACACTGTGCAGTCCCGCACCCGGAAAGAAATGTAATTTTCATTCCCGCTCTCGCCTGCATCTGTGATATTTTATTCCGCTCCCGCCCGCAAATTGGGAACATTCGCTTTCTTAAACTCTATCAAACATGGAGAAGCGGACAGGAATTGTCTAAAATGTGCACGAGATTAAACCACGTCCGCAAATTTAGGCTCCTTAAGTTTTTTTTATTAATGCCAAAGAAAATATCCAGCACAAATTATATATGATAGACATACATTGAACATTTCTATATTTTACTTTACATTTTACACAATATTTAGTTTGTGAGACTGCAGTTTATCATCTCTCCACGCCCACAATGAGCTTTCAAAATGTTTCCTGCACCACACTGTTTTGTGTCAGGTTTGCAGGACTCTAATTTGGATCTCAATGGGTCTTTTCACCTGGTTAAAATAATAATAAATATATAAATACATGAATAAATAAGTAGATTGGTTTAACGCGACACTATTTTGCATTTATTTAGTTACAGGTGTTTTAATTGTCTCGAAAAACTGTTCATTCTTACTGCGAGCAACCTCTCCTCAGATCTGGTGGCGTTTCATGTTTGAGAAGATAAGTTCCCCGAGTTTAATGCCATACTGTGCAGCATTCCAGACAAAGCAGTAACATCGCCATGGAGATAAAAACAGGTGGCGCTTCCTCCACTAGAAAAGTACAAAAATAAACAGTTTGCACCAAATGGCCATGAATCACGACTCAAACCACCCACTTTCACACCATACCTCCTGCTTTAGTCTTATTCCATAAAGTCTAAAAAGTATTGTCCTGGCCTATTATTCCCTAAGTATATTTTAAACCCAGCTGTTTGTAACTCATAATCTTTATACGCCCCAGGTTTATTGTGACCAGTATAATACCCAAACTTCCCTTGAAGCTTTTCCTCCGAGCTCTGTCTGCTACTATTAACATGATGTATTAGACGTGATAGGGCCTGGACCTGAGAATGGGAGATATAGCGGTTCTATTACAGCTCCCATCCCGCTGCAGCCACATGGTCCAACATAAGGCATATGCCCACATAAATCCACCACATCTGGGCCTGTCTTTAGCTTCATTTGCCCATAAACCTTGAATAAATTGAGCTAATTCCAAAAGCATGCTATATATAAAAATGAGTTATTGCCTCTGATTTAGTAGTGTTTCTGCATTGACTGTAAACACCATTAATATTTAATTCTATCCCTGGCTGATCTGTTATGTGTGTGGTAGCATGTTCTTACAGCAGGCTTTAAAGGTTCTCTATTATGCACAGCTGACTCTTGTGAGCTTTAAGCCATGTTAGAATGTTGTTACCTTCCCAAAACATACCTGAAGTAGTGTTTTGTTTCATTCACACATGTTTGAGTGACCGTTTATTATTAGTTTGTCTTCATCTCTAAAGCTCAAAAAGCTCACATCCACCTTGTGATGTCATATATTGGTAGTTTTCAAGTTAACAGCAACTTTTTACCTTTTTGTTTGGTAGAAATAGGAAATTCCAGGGCTGAAATCATGGTTTTCAGTAAAAAAATCAGGCTTTCAAATCGTAAATCAGGCTACATTGTGAAAGTCAATTACCATGTACACACTTTTGCAGATTCATATTTTACTTTTACACAAAAATGCTTGTGTACAATATAACATTTGCATATTACTGTATTTTTTGGACTATAAGTTGCACTTTTTTCATGGTTTGGGTGGTCCTGCGACTTATACTCCAGTGCGACTTATTTATTAAAAATTTTACAGTGACAGCAGCAAGAGGCTCTAGGTTTGTGTGTCAGTATCTTCTGCTCCTGTTACTCCTGTACCGCTGTCACTTCATCCTCTACTGCACATGTCTCCTGCAGAAAGAGCCGCTGACCTGTTGCAAGTAGTGAAATATTCAGCTGAAAACAGTAATCGAGCAGCAGAAAGAAAGTTTGGAGTGAGTGAGAAACTTGTGAGGGACTTGTGAAAGGCGGGGATGAAGAACACAGCTCTACGGTAACCTGGGGGGTGTGCCATGCAACTTTCCTGGAAGTCACTGGATGGATCGACAAAGCCTGGACTTCATTGACAACCGAAACCATCCTGTCAGGATTCAGAAAGGCCAGAATAATTCTAACTGGAACTGATGCTGAGATGACGACAGCTGGAGGTCGTGGAGTTGCTCAGAGGTGACACCGAGGATGAAGAAGTCAATGGATTTAGTGATTTGGAGTGAGATGGAGAGTTTGGTAAACTTGTTCTGTTGTTTATGCTTATGTTTGTTTATATTTAATATGTGAGGTTAACAGCCTGTTGTTCTCTGTTCTGTTGTTATTACTATAACTTGCCTTTCGAGATGAAATGTCATCTACTGGTCTCTGATTTTATAAAATAAATTTCCCCCAAAAAGTGCGACTTATAGTTCGGTGCGACTTATATATGTTTTTTTTCTTCTTCATTACGCATTTTTTGGCTGGAGCGACTTATACTCCTACTACTTACAGTCTGAAAAATACAGTACATTAGGTCTACACTCACGGGTACCATAGTCAGATTTGAAACATAGAATTGACATTGGATTGGCTGTTGAATGATTATTTACACTACTTATTTGACAATATTATAAGAGTGTACATGGAGAATGTTCAGATGTAAGGTTTTAACTTTATGTTTCTGGAATCATACAGGTGATGTGGCAGCTCCAGAAAGTTACACAGTGTTGCTTTAATTCCCATCCATACAGTCCCTTTTCTCTCTCTTCTGACCTGTAATTTGGCTTGCAAGTGTCCACGGAGATTCTTAAATTTAAGGCTATACCATGAAACATTTTAGACACATCTCCATGGAGACAAGCAGGTGATGAACCCTCCAACAGACAAGATCCACAGTGCATTTTAAGAGGCTTTTAATGATTGACAATGTGACACTGTATTCAGTTAATTGTGCTGTACCATCTTAAAAAGCAGAACTATTATTTTAAACTGTTTCCAAAGTTATTTTTCACTCACGTTATGCATTCCCAGTATCTTAATTACTCACCTCAGTGAGTTTATAAGCACTTTTCACAACTCTCAGACCAAAGTGGAGTTTTGCCATGACAGTAAAGCAAACAGCAACTAGTATGAGAATGTCCACTTCCTGATTATCAGACAATAACATGCTTTCTAATGCAGACTTATTTTGATCTCAAGAGCTGCTTATACAATACATCTGTACAGAGGAAAAACATGTTTTGAGTTGAGACCAGTATTGATTTCAGATTGTGCTCTGGGTGTCACAGAAGCGCAGGCACATTTGACATCTTTTCTGTTTCTGTTTGGCATTTTTAAATTTCCTTGTGTTCCATTTAACTTTCTTCACACTTGAAACCTGTATCCAAAAGTTTGAATTCTTATCTTCTGAGAAGAAAAACAAACACTTTACATTGCGCTGTTGTCACCCAAAAGCCGTGCCCCAGTGCCTGCAGATTCAATCAGCTAACCACTGTGCAGCATCTCAGATTTATACAATACGACTTTGTGAGGAATTTAAATGTTTTATTTTTTTTCCTCAAGTCAAAACAAAACTTTCCTGGTCTCCTCTTTTCTGTAGATTTGTAATGCTAAACGTGTGTGCACAACATTTAACAGGATTTGGACCATAAAGCTGTAAGTGGTGTTCTTTTTCTATTCTGCAGGGATGGTGCTGCCTAAACAAATATTCTATTATGCTTTGCACTGGTGGTCCCCAAGTCCCATCTCTCCTGCTAATACTTTTTATGTTGACTCATTCTCCACATGAAGTTGAAATCTGCTACATCTTTAGGTCTAGAAAAGTACTTTATCTTATCTTATCATACCTGTGTAGAAGTACTATTAAAGGGTCCACATTACACTGTTTTCTGATCTACTCTGTTATAATCTAAAACATACCTGGAGTTGTATTTTCATTTACATATGTTGAACACTTAAACACTTCTTCTCTCAAACACAAAAAACCTTCTGATGTCATGTAGTAATACAGGGACTGTTCCACTGTGTTTTTAAACTCCATACACCTTCACTAGAATCATTTGAATAATTTCAACCCCAGAGTTGTCAATCTCTACTGAAAAAAGGCTAAAAGGTAGCTGTTAACTCGAAAAAGCATTGCTCTATGACCTCACAAGGGTGAACAGTGCATTTTGAGCTTTGGAGATGTAGACAAAAGATAAAAGATAAAAGGTTACTGAAACATACGAGAACGAAACAGAACACAGCTCCAGGTGACAACATTCTAACATAACTTAAAGCTCACAGGAGTCTTTTTTTTTTTATTTTTAAGAGTAGATAGTTACTCATCTGAACACTGAAAAAACTGAAACAATACAAAAAAACTCAAACAATACAAAAGACTAAATTGGCTCTTTTCTGAAAAGTGTTCAAATGGTCTTTCAGAACTTGTGTAGACCATAAGTGCTTGTATGTCTGTGTGAGTGTAGTGTCTAAAACGTTTGCCTGTCGAGTCCATAATGATATCTGTGTGTATTTTTTATACAGAGGGAAATTAGTCTGGTTCCCACACCCTCCAGGCTCAAACACAACAGTGCAATCTGATTAGCTTTTTTTAGTGATGCATGTGAAACCAAGGAGTTCACTGGTCACCCATCATATTGCAACAGAATTAAATTTCTGAGTTTAGTGCTCATTGATTCTGCAGACATCCGCGATGATTTTCAGTCCTCTGTGATATATTTTTATTTTTGTTTTTCCTCGTAAGCAGCGTGGAGTTTAGCATTGTGACAGCATTACTCTTGTGCGGTAGTCATCCTGGGTCATCACTTTTCTTTTACCTTATCAGACCTCAATTTATTGAAGTTGTTTTAGATCAATATTGACGAAGTGTAAAGCAACAAAATCCTAAGAAACTACTGACCTGTCCTTAAAGACTGACCAATCAATAAAACGTATGATAACTGCGATATATAAATAAAGTCCACTGTGAAAAGTAGAACCTGAAAACGTACATGTATACTAAATGCACAAACACTGATGACTGTTATTATTTGCCTGGAATGTTCCACAGCATGGCATTAAGCTCATCTATCTCCATGGAGACAAACAGGAAGCCAAGTTACAGTCAAATCTGAGGAGGTTTTTCAAAGTATTTTGGAGAACTAAAATCATCTGTAATTGAATACATAATGGATAAGTTTAAAGGTTGTATAGAGGATTTTTTAAGCGAAGTGAAATACAGCGACAGTCCTTTTTCAGATGTTGTGCATGTGTGACACCACCTTCCTCCTCCACAGCTCCCTCAGTAGAAACACCTCCTCCCACCGCTTTACTCTAGAAATCACACTTGTTTACAGCCAGTGCGCGTTCAGAATTACTGTTGAAGTGACCTGTCTAGAAATATTTTAGCGACCGACGCGTCAGTTTTTAGACCTTTCGTCGGCTTCAGTCACGCCATCGCTGGAAGGAATCTCCAAGAATCACCTCAATTTGTCTTTGCTCCTTTTCCCCTTTTCTTCTTCTTTCAGCGACCTTAAAAACTGACTTTTTTTTTGGCGCGGAACTGGTCATGGATTCTCGTCCGCCATGGCAACAAACTTTGTGCGAATTGCAAGGACACGACAGGTTGAAACAGCCTCCAAGAACCTCTGCATAAACCACGTAATCCCAGCGCGCTGGTGAGTCAGTTACACTAGAAACGTAGGGAGTTTGATTGACAACCTAACAGCCAATAGATAAAGAGGTAGCCTCGTTATCTATTGGCTGAGGTTTATCTGGCCTCACTACGTCCACAGTTGATAGATTTTCATTCTTTTTTTTTTCTTTTTTCATCATAATTGCAAGGTTGCTGCATCTCTGTAATGGTATTTTAAACTTTCAATGACAATTTGAAACAAACTAAAAAAAGTCCTCCATACAACCTTTAATGCCATACTGTGGAACATTTCAAAGCAAAACTGCAGTTATCATGAAGGCATGCAGGTAGCTGACCCCCCATCTGACAGTTACACCCTAAATCTGAAATGCCAGCCAAAAATAAAATAAAATAAAATAAAATGCCCACAATATCACGTTTTAATAGATTTTTTTTTTTCATATTGTGTGAAATTAAAGTTTTTAGAAGAACAGTTAGCTGTTATTTGTTCTATGTACTGCTCATGTCCAGGCAGGATGTAAATACAATTTCCCCAAATCTGTCCAACCGTTTAAATGTCATTTCATCTTAGTGACTTTGCCATATATGCTTTAAGTAACATAATTGTATAATGATGTATACTATGCAGACTAAAGCAGTGATAAGAGCACACCCAAGCCCACAGTGTCAGTGTTTGGTAACCTGTTTTGAAAGCTGTTTATTTATGATGAATTAAATGTAATCAAGGTCCCAATCACTTTTGTAATTTCTGAAGTGCTCTCCAAAAACTCTAGAAAATGATGACAAAAATACATTCTGTGTAAGTTTCTGCTCGTTTTTTAATTGAAATCACTTAGAATCTTTTGGAACTTATGCTGCACCTTGGAGTGTGTGGACAGATCACTTTATAAAAGGTGGGAAAGCAAAGAAAAGCCTATCTGTTTTTTGTTTTTTTTTAAGGAGACACACTGTGCAAAATCAACTTCAGAGCTTGTAACCATTTTGTAAGCAATTTGTTTTCCTTTCTCATTTACTGACCTGAAGATTTATTTGGAGTGATTCATCCATGTTTGAGTAGACTTAGACAAACTTTACTGATCCACAAGGGAAATTATTTGGACTCAGTAGCTCACACATCACAATACATTATAATAACAAAGAACTGAAATATAAATTAGAGCCCGACCGATATATCGGTTGGCCGATATTATCGGCTGATATGGGCAACTTTAGGCATATCGGCTATCGGCCGATATGCTTGCTGATAGGGGCCGATATTTCACGTGGGCATGTTATACCTCGTTATAAAGCTTAGACTCTCTACATTCTGTTCATTTAATCCAATTTACAGACAGATAAATGTCCTAATATGTGGCTCCACATCAGTATTTATCTACGGAGTCATTTGTCTGTGTGTGTCCGTACTGTCCCTGAACACACCACAGAGTCGCGTCACTCACGTGTGTTTGTTTACACCTGCAGACACAGATCCAAACATTGAGATTATATTCTTTTTACGGATAATCGGTTTGAGTCTGGATTAAAAGGACATTTATTAGTGCAGATTTGTGATGTGAGGAGGAGCCTGTATGAGCGGTGAGTGTTGGAAATATGTCGACTTTGAAGCTAGTTTCTGTCATTTGTTATGGGTTAGCTGCTGTAGCTCTCGCACATAAACAGGCTGTTTTCTATTGGTCTGTTCTAAAGTGACTATATTGGCCGTATATTTGCTACTGGACCTGTACTGATATGTAAATGAGCTGTGAACAGACGTGTGAATTATGACATTTGCGCATATAATTAATTACCGCGGCGCGCACGTATTTACGGCTAAAGGCTAATAGCGCTAGTTTCTTTACTAGTCATGGGTCCGTCGCGAACGAAATGACTCTTAGAACCGGCTCTTTGAAGGGAACGACGGGAGCCTGATCCTTATTGGGAGCCGTGTTTTCTCTTTCTCTCACTTTTTTTCTCTTCACGCCGCGTGCAGATTCGTGGTATGACAGCAGCAGCGGCTAAAAACGAAACTTTGAGAAATTTGCGTGTACGTAGGATTAAAAAAATAAAAATTAAAAAAACGAGCATATTTGACTGTAGTTTAGCATAAAATAAATAAGTCCCGGTTTAGTCCTTTTTCAGTCCTGGTTTAGACCTGGTTCAGTCCTGATTCAGTCCTGCTTTAGACCTGCTTTAGTCCTGCTTGCAACAAAACAATCTGAAGAGCCACTTGGGAGCCAAAAGAACCAGCAGGTTTTAGTGAGCCGAGCCAAAAGAGCCGGTTCTCTAAAAAGAACTGGAATACCCATCACTAGTGTCTAGAATGTGATGCAAAAATGCCATTAAGTCAACCTACTGTCTGTAAATATGATGTAAAGAGGCAGAATAACAATAAATGTTGCCTAAATAAACCCAATTTAAAATCCATCAGAGCCAAACCTAAGTTTTTTAAACAATTCAACATTTACAGTGAATTTTTACATCACTAAATATATCGGTGATTATATCGGCTATCGGCAGCTCCAACTCCCATTATATTGGTTTCATATCGGCCACAGCAAAATCCATATCGGTCGGGCTCTAATATAAATGGTAATAAATTCAAAAATAAGTAGCAAAAATAACAAGAGACTGGTGTCAAATAAGGAAATCTTTATTCTCCTGCATTCAACTCAATTCACTCTGTACGTACATGCTCCAATTTTATGTTCTTGATCGATACAGAAAAATCCCGCACACCGTCTTACTTGCAAATTGTGAAATTTATTAGGACAAACCATGCAACGTTTCAGCACTAGGCCTTCGTCAGCCTGACGAACGGGCCGTTATCCGTTTTTTCCATTCTTCATTTAAACACAAAATCGAGAACTTAAAAAAGGAATCATTATCCGTTTTTTCATTTTGGTTTTGGAGACAAATAACGAAGAAAACTGTTGTTTTTTAGTTTTCTTATTTTTGGTTTTATATTGAAAAATGAATGAACGAATGATACACGGATTCATCTTGTCTTATGTCATGGCAGTTTAGTTTTGAGTTTTGGATTTTTTGGATTTATGGATTTGTTATTAAATACTTTAAAGCAGTCCTGCATTTTGGGTCCTCCCTGTTTTTACATGACAATTTCAACATTTCTAATGAGATAGGTGGGCCTGTCTGTGTTTCTGTAGTGTGTTCCAGTCCAGGGTGCTGGAGGAGAGCGTAACACACGTCAGGTGCAGGATTCAGTCTGTTTTTGTGCTTTGTCTTCATTTTTGTGAGCACAGAATATCCCAATTCACACATATGTAGTAGTGAAAGGAATAAGCATAGAAATACTGATACTGGCCGTACCGAGGACAGGTTATTCTGACGAAATGCTTATCCAGAATGAGGATAACATATTCGCTGACTCACTCGCTCTCTCATGTGTCTTAAGTGTATGTGTCAGAGCTACATGTACATCGTGACAAGGCGACCCAAAGTGAGTTGGTGATCCAGTCTTTGGGAAACAATAATTCGGATGATTTCAGCCCTGGAATTTCCCATCTCTACTGAACAAAAGATAAAAGTAGCTGTTAACATGAAAACTACTGCTTCATGACATCATAAGGTGGAACAGGAGTATTTTGAGCTTTGGAGATGTAAACAGACTTATAATAAAGGATCACTCAAATATGTGTGAATGAAACAAAAGACAAGAAGTAACACAATTGCAGCGTGGTGTAAAGCTCACAGGAGTCAGTGTTGCATAATATTGGACCTTTTAAGTTGTTGTAGATCAATACTGAGAAAGTGTAAGGCAACAAATTTTAAATAAACTAGCAACCTTTCCTAAAAGACCGACTAATCAGCATAAGTTATGATAATTACAATACGTAAATTAAGCACACTGTGAAAATAAAAACCTGAAAACGTGCACTAAACGCTCAAATATTTAAATCTGAAATGCCAGACCAATTAAAATGCCCACATATGACTTTTTATCTAGAAAGGATGGATTTTTTTTATTGTGTGAAATTAAAGTTTTTAGAAGAACAATTAGCTTATGTAACGTAATGGGGGGCGCTGCATTGTCTTGCTTTACCCATTGTTCTGTGCCACGTTTGATTTAGCTGTAATTCCAGCTATTAGAATTGAAAATGCCACTGTGAGTCTGCCGCATTTATGAAGCAATCAGTTCTTAAATGTTTTATTCTTAATAGGAGGAAGAGGATAAGTTTAAAACAGTAAAATTATGCTCGAGGTAAATGGGAAACCAAGCTCCAAAATCTGTGTACATTTTTCTGTTACATTTGCATAAAACATTGAGTGTGAAGCAGGTTTTATTGATGATGCTTCACTGCTATGCACTGCCCCAAGCAAAGTTCAGAGCCGATCGAATGACCCTTTAAAGTATTTGCAATTTTTCTGATTATCAAGAGAAAAGTGATATTTCAAAGCAACTTTGAAAATCCATTTTTACTCTGAGGCGCTGGGCATAATGATTGGGGAACACTTAATAATAACTACACTTTCAATAGCCTTAATAAAGCACGAACAGAGACAAAACTCCAAATCAGTGAATGGTTTATTAAGCACAAATCAGTCTTTTTGGTAACTTACCTGCTTGTTAGATGGAGATGTCACTGCTCTGCCTGGAATGTTCCACTGTATGACATTAAACAACTCCTTATCTTACATTTATTCACATTTACAACAAGCCCAAAACACAACCTTCTGATATGTCGAGCAAGTGGGTTGTACCACATGAGCTACTGCCGCCCCAGAAATGGACCCTCCACCAGAAAAGTTACACTATACACTAGGGGTGTAACGATATCCAAGTCTCACGATGCGATATCGTCACGGTATGAACCCTACGGTACGATATTTATTGCAATATCGTGGGAAAGCTCATAATATGGTGGGGAGGCTCACGATTACTGATGTAACAATATCCAAATCTCTCAGAACGATATTTTCAGGATGTTTATTGCAATATTTTGTGGAGGTTAAACAGCTAAAACTGTGAATATTCTACTTTTTCCTCTTAAAATGCCTTGACAAGATTTAAACCAAAGAACTAAGACTTAAAAGTGCTTAGAACTGTTATTTCTTCTTGTAGTCTGCACTGAAATGGAGCAGAGGATCATGGTCTATGTAGTTCTCTCTATCTTTTAGTTATTGCTGCACCATAACTCTTACATCCCTAGTATACACCTGTAATTAATACCCTAACCCTAACCTTCTCTTTAATTAAATTATTTCTAAGCCTTTATCATAACTAACTGATTTAAAGCTACCATCTGTAAGCTTATTTGATAATTTTTTGCCAGTAGCTGTGAAACCCGCACACTATCAGTCAGCAGTAATGTAGAGAGCATCTAGTGGTGATATGTGAGAATACAATCTAATTACAGACAGCAGCTTCATGTTTTTCCTCATACTTTATTCAGGATAATAAAAAAGGGGTCTTATGCAAATAGATTTTTTTATAATGTTCCCTCGTCCAAAACATGCCTGAGGAGGTTTTAGATCCCATCCATGAATGTTACAGTAATTTACAGATCTCTCCTGGGCCCTCTTCAAATCCTCCTTATGGTTTTCTCTGAGATTCTGTGCAATGCTCAGCCCACAAGCTTCATTCATGCTCCCACATGACAATTCTCCATAAATATACAGAAGCATGATAAAAAACTGTACACAACGACTTGACAAACCTGATGAGATGTGCAGTAGTTTCATTAGCGGGATGCACACTGATTGTGTTGTGATGGCGCTCTGAAGGGGGAGTGACTTAACACGAGAAGCAAAGGGAGGGGAGACTCAGAATGTCAAATGTCAACAAAATGAAACTTATAAAACATTAGTATATTGTTTTAGGCAAATATATTTACAAAACAATAAAAGGTAACATGGTGATTAGGGCTGGGTATCATTCAGAAGTTGCCGATACGATACACACCTTGATACACAGGCCTCGATACGATACATATCTCAATATAGTGAGCTTACGATTCGATACGATTCAGTATGATATATTTCAAATCGATTGAGTATGGTTCAATAAAAAATAAAGGCTAAATCGTGGCTGTGATCTTTATGAAACCACTTCCTGTGCAAAGTGAATATGAGACACAAACATTTTAATCATCAGAACAGTAAAAATGTCAAATGTGTCGCATAAACGAGTTTCCTTCCTCTAAATAGGCAACAAAACCGTACAGCTATAACAAAATAATTTTGTAAAATATACCAAAAAATACTACTTGAATAGAAATCAATCCAGCAGCCCATAATATTGTAGGAAATTAAATGTAGTTTTTTTGTACACCCCTATTGGTGACTTTAACATGTTATGTGTTAGCACTTAATACCCCATTGAAGAAAAATACCCCCTCTTTAAGGTGAAGTTATTATAAAGTGGCTCCAATTACTGTAATAATTATATAATTTGTCCTTCTTTAAACAAATGATGTTACTAATCTGGCTACCTCGGCTACCGTATTAATTGCAACATCAAGTAAATGGGGCAAATCTCTTCACTAGGTCCTCCTAATCATTTAACTGCCATTAGAGCGACTGGCCGGGGGGTATAATTGAAGTGGCTCATGGTTGTGGAAAATAACTCACCAACAAAGACACGAGGGTGGCCGTCTTACTATGGACACTCTTGAGAAAGAGCTTAATAGATTATGTAAGGACTTATATCTCATGCAGGGATGCTATAAAAGTCCACGTTTTCTTGCACTTGGATTATCAGACTTCACAGAACATGAAAACTAGTCCACATGTTAAATAGCCTATATTGTGCTATTTTCTGATCTGTTATAATGTTGTTTCCTCATCACAAACATACCTGGAGTTGTGTTTTGTTTCATTTGCACATGTTTAACACATAAACCCTTCATATTGAATTTTTTTCTCAAATGGAAATCACTGTACTAGGGGCTCAGGGTGGTAGGGGGTGCGGGGGGTTATGGGGGAAGTGGAGATTCTGTGCCGGTGAAAGACGAAATTGACCGGGGCGTGATGACTGTAGTTTTAAGAGGATTCATGCCGTTCTTAGGGATGTAGTCAAGGCGGGGGGCAATAGTTGTCAGTGCGGTCACCCTAACCATAAAGCGCTGCGGGAAACACTGCCACCCCAATCACGGATGAGTTCTCTCGTGAATATTAAAGAGCCGATCCTTCCGTGTAGCTGCACATGTAGTGGCGGAATGTAAACACACACAAATTGCTCAAACTCACTCGTGCACTGCTCTGCACTGAACCGTGTGGTATAGGATATTTTGACCTATATTTTTATTAATAAAGAACTTGAATTCTATAGAAAAACGTTGAATACTAATACTATATCTGCAAATTAAAACACATTGACATATTTAAAAGTGTTTTTTGAAGAACTCAGATGCATTTTTTATATCAATTATAACTTTTGAATATTAAAAATTACTTAGTTGTTTAAACACATATTTTACATATATTTAGTAATTATTAATTAGTTAATCAAAGTGATGTATCATGATTTGGAATCTTGTTAAAATAGACAGGGCTGATCGATTGAGTAGTTAAATAGGGGATTTGTTAAATAGTTTCTGTAATCAGTAACTTCACTTAAAATTACATGTGGATTATCTGAACATAGCAAACCATAAAACCATAACAATGTAAAATACAGTATAAAAAGTGACAAGATTGCTGTGTGCAATTTTAACAATACGTTACATTTACACAAAATACCAAGTCGTTATCCATCAAAACATTCCTTAAAATACCTTAAAAAATAGTGAATATGTAGCAATATATAATAAAAGTAAATTACATGAGAAATAATGATCATTTAAGGAACTACTAAAAAAAAAAAGGGGTCACTTTACTATAGCGGTATGTTCACCCTGGGGTCAATATACTATGGGGGTCAAAATACCATATATCACACCGGCACAAATATATGTACCGTTACACCCTTACTATGTTATAATGTTGTTTCCTCATCAAAAACATACCTGGAGTTGTGTTTTGTTTCATTTGCACATCTTTAACACACAAACCCTTCATACTGAGTTTTTCTCTCAAATGAAAATCACTTTATTCCTCCTTGTGATGCCATGTGGTAATACAGGAAGTGCTCCACTCTGTTTTTGAACTCCCTACACCTTCACTAGAATCATTTGGATAATTTCAGCCCTGGAATTATCTCTACAGAACAGAACATTTTGAGCTTTTGAGATGGAGACAGACTAATAATAAAGGGTTAACAAAACTCCAGGTATGTTTGTGATGAGATAACATCATCATAATAATATGGCTTAAAACTCACAAAGAATCCATTTTACATAATATGGGACCTTTAATCACTCTTGGATCATCAGACTTCACGGTACATGAAAACTGGTTCACATGTTAAAAGTTCTGGCCTGCATTTTTGGTAACATTTGGTCAATTCTGGCATTAGCGATATTGCAGATTGCAATTTCACACCTCGTAACACAAATATTTAGACCATGTGGCAACTATGGAAGCCCTGGAGGGACATTCTGTTTTTGTATTTTTGTTTTGTTCTAATTTGTATTTTAAGTCTTTTGAGGAACACTTTACATAATTACCAATTTCATTCCCATTAATATTATACAGTATGTTTTTAAGCAGCCAATTTTGCATTTTCTAGCAGCCAAAACACGTCAATGTAAATACATTTTGCTAATGAAATAGTCTGCCAAATATATATGAACTATTATAACTATAGACTGTATGGACTTAGCTAATAGCTGCACTCAAAATAGGAAGTGGTGGGCGCTCTTCTGGCTCCATCGACTGTCTGCAATTGACTTTACATTAGAAAATTGTCACCCTCTCTCTGTAACTGCTGTAAGGAGCCTCCTCATTTTTAATCTTAAATTAAAATGTTTGTATTAATCTGCTTTACATGATCCTAGTGTTTTTATTTCACTGTTTTGGACATAAATTCCTATTCCTACCTGGCTCCAAAGTCTATGATTGTAACTGAAGACAATGAATATTTCCAAAGTAGCACTAAATTCTAGCAGAATTTATAATTAAAAAATGTGACTTTCAACTTTGTATGAGAAGAATAGCTCTCTGTACTTCAGTTCGATCGTGCCTATTGATTCTAATAATATACTGTATCCGTCCACAATATCCATCATACTTCAGTTTTGATTCCCTAAAGTACAAGAGTTTCTCGCTATTGGCTGAAAGTCAAACTCAATTCCTCACAATATATCACTATTTGAGCAGTATTGGCTCCTTAATCAGTTCTAAATAAATTGAGAAATCAAACTGACCATTAGTGCGGAGTCTGTAGCCATAGCTGCTGAGCTAGTAGTTCTGTGTTCTCAAATTAAAGTCTAAAACGGCTCTGAACCTCCATCGTTTATGGGGTGATTTCATTTTGGGCAAGATGTCGATATTTGAGACTGTAACAAAGCCAGAGATAGCCACCAGTCCGCCCCGCTCCTCCCCAAATCCACAGATTACAACACTTCTGTTACTATAATCCTCAGCAAGAACACAAGACTGCGAAAAATCTCTCGCTAAATGCCAGCTCCAAAGTCACCTCCGACTCATAAAAAAAGATTGCTTATGTCAGATAATCTTTCGTAGTATGAGCATCAGAGTATAAAGAATGTAATATCTCATTTCATTATATTTTCAGAACCGTCTGGCTTCAAATTAGTGTCCTGGCATCATTTTTGAATGATGAACTAATTATTACCTTATACCAGGGGTCATCAAACTAAGGCCCGCGGGCCGACTCTAGCTCTCCACGCCCCTTTGACTGGCCTCCCTCTGGCCCACATCACCTGAACTGACCCTATGAGGCAATCCTCAAACGTTGTCATGGCCAATTTTTTTAAATTACTTTTTGGCAAATAATAACACGTCTGCATCTTGTATTCTGTTGATTCATATGAATTATTTATATTTATATTTAAACAATTATATGATGTATTTACATTTGCCGCTGATTTTTCGTCACCTGACAAGCTTGAGATCAAACAGCGACAGTCAATACAGGCTCAGAGTTCTGTAGTGCAGTTAAGGACAGTAAAATGGCGAGTGTTAAAGTATGAAATGTTCACAAAGATTGACAAGTTTTCACAGAACAGTGGGTGACCGATTATTTTTTTGTTCAGTGTAAGGACCGTGCTTTACATATCAGACTTTGTCTGATATGTAAAGAAAATGTGGCGGTTTTCAAAGAATATAATCTGAGTTGTCAGGGTCATGCAATTTTGTTATACGGCCATCCCACCATCACAGTGAGGACCGATAATATGACCCCTGCCTTATATGGTGGGGGGACATTGGTCCTAGCCCCTTCCCTCAGGGCTCCATCACATCAGGTGTATGTGACTGGGTGAGTGTTTGTGTTTGTGAGCTACAGGAATCCCAGGGAACAGTGAAAGACATTATTTGACTTTCACTCCATGTATTTGTAAGATTAGCAGAGATACAGTATCAGATACATAAATCCTAAACCTGCTCCTCCATTTACTTTATGGAAAATATCCAATCTAATACTATTTCATTATGTCACCTCCAACTTGTAAAAAATGTTTGCTTATGTCGGATAATCCTTCGTAGTATGGGGTACTTTCTGGGGCAAACTTGATTTCCTTATTGGCATGTACGTCAATGGTGTGTGCTGTTTCAATTAGACTGATCAGTGAAGTGGAGACGGTAATATTTGTAAAGGAAGCACGCAGAGGCAGGTTTGAAAAGTTAGCTTGCTGCATAATGCCTTTTAACCCTATTAAAATCCAGCTAAATAGATGGCAATATGCGTTCGTCTGTGAATGAATGTCCTTAAGCTTTAAAGCGGTAAATTAGTACCCAGAGTGCATTGCAGGGCTGATTGATGTTGATTGAGACATGTATAGGGAATCAAACACAATGAGAAGGCCTTTTGTAAACCGTTACATATTAATGAACTGAATGTATGGCTCAAAACATACATAGATTTCAGACTTTAAAGTGAGCAGTAGTGGTAGTAGTAGTAGTGGTTGTAGTTTTTTTATTTGAAGGGACAGAGATATTAAAAGTGCACTGTCTAACCTTTCTGATGGAAGTTCTGACCTGCTTGTCCCCATGGAGATGTTATTGCTTTGCTTGGAATGTTCCACGATATAACATTAAAATCTTAATGCTAGATCTATGGAGAGACTATTCACAATATGAATTCATGTTTTTCAATTATTTTGCGCCGTAAAAGTACCTATAATTAAAGGAACAGTCCAGAATTTTGGGCATAGGACCTCATTTCCTAGTTAGCCAGAGTGTTGGAGACGTGTGGAGACACTTTTTAAAACATTCCACCAGTCCTTGTATTTGCAGAGGTCGCTGGTGCTAGGCTAGTGCATGTCAATGGCCATAGTTAGCCTGCCACTAAAAACAGTTTTACCCACTTTAACTTCTTGGGTTCTTTTTAAAGAAAATAGAGTAAAGTGTATTTACCTTGTTGACATGTTTCGGCTGCTGGTTGCTTCAGAACTGTCACCGGTGTTGGTGGTGTCGCATTTCAGCTGGTGTTACTTCCTGTAGGCGTGGTCAGCCTGATAGACCTGGCAGCTAGCAGTCAAAACATGTCAACAAGGTAAATACACTTTACTGTATTGTCTTTAAAAAGAACCCAACAAGTTAAAGTACATAAGACGACAAAATGAACATCTTTGGCTTAGTCTTACCCACTCCACAAAGCACCCGAAGAAAATCTATTATTACGCCAGGCTCTTGATGTAAGTGTCTGTGTTGATAGAATAATGTTTGAAATAAAATTAACCTTGCATCGGATGAATTGTTGCATGTTGAGGGACTATTTTCTCAGCAGCAGCATAATTTTACTTTGTCAGTAAGATAGGCGCTATAGGTGATATTAGTCCAGGAAATACAATTCACTGCTGCTGTTCAGACATAAATCCTTCAAATGCAAGGTTGGTTTTACTTCTAAAATTATTCTATCAACGCAGACATTCACATCGACAGTCCGGTGTAATAATAGATTTGCCTTGGGTGCACTCTGGAGTGGGTAAGGTGGCAGGCTAACTATGGCCATTGACATGCACTAGCCTAGCCCCAGCGACCTTTGCAAATACAAGGACTGGATGGAATATTTAAAAACGTGTCTCGACACATTTCTAACACTCTGACTAACTAGGAAATGAGGCCCGTAGTCTAAAATTCCGGACTGTCCCTTTTAAATGAATGCTACATAAATGTTTAATGGACAAGAAGAGCTCAGTTGTTTTGTCCACTGATACGAAGTTTGGCAGTTTACACGACTGGTTGGCTGAGATTCCAGCTCTCGCAGATGAATGCTGTTGTGTCATTGGGCAAGACACTTAACCCACCTCGCCCCCAGTTTCTGCGTACACTGCTGCATGAATGTACGTGTGAATGGATGAGTTGCTCCTTTTTAGCACCGTAACAGTGGAAAAGCGCAAACTAAAATGTGACCATTTACTTAGACGCCAGGATAGTTGTTCGGGAGTTTTTGTTCCTTCACATATGCTCACATTACTCTCTACAGATGGTTTGGCCCCAATGTTGAAATTGACTAAATCCCATTTTCTCTCCGCTCTTTGGTCCCATAAAGGCAGAGACAGACGGGGAAAGGGGCGCCATGGCCTCGGCACACTTTACGACTTTCACAATCGTTCAGGAGTACAATCGGATTTTTATGACGCTATGGTACTGCGCTCTCTGCCTTTCCTGAGCCCAAAACATCACACCAGCAGCAAACTAACAAGGCCCTTATGTTTAATGGACTCCACACACTTTATCTGTCCCACCTCCAGCCACAGCCAAATTGTCGGAGCTATGAGAAGACGACAGATACAGGCAGGCGGACATTTTTCCCCCTCCTAATGGGACCTAATTCACAATGTGTTTTACGCCTTTTGCCGGCTGTTTCGCACGTTCCCAATGGATCACTATCTCCTCCCTGTTTTCTGTATTTGAATTAGAATGAAGTAAAAGTGCACAGGTTAGACTTGTTTCACTACATCATTGTATTTAAGATTTAACAAGAAATCGTGCCTAGTTTTGCTAGTTTTTACATTTTGAAAAACATATCATTTTACTTTCTGGTTGGACATAGGTAGCAGTTACGACATACATAAAGGTATTTCCATAACTGTTACCAAGCAACCAGTAAACGATAATAAATTATAAAACCTTTATTTGGTAAAATTAATGTTTAAACTTACATAAAAATGGGTTAAATGAGTAAATTGTCCCTGTATTTTGGGTGGACCTTTTGGTGTTGATGACATTTTAAAACTCACTGCAAACTGACACTTAACTAATATAAAACTATGATAAATATTTACCACAGGCACAATTTCACCAAACCAAGTCATAATTAGACAAACATGAAAACCTTGCATATGAACTTTAAGGTATTTTGGTTGTAAGATCAGGCAATGTTGAATCTAAGCAGATTGTACATTTTGTGATCAGAGTGGATTTAAAGGCAGAAAATGTACGATGAGAGAAAATAAGTCAAAAACGTCGACCAATCTGTGAACTCAGTTTGGTGTGGTCAGTGTCAAAAGAGGTCTGAAGATTGAACAGCGGTGAACTGACAGAAGGTGATGTAAGTGGGAGCAAAGACTCAGATGTGTCCAGTGATGGAATGTAATGAATTAAAAATAGTAAAGTACTGTACTTAAGTATATATTTTATGTATCTGTACTTTACTTAAGTTAATTTTAAAGTGGATACTTTTTACTTCATTACATTTGAGAGCAGGTGTGTGTACTTTCTACTCCACTACATGTTTGAACTGGAATTAAAAGGATTTTTTATTATTGTCTGAGACCTGCTGAAAAGGCTGAGAGTTTATTTGTAACACATTTATAATTTCAGCAAAAATAAATAAATAAATCCAGAGAAAAACAGGTTGGAAAAAAATATAGATTGTTGTTTCTGTAGAACAAAAACCAGCACAATTCTGTATCTAAATGCTTTCACACCAACAGCAGTTGGTGCGCTCCAAACATTCCATTCAAACCAAAAGCGCTTTTAGTTCGATTTGTTTTCATTGGTGTGAAAGCATCAATCTCACTTGAATCCGCACTAAATCAAGCGGATTGAGACCTCAAAAAAGAGGTGGTCTCGGTCCGCTTGACTCCGCACCAAATGCCAAACTTTGGTGCGGTCCCTCTGGTGTGAATGCAAACTCAGGTCCAAACCACTGACAGTAGGTCCATGCGAACTGGTGGTGTGAAAGCTCCCTAAATCACTACATTTGAAGCTTTATTAGATATCAAAATCTGTGCAAAATACTTTTACTTTTTACTCTTTAAGTACATTTTTAAACAGGTACTTATTACTTTTACTTTAGCAGATTTTTCATGATACTTTTACTTTTACTTGAGTATGCTTTTGCTACAGTATGTGTATTTTTACTTGAGTAACAAAATTGAGTACTTCTTTCACCACTGCATGTATCCCGTCTAAAAGGAAAACCACTTCAGAATAGAGCAGACAGAGTTGTTGTGTCTGGTGTTCCACATTGGGCAGTTGGACTTGGTGCTTGATTACAGTTTGAGTAGAAGTGGAGATTCTAGCTCCAGTGATGCAGTGAAACCAGATGTAGCAAACCAGATGTAGGCGCTCCTTCACTGAGTGGCCGATTCTATGGTGGCAACTAACAGTGTGTATCTTTGCGCTTATCGTAGTATTTCTGGAGCCAACAGGCTGTTCTGCTCAGATAACCAGCCTCATTTGCTGCGTTAAGTGGCTGATTGCTTGGCTGTTGCTGTGCGTGTGAGCGGGCGACGCTTTCATGCATGCGTGCTCACAGAAATGCAATTTTCTGCTGCAGCTCCGTGTTGTATGCCTGTGTAGGGTATTGTGTAGTATATGTGTGTGTGTATTCGTTCCCTCTGTTGTGTGTGTATTTTGTATTTATATATGTGTGTGTATTATGTATTAGATATGTGTGTGTCTGGGTTCTCAAACGTATTGAATATCTGATACTAATCGATTAAAAAATATACTATTGAAAGTAGATACTCATTTGAGCAGGCATCGCTTTTTAAAAAAAAGTCACATTCACAGGACCGAAATGAACCTTTCCTGAATAGCTTTAAAATGATCTTGCGCGATATAAGAACAAGAACAAGAGCACATACAGTAAGTAGACTAATTTATGCCCATTATGCCACCATTATGGAACCTGAAGATTTAGAGATTACATCGATAATATTACACTTTTTAAGGTTAACAAAATATAACATTTAACTATAAATGAAATATAAAAGAAAGTACTATTATGCAATGTTGTAAATGTCATTCTAATGTCTTACTAAGTGTTTTTATTATCATTACGTTATGGGTGTTGAGTATCGAGTCGATTCCTTAGTGTAAAAATTGAGTTTGAAATACAAGAAACACTATTATGTACAGTATATGTATGTGTGCCCCTGTGTTGTGTATATTGTGTGTTACGTGTGCGTGTTGAGTGTCCGTACTTCACATGTGTGTAACTCTGGCATCTCAGTAATATAATACTGAAAATATTGTATTATGTGTAGTTCATTAGTGTTGAAAATGACATTTCTAGACTTAGGCAAACTTTATTCATCCACAAGAAAAATTATTTTGGATATAGTAGCTCAAACATCACAATAATTTATAATCATAATGAGCAAAAATATAAATGGTAATAACAAGACATAAGCCTAACGCATAAATATATAAACATTTATGCATGTAAGTAAAAATAAAGTATAGAAATATAATCTACATCAGGGGTGTCAAACTCATTTTGTTCCGGGGGCCGTATCCAACCGACTTTGATCCCAAAGGGGCCGGATCAGAAAACTCATGTCATATAAACCCCAAAAATAACAATAAGTTCAAATATTTGTGCAGAGAAACACAAATCTATTACAGAAATCTTTTTTAATTGATGAACTCTTTCTTTTACAAAATATTATAATATTATGAACAACCTGAAACTTTAAGAAAAATACAATTTCAACACAATGTTTCAACATGAACTTGTATGTAAATAGGAATAAGTCAGTTTTTGTTGTAAAATCCTGCACTCGGCTCCACTTTTCTCATGTTGGACATTTTTCTGATGAGGGTGTCACGGTCAACAGTCAAAACGATCGTCCTTTAAGAGCGTTTGGAAAGAGACAAGTCTTCATTTGTGCTGCTCTGATGGGAGGGGCCACGTACAGAGGCGCTGGAGACGCTGATATGATAAACACCACAGAAAATTACCAATATTTTAATAGAAAATATAATTAAAATATTTTAGTAGAAAATCAGCCGAGGGCCAGATTAAAGGTCTTGGAGGGCCGGATCCAGCCCCCGGGCCTTATGTTTGACACCTGTGATCTACATAAAGTTTGTTGGAATCCATGTTCAGTATCAAGTCCATTCCTTAGTATGGAAATTGAGTTTGAAATTTTAGTATTGTGAGAACACGATTATGCATATGTGTGTGTGTATTGTGTATTATATGTGTGTGTGTGTTGAGAGATGTTACTTCATGTGTGTGTACCTCTGGCAGCTCTTTCAGTCAGTCCTGAGCTTAGCGCCTGCAGCACGCCTGACTGAGATTAAAGTCCCCATATTGCTCTTACTGCCAGGAGATGAGAGAAAATTAGAGAGAATTAAACAATGCTATTTGCATACAATTACACAACTGCATAGCAAAACGCTCTCGTAGCACCTCTGTCTGCTCGGCTAAGTGAAGCTGCTAAGAGTCGCCCTATTAACTATGCAAACAGCTCACTGGCCTTATTCAATCAGTGTTTATTTGCACTGTAAGAAAACTCACTCAAATCAGGGTTACTTATTCACACGCAGATAATCCCAGTATTAGCATTTTTATTTGTCCAATTCATCATCATTATGAGAGGGTCTGAATGGAAGAACGGGCTGTAAAGTTCAACACAAAGAAGTCAATATAACGTAGAATAATATTTGGTATCTTTATTGGACAGAGAGCAAAGAGTCCGATTCAGTGAGCTAGAGGACAGTGTGTGCAGCACAGGTGGAAAAATCAAATACAGGTCATTCTCTTCTCCACTCACTTTTATGAGCTACCGGATTATGTGAGTGGAGATACAACACAGTACTATGATACCAGTAGTTCACTTTGGTACAGACAGAACTAATCAGATAGCCAGCCTCACATAAGCCTCCTCCTTTACTCAAAGACAAAACTTGAGTTCAAAGTTATCGATTGATTTTTATAGATGGCGTAGTTTACATTTCCAGATAAATGATGTTGTGACTATAGGCTACACTGATACAATACTCATGTCAGATATTGGTGCTGTTGAAAAGTTTGGTGGATTGGATATTGGCCTCAAGATGTCAGTTTACTGTAGTTGATATCACATTTTGGTCCATAAATTGGTGTAATAAAATAATTTTACTGGACAATGTTGTCCCAAAACATCTCTTAATATTACAAAACAGATTTGGAAAATTGTTTACCATATGCTGTTATATACTGTATTTTTCGGACTATAAGGTGCACTGGACTACAAGACGCAATATCAATAATGTTGAATTCTATCATCTATTTTCATACATAAGGTGCACCGGATTATATGGCGCATTAAGCGAAACAAAAGGACGACACTTGAGACTGATCTCTTAGCTCAGACATCCACGATCCATTGGCAGATCGTGGCGTAACTCGCCCGGTGTTGCCTCTCTGTCTTGGTGAATGTGTATTATGAATGTTAATGTGGGTGGATAAATTAAGTTTGTTTTTTTTATTTCCCACGAGGAGAACTCAAATATACATTGAGTAATAATGTGTTTAATTCAGCTTTGTGCACATTTGTTTATGTTTTACAGAAACAAAAAAAAACAAAAAACTGTTTGTTCCTTGTGCGTTGATGCGGTCAGCTTCTGTCAGACTCTGTCGAACTCGGCAAGGCTCTTGACTACGGTGTCCATAATGCTCCGACAGTTCATCAAGCTGTGCAGCTTCGTAGTTTACCAAAGACATGCTAAAACATTTTGACAGATTTTTGAGCAGCGTGTACCACATAAAATTGGTTCAAGGTCAGTAAGAACAACCAGAATTAATACATAAGGCGCACCAGATAATAAGGCACACTGTCGATTGTTAAGAAAATTAAAGGATTTTAAGTGCACCTTATAGTCCGAAAAATATGGTAAATCATATTTTCAGTCAGTTCTGCACTGGTATCGGCTGATGTCAGGTATCAGCACCGAGAAAGCTGGAGCAGTGCATCCCTAATTGTAACATGTAGAGATTCACATATCTTTTTATTTTCATTCTGCAAAATCCCAAAAGCTTCCATGCCCTGTTTGGGATCATGTTACCATATAATAATAAATAACTTGTCAAATATGCAACTGGCTTTCAGGCCCCTTCAAGCTACTATGTGCAACACCCAGCTCAATGGAACACCTCTGGGTCCCAATCCGGACAAAACAATATAAATTATAAGTTATATTTCACCTGTAAACATGTCAGGCTACTTTTCCATTTTGTCCTTAGGGAACGTGCAGTACCACATATGACCTCCGGGTTTTGCGAATATATACTTGAATTCATTTTTGCCCAAGAATTAGATCTGCTATAGCGTCGCATAAACAGACATGCATATTTGTTATTTATATTATGCATGAAGCAGTAAGGACGTGATTCCTTTTGGCTCCTTTGACAGCAGACACGCTCTCAGCTCAGGTTAATACAAATTGGAGTCTTGGATTTGGTTTCCGTTTCCGAGCCGACATCTCTTTGATATTTGAACTTGTCACGCAGGTTACGACGCAGTAGCTTTTAATGTGAGGTGTACATCCCTGCTGTGAAAATGCATTTGGTGTTCGGAAGTTTTCCCATTGATACTTTGCAGCTGATGTCGTCAACATTCCTCGAGGGTGTGAAGCTAACTGAAAGCACTGCTCTGTCAGAAGCTCTGTTACTTAAATTAGACTTCTAACTTCTGAGGTGGAGGGTTTGCTACTTGTTTGTCTGGATGGAGATGTTATTTCTTTGCCTGGAATGTTCCGCAGTAGGGCATTAAATATATCTCCCTTGCATTTTTTCAATTATATGTGCATGACCATGAATTCCTACACTGTGCGGGCTAGCTTCTCCATAGATCTGACCATTGACCTGTCTCCACTGTGATTACCAACTTTATTTCCATACTACTATATTTCTGTAATAATCAAGACAAAGCAGTAATATCTCTGGAGGTGCAGGTGGCAGATGCTCCACCAGAAAAGTTACGCCTTTAGCCAACAGTTTATCAGTTAGTCACTAATCCGTGTATCATTCATTCATTAGTTTTTCAAAATAAATCCAAACAAAAGAAAACAAAAAAGCAACTATTTTCTTCATTATTTGTCTCCAAAACCAAAATGAAAAAACAGATAACGATTCAATTTTGTGTTTAAATGAATAATGGAAAAAACTGATAATGTTTCCCATTTCCGTGACTTAAACTGCGATGCCAGACTTTTGTGCCGCATACGGAGTGAACCAGGACTAAACCAGGACTAAACCAGGTCTGAACCAGGTCTAAACCAGGTCTGAACCAGGACTGAACCAGGACTAAACCAGGTCTACACCAGGACTAAACCAGGTCTACACCAGGACTAAACCAGGACGAAACCAGGTCTGAATCAGGACGAAACCAGGTCTGAATCAGGACTAAACCAGGTCTGAATCAGGACTGAACCAGGACAAAAACAGGACTGAACCAGACCTAAACCAGGTGTGATTCAAGACTAAAACAGGACTAAACCAGGACTAAACTGGTCTGAGTCCTGGTCTGGTCCCAGTCTCAGTCCCTGCCTGGTCCTAGTCTCAGTACTGATCTGGTCCCAGTCTCAGTCTCGGCTTGGTCCCAGTCTCAGTACCGGTCTGGTCCCAGTTTCAGTCCCAGTCTCAATCACGGTGTGGTCCCAGTCTCAGTTCTGCTCTGGTTCTGGTCTCAGTCCTGGTCTCAGTCCAGGTCTGGTCCAGTCTGGTCCTCATCCTGATCACCCGACAGTTTATGCGGGCGCACCTCTGGGCCCGTCCCAACACTCAGTCCTGGTTCAGTCCGTATGCGGCGCAAAAGTTCTGCATCGCAGTTTCAGTCACGGAAACAGGAAACCGCTGTTATCCGTTTTTTCCATTATTCATTTAAACACAAAATCGAAAACTGACAAAACTAATTGTTATCCGTTTTTTCATTTTGGTTTTGGAGACAAATAATGAATAGTGTATTTGTTTTTTCATTTTTTTATTTTTGGTTTTATTTTGAAAAACGATTGAACTAATGATACACGGATTGTCACTGTCACCTTTTTATTGAAAATCAAATTCCTAAACAGATATTAATTGTCACAGGCTCCTGAAAATGTCCTGTTTCAATCAATTTTGTGATTTTTTTTTTTTTTTTCTTGAGTTTTCAGACCATCTTAAAACTTTTTTGGCTGATGGTTAAGTTGTGTACTGTGTTACCATGGTAACTGCATGTAGAACACCCCCACTGCAAAATATCAATTGACGCAATTCGCCTACGGATATTAAAACTACCTATCAATTCTTCCTCAGAACATATACTTACAATCTGCCTTGGTCATATCTGGGTTGCTGATCTTGGCGTTGTACAGACAGGTGACAGTGCGTGGTGAAATATTAATGTGCGCAGTGAAGGGTGGTGGGTTGGAGTCCTGCCCCCGAACGCGCCTTTGTTCTTGGACCAAAATGGAGACCAAAAGAGTTCCATTGATGAGGTCCAGGTCTGGATCTGAGCAGAGGGACGAATCCAACTGATACAAATGATTCATGGCCAGAGTGTTAAGCACCGTCTGGGATCACAGCGAGCGTTTGCCGAGAATTCATGCCATGGCGAGTTAAAGAGCCCATATGACGTTATTTTCTGATCTGTTATAATGTTGTTTCCTCATCACAAACATGTCAGATTTGGAGTTGTTTTTTGAGTAATTCACATATGTTAAACGCATAAACCTCGCATATTTAGGCTGAGTTCTTCTCTCAAATTGAAAACATACTATTCCACCTTGTAATGTCATGTGGTAATACAGGAAGTGCTCCCCTGTGTTTTTAAACTTCATACACATTCACAAGGATCGTTTCGATGATTTCAGATGTGGAGCTGCCAATCTTTATTGAAGAATGGTAAAAGGTAGCTGTTGAAACATGAAAACTACTACTAAATGACATCACAAGTTGGAACAGAGCATTTTGAGCTTTGGTAATGATTTTAAAGATGTATGGAGACACTTTTTAAAATATTCCATCCAGTCCTTGTGTTTGCAGAGGTCGCTGGTGCTAGGCTAGTGCATGTCAATGGCCATAGTTAGCCTGCCACTAAAAACAGTCTTACCCACTCCACAAAACACCCAAGACAAATCTGTTATTACACCCGACTGTCGATGAAAATGTCTGTGTTGATAGAATAATGTTTGAAATAAAACTAAACTAACATGCATCGCATGAATTGTAGCATGTTGAGGGACTATTTTCTCAGCAGCAGCAGAATTTTACTTTGTCGGTAGGTGCTAGGTGCTAGGTGATATGTGATATCAGTCTGCCGCTGCAAAGCTTTCTATCAGGAAGTACAACTCACTGCTGCTGCTCAGACAGAAATCCTTCAAATTCAAGGTAGATATTCACGTCCACAGTCTGGCATTATAATAGATTTGCCTTGGGTGTTTTGTGGAGTGGGTAAGACTGTTTTTGCGGCAGGCTAACTATGGCCATTGACATGCGCTAGCCTAGCAGCAGCAATACAAGAACTGGATGGAATATTTTAAAAAGTGTCTCCACATGTCTCCAACACTCTGGCTCACTAGGAAATCAGGTCCTGTGTCCAAAATTCTGGACTGTCCCTTTAATGTAACATAATGATAAAAAGGTTACTCAGACTTTGTGAATAAAACAAAACTCCATGTATGCTTTTCTAATTTTCTCTCTATATTTTTTTTACACTATTACAACAACTTGACTACCAGAATAGTTTTGGTTTTCCTGAAGAGAAAGCATAAATTTAACCCAGACGAGTCTATTTTCTCTCTACCTGCACCTGTCTACTGCTGTCTGCCAATCACAGCCTGCCAACTTTGCCTCTCGGGCCAATCTTTCAGGGGGCGAAGCTAAAACTTAGGGCCCTCGTCTCTGCCACTCGGGCGTGATATGATTCGCATCTCACAACATGGCACAAAGCTGTAATCACATCCACTGCGTTTGTATTACCAGCATCAAATAGAAATACAAAAGACCACAGCTCAAAGATTACATTCACAATATCTCTTCAAATGAGTCACAGCCAGGTGGGACCACGGTGAGATTTTTCCGATAATTCAAGTTTTCACAACCTCAAGTGGTGGAGTTACTTTTTCAAAACCTAATAAGCATCCACTAAAACACACATTCTTAAAGGTGCACTATGTAACTTTTTGGTTGGTGGTCCAGGTGCTTGCTTCTGTGGATATGTCATTGGTCTGCCTGGAATGTTCCACAGTACAGTTGGTTTTATAGCTCAAATTCAATGACAGGGTCGCCTCTTCACAGATCTGACCTGTCACTGGGTCTGGTTTGGTCTCCATGAAGATAGAAAGGTTTAATGCCATATATCTCCAATGAGAAAAGCATTTGACGGACCCTCCACCAGAAAAGTTACACAATGCACCTTTAAAATTCAACCTAATTCCCCATTCTTCTAATAAGACCGTAAACTGAAGTAGTATGCTTTTTTGTTTTTTTTCCACCAAATGTTGTTGCATTTCATGTATTCCTAAATAAGAAATGAGCAATGAACTTTGAGTCTCTGCAGCATGTTGTGAGTCAATGCCCTCCTGTTGCTCTGCTCCAACCTCTCCACATCGCCTCCAGCTCCCAGAGGAACACGGCCGCCATTTTTGGACTGCCTCTGCATTCTCTGTCTTTGCCTGTGTGCTTGGAAACCCAATGTGTGTGTGTGTGTGTGTGTTTGTATGTCTCTTGTGTGTGTGTTTGTATGTCTCTTTGTAAAGGGGTGGGTAGTTGCATGTTCTCATCAACATGCTTCCACACAAGGTGAAGGTTAAACGTACCAGTGGCCACACACATAGAACACTACAATTATCTTGAAAGCAATGGTATGAATATGCATTTAAAATCTCATAAACAAGACCAGTCTGTTCTCAGATATGAGATGACCGTGTTCAAATCAAATGTAATGACTTATTCTTAACTACATAAACAACAAAAAAATTGTAAAAATGATGGCCAAGTTGTTGATGTTGCCATTTGGTGTTTTGGTTCTGTTCAATAAAGAAAATCATGCTTTTTGTTGCCAGATCCACAACTAAAACCAGCTGGAAATCAAAGCTAAAAGGTCTGAATAAACCCATTGGCTACCATCAGTGCTATTTTTAACATTATTGGCTAACCACTCTGCCACCATGCACACATGAAATAAAACATACAGTATTGTCTATAAGGCTGTGCAGTTCATTGAATTTTGATTGCGATTTCAATTTGTGTGTCAAATGATCTCCAAACTCATATAATCGAGTTGAAATGTTTTATGTGCCGGTGAAAGTGAAGACCTGTGCACGATGACCGCAGTTTTGCGAGGATTCAAGTGGTGCCCCCTCAAGCACTTGGTGCCCTACACGCTGTAATGTGTGTAATGGAAGCTACAGTAGTGATTTTATCCGTAAACTCAGCGTGTATCACAGCACGACTCATATCTGCCTCACTATTTAATAGATATTTCTGCCGCTGGACTTAATTTATCGCTAAAAGTGTTAGCTCTGCTGCGCCACATGTAAACAAACAGTGATGTGTGATGACGTCATCGGCCATGGCTCGGTTCTGTTGTGCAGGTGTGAATGCAAAACATAGAACTCACAGAAATTGTGCTTGAGCAGAGCACAGTTTTAAAGTCCTACTGTGAGTGTGCCCTAAAGCTTAACAACATTTATTTTAGAATATTTTTTATATAAATAAGTGTATTTATTTTATTTTTTCAATATAGAGTATAGTTTATTTTGGATACATTTATATTTTTCTCTGCTTTATTTCATATTCAGAGTATATTTTATTCATTTTATGTTTTATACATAAAAATTGCTCTAAGGTACATATTTGTAGCCTATATTAATCTTCAATTTGAAAGTTTTGCATAAATAATTTTTTTTGAGACAGAAAAATGCAGAATATTTAACTAAACTATGTAACTAAAAAATAATAGTTTAAATAATCGTGATTTCAGTATAATAATCAGCCCTAATTGTCTATTTGTACAGAGGTTGAGTAGATAAGTTCATTTACAATCAACAGGTGTACCTTCTTCTCAGGCAACAAAAACTTTCTATTTCAAAACTTTATATGCATTTATTCATATACTTCTATTTAAGACAAACCCAAAACACTAGTCTCAAATATACTTTTTTGTTTTAAGAGTAGAGATTTGGGATGATGTAGGCGTAGCGAGGTGAACATTACAAAGCGCATGCTGCCATTGTGTCCCTAGGCAAAATGTTACCTACTCTATTCTGTTCCCTGTACGTGACTGGTTTTCTCTGGCAACCCCAAATAAAAAATGTGAGAAACCCAACAGAAACTAGGGCAAACCACTCACCATACACAATTCCATTTACAATTTCAACATGTAATAACACACAAGTCCTATTTTGACACATTTTAGCCAACACAATGTATTTTGCATCATCTGTATTTTCACTTTTGTGTCTGGAGCATTTTGTTGTTCACATGCACGGGTAGTTATTTGGCAAAATCTCCAGGCCACACCATCAAGCAAATAGCCCTCGCAATTTCGTGTGATGTTGGAGAGGCTGTGTCTAGTTCAAGGTTTCTCATTTGGAGTATGGATATTTTTTCTTTTTTGTTTTGTTTTTTGTTTTTCATATTTTGCTGACGCCCTCCTCAGCCGTGCTTATCTGGCATCCTTAGCTGTGGGAGTCTAACCGTGCATAGAGATGAATCTTTTACCTGGCAATAAAAAGAAGATAAGAGAAAGTGTAAGTAAGGATTCAGACATGTCCCGCTAGGAATCTTGAAGAAATTTACGTCAGCCATTTTTGTTGCTTCAGAGAGGTTTACCTGGGTCTGACCTGTGTGTAGCTGTACTGCACCTCACTGGCCCCAAAGAACTTCAAAATATGATGCCGGCAGACCTGAGCTGGAGACAGTTGGTTCTTTTAACTTTGTCTAGACAGTGACAAAAATACAACTGGAATTTTTATAGAGGTGGTGTCAGGGTTGGGAGCACAAATAGTATCAATATTTTAGGTCAAAAGAATATCCCGCTGCAGATACATACAGACACAGACTGTATTGAAATGTCTGGAAATGCTTCAACTCATCACAGCAGTGTTGTCATCATACTACAATTTCAAACTCTATACTGCAGAATAGATTAATACTCATTACTGGTTCTGAAAAACACACTCTTTGTTTAGACAATAGAATGCCATTTCAACCTTAAATCATAGTACTTTCTTTTATATTGCCAAGTGGTGTTATATCTGTGTAGTCATCCGGGTAGATTCCATAGAGGTCCATGATTGTACTAGTCTATTTGGTCTTTTACTTGGTCTGATACAGCAAGATCATTTCAAAGTTATTCGGGAAAAGTTCATTTTGCCCTGTGAATATGACTTTTTTTTAGTTTTAGTAATAACTTTAGACTTTTGACAACCCTAATTCACAGTCTAGAATTTGATGATGCCATATATTCACATGGAGGGCAGGTGTCATTATAAGTAAGTAAGTAAGTAAGTCTTTATTTCTGGCACCTTTCACAGATAAAAAATCACAAAGTGCTTTACAGTGCAATGAACAACACATAGAAGAACCAAGGAATTACACAGTCAACTAAAAGCTTCTCTAAAAAGCAGTGCCTTGAGTTGCTTTTTAAAAGAGTCTATAGAGTCTGGCACATTCCATAATTTGAGGGCCGTGGTCTGAAAGCACACATCCCCCCCCCAGAGTTTAAATGGGGTCTTTGGGACCATCAAGAGGCCCTGACCTGAGGACTGGAGGGTGTAGGGGCTCAGTAAGTCACTCATGTATTGGGGGTGCCTGTCCATTTAAAGCTCTGTGAGTTAAAACCAAGATGTTAAAATCAACATGGATCTTAAGAGGAAGCCAGTGCTGTGAAGATAACACTGGTGTGATGTGTGTTCGCCTGTTAGCTCCTGTTAAGAACCTTTCAGCCGCAGTTTGTCCAAGTTGCAGCCACTTAAGTGTAGAAGCATTAAAACAAGTAAAAACAAAAATGGAAACGAGATTAAATAAAGGAGTAAACAGTCATTTCAGGGTCAGCATTTGATAAAATTGGTCTCAGTTTAATGATGTGTAGCTGATAAAAACAGTTTTTAACCACTTGGCTGCAGTGACCCTCTAAAGACATTGATTTGTCCAACAGTGCTCCAAGATTTTTAATGCTGGATTGGACTGAGGGGCTCAGTCTAATCCAGCGTTGGACTGAGAGACTCAGTCCAATAATTCATATCAAGAAATAACTAAGTTGAAAATCCAATGCTAAACCAAATGTGTAATTGTTGTTTATTAGGTAAACAAATTTACCACATTAATCTTATGACTCAAAGTATTTACAAGAATTATGGATTTGTAAATAACTAATGTCACCATTTTTTAAAGCTATTCTGGGAAAAAATCTGCTTAGTTTGTGTATTCTGACAGAGAAGACTTTGCTTCGTACCAATTTTTGTTTTATGTGCATAGACCCAGTACTTACAGATACATAAACCAAATACAAACTGCATTTTGACAATCTAATTTAATGACAAACCTATTTAGTACAGCAGTGACCTATATTTGTTCTGACTTGTCTTCCGCGCTTCACTTTGAGCAGATTGCGTCAAAAGACAAACATCAAAAGGTTCATATGAAGGCATATTTTAAAAGGCCATTATAAAATACTTTAACCAATCAATCATGTAGACACAATGCATAAGTTCTCCTTATGTTCGACCTTTCTCCTCCTGGGTCTCCACAGCAAATCATCTGCTTCCTGGTGTGCTGTGATCTGCATTTTAATTTGGCATATATGCTTTATGCAATACGGGCACAGTAAGTATGGTACAGTGGCCCCTTGTGGTTACATTTATAGTCATAGCAAAAGCAAAAGGAGAAATTCAAATCTGTCAACTGGACAAAGGTTTTTTGTCAAGTCGCTTCCTCAGTTCTGGTCAGATTGCTGGTGGACACTGCCTTATATTCGCCTGAAGGGAGGTGCTAACTACACTGAAACTAGGCAGTGTGCATCAGCAATCTGACCAGAACTGAAAAAATAGCTTGGGTGAGCTGTGAAACGTATTCGATCAAAAAACTTTTGTCCAGTTGACAGATTTGAATTTCTCTGTGGATCCTATCCGGACAACTGAGGGAGAGCACAAACATTTATAGTCATGTATTTTGGGGCAACAGTGGCTCAGTGGAAAGAAAGTTCGGCCTTCAAATAGTGAAGAGACCGGTTTAATCCAAGCTCCAACAAGCACATGTTGTCATTGGGCAAGACACTTCATTCTCCTGTTTGTGAATGTGTTGCCATGGCATAGATTAGCTGCCACATTTTCATCATTGCGTCCCATTGGTCCCGTTCAATTATATAGTGATTTTGAGCATCTGGAAAAGAGTTACAAGACTAATAAAATTAAATTTTTAATCATTAGATTATCACTTCCAATTATGTGAGCAATAGTAAATAATTTGGATTGACAAATTCTAGCGTCACAGCAGCACTAAGGTTAAAGTCAACACTGTCATCACAAAGCTATTTGTCCTATGCATTTGACCCATTCTTCAATGCTGCTGGGACAACCTGACAGGACTGTGCAGCACCTGGGGATCCACCTCCAGATCTTCAACTCAGCTTGGTTAGGATTGCCTTAGCTGGAGGATTTTACCCCACGTTTTGGTTTGATGGGGGAAACCAAAGTGAAACTCAGCCTTGTGAGGGACCCACGTCAGGGAGTTGAACCCAGAACCTTCTTGCTGTGAGGCGTGTGTTCTCAGCTCCTGTGCCGCTGCAAAAACATTAAAATTTCCATGACCATATTGTGAACCTCCCTCAGGCCCTTTGAGAGCCATCCGAAGCAGTTGCACTGTTCTTGTACATTGTACACTTGTATACATCGAGTGTGTTGTGTAGCAGATAAAGGCTATTGCTGGCAGCGGGTTTCAGACAGCACCTTTCTGCAGGATTAAGCTGGAGTGATGACTGGCAGGGACTTTATTGTCGTTAAAACACTCGGCTGCTCCAAATGTTAAATATAGGAGTCTGTGATTGTGGCAGCCAAACAAATACTAACAAATGGCCCCACCGCTCCAGTGCACAAAGCTGCTTTCCGAACACACATTTGACTGTTATTTTTATAGTAACGAGGCGTGTTAATATTATTTCTGTATCCTAAAGGCCTTCTCTACAGGATTTCACTAAAACAATGTACAATCGTAATCCCTTTTAATCATTAGGGCCCACTAGAATTGGCTGGTGGGGTAGATTTACAAAGCGTTGCCTGTGCTGCCTGCAGCCAATCACAGCTTTGACATTTTCTGTATGATTGCTATTATCGTATTGAGCTGGAGTTACATTACAGGGAAATGAAGCAAGATGGCCTCACACTTCAAGGCTGCTCTTCAGATAATAGACTTAGTGTATATTCACTCTTGTGTTTGGCAATCTGAAACAATATGAAGAATGTGAATATTTATGGAGATTACACAGTTCATTTCAAGTACAAGGTGGAAAAATGTGCCTTCAAGTCCAAAAAGGTCTATTGAAATGTCTATGCACAAATTCTATTCAGTTCAATTTAAATCTTGTCCTTTTTACTAATTTTAAACCTTTTATTCATTTATGTATTGCTGTAGGATCACTAAGAGAAAAAGCCTATTCATAATCCTCTGATCTGCATATCTTACAACAATACAATCCTGCAGTCAGTTAAACATATTTAAAGGTGAACTATGTAACTTTTCTGGTTTTACCATGGAGATGGGATTGTGTGGCCTGGAATGTCCCACACTATGGTATTATATTATATACCGTATTTTTCGGACTATAAATCACTCTGAAGTATAAGTTGCACCAGCCAAAAAATGCATAATGAAGAAGAAAAAAGCATATATGAGTCACACTTTTTGGGGAAAATTCAATTTTTAAAAAATCAGAGACCAGGATCTGACATTTCATCTTGAAAGCCAAGTAGTAATAACAATGGAACAGAGAACAACAGGCTGTTAACGTCACATATTCAGATGACTATAGCATAAACAAGAGAACAAGTTTACCAAACTCTCCATTTTACTCCAAATCCCTAAATCCATTGAATTCTTCATCCTCTGTGTCACTTCTGAGCAACTCCAAGGAGGTGAACGGAGCGCCGCTTCCTCTTCTGCGTAGCTATCATCAGACTCAGCAATGGTTCCAGTTAGGATTATTCCAGCCTTTCTGAATCCTGACACGATAGTTTCAGCTGTCTTTATGTTTATTTAAATTTTAAATGGCAACCGACATGCGCAGTAGAGTGTGAAGTGACAGTAGTACAAGAATACACAAGCCTAGAGCACCTTCTTGCGGCTGTCAGTGTGAAAATATTAAAATATATGTCACACCGGAGTTTAAGTTGCAGGACCTCCCAAACCATGAAAAAATGTGACTTATATACTGTATTTTTTGGACTATATGTATTATGTATGACTTGTCAGGAAACAACTCTACAGAATAATTAATATTATCTATCTTAATTTATTATTTTACAGATGTTGTATTATTAACAAAAACATGCATTGTTACTGTACAGGGTCACCTCTCCACAGATCTGACTTTTGTAACATGGTGATATTTACTATAGATAAGTTCATGATCATACTGTGGAACATTCTAGGTAAAGCAATAACTTATCCATATGAGACAAGCAAGTGATGGACTCTATACCAGAAAAGTTACATATTGCATCTTTAATATATTTGGCTTAAACCCCTGATCTATTTTCCGTGATGTGATGAAAGCAGAACTTATAAATTACTTAATAAAAATACAAGTTTGTGATATTAAAGCTGAGGTGGCTTGAATTTGTTTTCCAAGCGAACTTCTCATGTATATTTATGTTTTCCGAAGTTTGTTTGGTGTGTTCCAATGATTTGCAATTTCACCCCTATTTGCCTCCATAAATTACATCGTGCACCTTAATATCTGTAAGGCTCTCTTGTGGTTAACTCAAGTATATAAGTGGAATTAATGCAACATCAAGTGGTCACAGTGAGCAAGTAATGCGCTTTTACAGGCCATTTTAGCATTTAATTCCTCTCTATATGGCCAAACTTAGACTACTTGGATGTTATGGTGCAGTCTCGAAAGCTTCGTATCACCCAATCTTTTCACAACCACGTTTACGGCTCCATCTCTCTCTGCTCCAATCGCTCTCATTTTCCCTCTTCCATTAGGAGAACCAAGTCTGTTTACAGCCACGTCTTATTATGGTGCTCACGTCTTTCTTTTGGTGTAATTTGGCTGTTGTGCTCAATGCAAGAATCTCCCAATAAACGCTAGATAGCTTCAGTGTGGTAATGTGATGTAATTGTGAAAGATTCTCAAGAAGTAGAGAAATGAAGGCATCTGTAATTGTTTGGTGGAAATAGAAAGGCAACAGCATTCAAAGCAGCTGCAGATTGGCGTTGTTCGGGTAATTTGACAAAGATTTATTTTTCTAAAAGATTTCCTAGAATATTTTTGTGTTTACAGGCTCAGACTTGGACAATTTGTCTATAAATATTTAAAGATGCACTGAGCTGATGCAGACTTGAAAACAGACTGGTGGTTTGACATAAATTCAGTGCTTGTTTTACCTTTGGCTTTACACATGCAAGATTCAAAACCAACGCTAACCCCCATAATGATTTATTAACAATGGTCTTCCATTAAAATTCCCACTGGTTTGTTTTCTCTGTATGAAATCCAGATTTTGTGGATTCTTCTGTAAATTTTTTAATCTTTGGGACCATTTATGCATTTTGAAGCTTGTACGTTTTATCAGATGCGGGTCATGTGGTCAAGAATGCATTTAGTAGTTTACTTTTAGAGTTTAACTAGAATCAAAATCATGAACAATAATAATTTGGTGGAATTTGCTTTTAGTACAGCATTTAAATAATAAAATGTTTTAAAGGACACTATTATGCCTTATTTGTATTGCCATTTTGTATTGTCTCTTGAAAATGTTTGCTTTGCCATTTCATACTGGGATCTAGTGCTAGTGTACCACCTACTGGTAGCAGAGGGAATTACCATGTCCCAACCTGCTAATGTAAGCACTAGGGATGGGCATGATTAGGCGACTAATCGATAACTGATCATTAAGGATTTCGTCAATCATGTTCATCTTTAATCAACAAACCGAATACAGGTTGCTGTGCGTAGTGTAGTGTAAGGAGACGAGCCTGTGTCTGACAGAACAAACACTGGAGTTATGGCATCACAGTCCCACGTTTGGGCTCTGGCACCTTCTTGGAGATCACTGTACAGAGTCTATCACAGTGAGTGTGTTTACATACACATCAGTGTTCCTGCTATGATCGGGTTTTTTGAGTGTCCTGGTTTCGTCATGGTGCATGTATATGCAGTATCCCAACATAAAGTTGAGTGCGCATGCGTCCAAAAGACAAACACTTCTGAGTCTTTTCATCACAACAGTAGCCAAGATAAATAAAGTGAGTGAAATGAGTGTTAAAAAAAGAGCTGTGCTAAACCTGCACACGTATGATCTCTGAAAACATGAACCATCCACATCCCTCCGTCACAGAGAGAACACTCATATTCCACTGAGTTGTGTTCTTTACTCGACAGAAGCTGAGCCGCATCAGCGCAAGAGCTGTTTTTTCAGTGCTTATAGTTTATGCAAATGAGCCATGCAATTTTAAGTTTTGTTTCTTTAAAAAGCAAACAAATGTGCACAAAGCTGCTTTAGAAAACATTATATTGTCAAACGGGCTGATGTGGCTCTAGAGTCCTTATGGTTTATATGTTGTAAAGTTGAGTTTATTTACCAACAACAGCAAATAACCAAGAGCAAATAACCAACAACAACCAACCAACAACAATTTTGATGAGGGAACAATGTCATAATACTTGTGCATAATTTGTGTCCTTAAAAATAGTCAAACTGCAATGTGAAGTTATGGAAATTCATGCAAAAAGAGTAAATGCTCATTATATTTTAATATTAAATATAGATAGAAAGAAAAGGGACATTGCTGGGACTTCTTCTTCTTCTTTTTTTTTTTTTTTTACAGTGTCGAGAGTTATATATTCTTAGTCAGCTCCTATGTCCCTAAAAGTTTCCTTCACAGCTTTAATCCTATAGATATAATACAGATAAGACACATGAAAGGGCTGCAGCTGGATTTACATAAAAATTCTCCCGGCGCCTGAGGGTCCGGTTCAGTTTTGATCTCCTCTCATCACATCACATAGTATATTTTATTGAGTGTATGAATCCTTCCACAATCAATGTCCGATATGGCCTCCTGGCGCCCCTATGCATGCCTGCTCTTCCTCCAGCTTTGTTTCAATAATATCTCACTTATAAGTCACTTCTCATTCACCCAGCACTGACTTCCTGCCTCCCCATTGAGTTCAAACAGCCAGCCCCAGCGCCCTCCTATCTCCCAGTAGGATAAATACATACTCCGCATTAATTCATCCATGTCTCCCCAGACTTCAGTAGAGCACTTTTTCCTCTGCTCTTTAGGGACTCAAGGACTTTGGCGAAGGGGCCGCTCTGTTTACTTTGTACTCCCGGGTGGGGTATTTCCATTTGAATAAATGTGTGCGTCGCATGCAGCTGAGAAGGAATGTCTCATCTTCAGACACGTAGCGCAGTTTTTTTATGCAGGCCGAGTGCCAGGTGTACTATACAATGCGTGCGTAAAATTTAAAGTTTATTGGAGTATATTTTTAAAAATCCACATGGGTTACACTGCCAAAGTTTGAATATGAAGGGGCTATATTAAGAAACTGGTGACGTACTTGTCCAAAGTCCTTGTTGCACTTGTACTGATATACTTTCCTGACGAGCCAGTCCCTTCTACATTTTGTTCGAACCCAATAGAGGGTGAAAATCCTCCATCCAAACTTAAGACGATCCAACCACAGCTGTTAATTTGTATCACGTGTCTCTCAAATGCAGAAAACATCTCCTCTCCAAATTCTCGCATCATTCAGAATAAAACATATAATTCTTTTACCTGAGATGATAAGTAATAGTTTGTTGCTTTGACTGTTGATTCTGCAAAAATCTGCGCTGGCTCAGTCCTTTATGTTGCTTTTTCACCTTTTTTACTGCTTGTTTTTGATGGAAACAGACCATGCGTCTCCTGTGAAATCAGAGAGACAGGACAGAGCACCAGATTGACTCGTCTTTGTCAAGTTTCGTCAAAATGTGTCTTTCTGGCTAGTGAGGTAACTGATATACCACTTACACGCAACTGACCACACACTGAGACTTTTGATCTCACGTACAGTTTGTCCTGATGGTCCTGCCAAAGTTTGGAGTCAGTCAGATAATTTAAACTGTAGGACTAGTTTGTTAAAGATCTAGTTTTTGGACACAGTCTGAACCAACATGGGGCTCAGGGCGGGGCCATAATATGCTTTTGTTTTATCTCGGGATGCTCTATTTACCTGCCAAGTTTCATCCTGCTATGATAAAAAAAAAAAAAATCAAAATACCAGAGTTCCAAATAGCCATCTTGTCATCTCAGTAACTTCACAAACTTTAAATTTGAGTCGACCTCTTAATTATGTGCCAGTTTTCACGGGTTTTCAAGCTTGTTTACACCTTGAAAACTGCGATTCATTTAGCGGAGAAACAATAATAATAATCCAATAGGGTGGCACTGACTTGTGGTTATTACAACCTTTGCAACCTTCATCAAATTTGGTCAAACATCAGTAAAGAATTGATTCGTTTTGTTTTACGTTGCTTTATCTTTTGAACCACAAAACGTTAATTTCTCGGTAAAGACTCTATATTTACATTGTATTGCACGCTTCTGTAAATTCAAAAACCTCCACTGTCCACCAGCTTCACCCTGCTTAACTTTAAAATGGGCATCTTAACAATCCCTACCCCTCTTCCACCTTGCCTGGAGCGCTGATAGGATGAAAAATGAACGCTCCCCCAAAGGAAAAAGGGAGACGGCTGGTCCATCTGTGAGCTGCGTTCAAGGACAACACTGTTATCCATTTTGGAACAGTATGAAACAAGCCAGTATGTTGAGAGGAGCTTTATTGGAGATGCAAGCTTGTGGATGGACTGTGAATGCTACTGTTGCGTTGCCAAACCCAACTGTGATGTGGCAGATTAGAGGAGGATCATTGACTCCTTGTTTGTAGTCGCGCCACTCTCTTTTTCTCACCGATAATGAACTTATGTGAGGGATCGCTTTGGTTCAGTGTTGTTGTGTGTAGTGCTGGTGGCTGGAGCCCTGTTGCTCACATAAAAAGCACAGTGTAAAAATGTGATTGTGGGTTATTCAGCCTTGGGAAAACCGTTTGGGGCTATGTCTTTTTTTATTTTTGGATTTTTGCCTCTTCAAATCTTCCTCCCCATCTCTTTTCACTGGTTATTTTTACCTTAGATGACACAATACTGGTAAATAAAGAAACTTTTGTAACTTGGGTGATAAGGATTTTTATTTTTCACAGATACCAATATTTCCTTTACTGTTGTAGCAGATAACTATTTTGCCCATATCAATGTAAATAACTTGGTTCTATGGATATATCACTGCTCTGCCTAGAATGTTCCAAAACTTTTATTAAACAGCTCTACCTTACATTTATTCAGGGGTGTAGGGGGCGTGGTACGCAGGGGTACACTCTCGACCCACTTCTTTCGACGTGAGATTTAAAAAAAAAATAACAAATATAAAATAGCCTACAACTTAAATGTCAAACCAGAGCCACTGGCAATGATGAAAACAACTTGCATAGGCTCATTATATCTGCACTACTGTCCTATAATGACCTGAGACATGAGGGACCAGGACTGAACCAGAACTGAACCAGGTATAAACCAGGACTAAACCAAATCTGAATCAGGACTAAGGGTCAGGACGGGCCTGGAGGTGCACCCGCGCGGGCCATCGGGTGACCGCAGGAAAAAGGACTGGTGCAGAGCTCCTCACCCCATGGGGCTAAATGCAGCCATCGCCCGATCGTGCTTTGCAGACAACCTGCTCCACGGACTTGGGATTCTCCCTCTCTCTCTCAAGTCTAAGATTAGTCCTGGTTTAGTCCTGGTTTAGTCCAGGTTTAGTCCTGGTTTAGTCCTGGTTTAGACCTGGTTTAGACCTGGTTTAGACCTGGTTCAGTCCAGGTTTAGTCCAGGTTTAGTCCAGGTTTAGTCCAGGTTAAGTCCTGGTTTAGGCCTGGTTTAGGCCTGGTTTAGGCCTGGTTTAGACCTGGTCCAGGCCTGGTTTAGGCCTGGTTTAGTCCTGATTTAGACCTGTTTTAGTCCTGGTTTAATCCTGGTTTGGACCTGGTTTAGACCTGATTCAGTCCTGGTTCAGTCCTGGTTCAGTCCTGGTTTAGACCTGGTTTAGACCTGGTTTAGACCTGGTTTAAGCCTGGTTTAGTCCTGCTTTAACCCTGGTTCATGTGTTGTAGTCTATGATTTATGTTCTGTATGTGATTATGAATGGCGTTAATAACCTGATTCTGCATCATTTTGAGGAGGGGTGGGGGGTCAAATCGATGACGTCACGAATCACGTACCCCCACTTAAAAAATCCCCACTGCACCACCGCATTTATTCAATTACAAGTGGTTTTACAGCTCAAAAATACCTAGAAAAGCAAGCATTCTGGGTCTCCTCTCCACAGATCTGACCTGTAACTTGGTCTGGTTTGGTCTCTATGAAGATAGAAAGGTGTAAAACCATACTGCGAAACATTCTAGTCAAAGCAGTTACATCTCCATGAAGAAAAAGCATTTGACTTACCCTTAATCAATGACAAAGCACACAAATTGAAGTAAATTTGTAGTTACGCTTTTTGTTCAGATGGAATTAGCACTGATATCACTCATCTCTGTTTGTAACCGCTGGAGGAGTAAAAGCTTTTCTTCAGCATGAACATAACTGGTATAAAAAGTCAGTGTTTACACATTTTAACATGCAAGTCATATGGCAAGTTTGGCTTGTTAGAAAATACAGCCAGAGGTTGTAAAAATAAAGTAATTATTTTTTTACTTGTAGTCTGGAAAGCTTTATGCCTGTAGGTGCTATTGAAGTGTAACCAAACAAATTTTCTGAAACTTTTTATAACTTTCATGAACTTTTTATTTTTGTCCTGATGTAGACTTAGTTTGGTCCCGTTTAAGTCCTTGTTTAGCACTTGTCCTTCCGAGGTTTAGTTCTGAGAATTAGTCAGAGGTTGTAATAATAAAGTAATTATTTTCTTATTAAAAAGTTATTATGGGAAGTTTTATGCCTGTAGGTGCAAAGTAGAACTAATTTCCTGAAACTTTGAAGCCCTTTTTATATTACAGATGAATAAACTTTTAAACACAATATTTATTTTATTTTTTTATTTTTGCGTTTTTTGTGCAAACTAACAGAAAATGAACAAATGATCTCAAAATTACTTCAAGGACATTATCTCTCCTTCTTAATCCTGGTTTGATCAGAGTTTTGTCCTGATGTAGACTTGGTTTTGTCCTCTTTTAGTCCTTGTTTAGTACTTTTTCAGGTTTAGATTTGGTCCCAGTTTTGATGTGATGTGTGTTCAGCTTTGTTTAATCAGGCAGCAGCTACAAAACTCCACATTTAGCCTTCACAAAACTGTTTTTCATACTCTGATTAAGACAAACTTTGATTAAGACCTACTAAGCTGCTTTGAGCGTCTGAAACGGTGTTATTTAAGACTAATGCATTTATATTACACCTTCCCTGACCATTATCTTTTGTTTTTCTTTGTTTTCACAGAACCAGTTCCACCTGCAGATGTCCGCCCGTGTGCCCCCCTCCACTCTGGGCAGCCTTCTGTTGGCCGTCCTGCAGGGAGGCGAGGAGGAGAGGGACCGGAGCGGGTGGGGCGGGGCAGCTGTGGTGTGCCCAGGCTGGGAGGAGGGGGGAGAGGGCGTACTGTCCCACCTCCAGATGCACAGCGGCTCCAACTGGCACCTATGGGACATCATCGACCTCACCCACATCACGGGCGACGGCGAAAGGCGAGGAGAGGCCAGCGAGGAGACCAGGGAGGACCAGAGGGAAGAGGAAGCACTAAGGATACTTTCTAGTCGTTTCCTTCAATCCCAGTCTCCTATCTCCTCCGTCCTCCTCCTCGGATCTGACCCCGAATGTCTCTCATCTGTTTTACGCGCCGCCCAGCGTCTTTCACCCACTCTGCCGGCGCTGCAATGGATCATGGGATACCCTATGTCCCCGGATGCCCTACACACACTTGGAGGTCCTCTTGGACTTTTGGCCTATGGGGAGGTGGGACGTAAGCCGCTTAGTTTCTACATTAGGGACGCTCTGCATTTGTTGAGTCGGGCTGTTACCGCGGCGACAATGGTGAGGCCAGACCTAGCGCTGGTCCAGAGCATGGTGAGCTGCTACGACAAACTCAGCCGACCTGATAGACCCTCGTCAGGACCCTATCTGGCCAGGTATGAACACCCTAACACAGGTCAACTATGGGAGTGAGTTTAGCTGGTTGACGATTTAACCATTTTAAAGCACTGCTGCCAATTAAGTTCAAAATTTGTTTTCAGATATTAATATTTCCTAGAAATATTACATTCCAACTTTAGAGAATTAGTAATGAGTTCCACATACTTTTCAATTAAATGTCCTTTTTCCAGTTTTGAACCACAAGTGAAAATCATAGTTTTAACTGTAGCCTGTAAGCTCTCACTCAGATATGAGACACACAGACAGTTGTAATGGTGTGCAAAAATATCGAAATATCGATATATGTATTGTTTATTGCGATGATACAGTATCAGTATCGTGGACTGCTGTATTGATATATCGTCAAGAGTATTTTTTGATATATTTGACTAAATTATTTTGTTACAGTGCTACAGTTTCTTGCTTGTTTAGAGGAAGGAAACTCATTTATGCGACACATTTGACAGTTTCACTGTTTTGATGATTAAAATGGGTGTTTCATATTAACGTTGCACAAGAAGTGGTTTAACAAAGACTTTTAATATCACAGCCATCAATTAGCCTTCATTTTTTTATTGAACCATATCAAATTGATTTGAAATATACCATATTGATTCAGAAGTGCACTGTATCGAGATCTATATCATATCGTGGCTTATGTATCGAAGTATGTATCATATTGACAGTTTCTTAATGATACCCAGCCCTAGACAGTTGAACATGGTTCTGATCTTATTTGCTTTTACATTTTGTAAAATGCATAGTTTATATACATGAGTCTCATTTTCTTTCTCAAATAGCTCATTATACATTACACTTGACTGTGTAAAGTGCTTTTACCTGAACTAAAATTAATAAATATCTGAACAGGACCTTGCCACTTTTTTGCAACATGTTTTTCAATCAAATTGTCAAGCTGAACTTTAGCCCATTAAGTTGCTTTTGCTTTTATCTAATTACATCATCAACACTGTTTAGTAATAACCTTTGACCTCATGCATTAATTACATGAATAGTTCAAGTTACTCAAGTCAAACTAATTCAGGCTTGTTAATGGTTGGCGTCTTCATGGGGAAAAGTGAAAACAGTTTATGACAGTTGTATTATTATACATTATACAGTTTATGATCAAATCTGATTATGATCTTCTGATATACCACGAATTATTGCATTGGTCACTTGGCCTAGCTGTTTAAGTACTCTGACCTTGCCATTACACTCAACATTTATTAGTGTTGCAATGTTCTACGTTAGAAAAATACATAAAAAGTGTCCTATTTATTTATGTGTTTTCTGTGTAATCCCTAACTTTTCCCTACAAGCCCACATAAATGTCATAAATGCAATCAAATAGAAGTCATGTTTTATCCTTTTTAATTAGAGTGCCATACATTTCTTCTTTATTACGTCTGGAGCATTTTTGACTGGTGTATTTCTTTCAACACTGTAATTACAAAATTATTAATAGTGTTTATATTGAACTTACAAGGCACCCAAACATAGCCGCAAGTACAGCTCTGCTCATAATTACTTCTTTTATCCGAACTTTTTTACTACCGCTGGCTATCGAGTACAATGTTTGCACAATGTCCCAAATGACTGCACTAAAAACGGCGATTAAAATGTCCGTCGCGCTCCGTCCAAAGCCTTTTAGCGCCCGGGCGGGGTCGAAATGGTATTTTTCGTACGTTTTTAGTGTGAGTTTCTCTGGTGGTTGCCCTTGCCTGTCCTCTGCTCTGCCGGGTAGCTTCTTCTCAGTACTGCTGTCACACTGAGAGAAGGGGGGAGGTCTTTATGGCAGACGGATACAGGGACATCCCAGAGTTTAGCCGGGTTTTATTGCTACGGCAACAACTTGTACGCCTGCAGAGAAGCATAAAATATATCTATGCATAACAAAAGATCTGTCAAGGGAACTTGCAGCTAGTATTTCCTATTAGATTAGTTGTTAGTAGTTGTTTTAGTTACCAGAATTAGTAACTATTTGCATAAAAATTATAAAATTAAAGGTTACACATATCACTATGTATTTTGATTTATTTACACGTTTGACTAATCCTGCACCTGAGAATAGAGGATTAAAAATGAAAAAGGTGTACTATGTAACTTTTCAGGTGAAGGGTCCATCGCTTGATTGTCTCCATGGAGATGCTACTGGTTAACCTGCTCCACAGTGTGCTATCTACCTATCATGTTTCTTATTGTTCAAAAATACCACAAAAGCATGTATTCTTACTGTGAATGCGGTTACTTCTCCATAGATCTGACCTTGGCCCGTTCAAACTGTAGCGTCAAAAAATGCCCTGGGTGCCTCTATTTTGACGCCTTTGCATTTGAGTTTACAAGCCCTCAATACGCATCTTGGACACCGTGGACTAACGGAAAAAACTTGAGGCAAGTTCTGGGTGTCCGTTGCCCTGTAATCAAGTGCAATTTCCCAGAATGATGGCAGATCAGGTGGAGATAGTGACTTTAGTGTATTTATTACATAAAACCATCAACAACAACCAGCTCGACGGCTGCGTGTGTATATATTTATACTTCATTAATGACACTGCTTCAGTCCTGGTCTAGTCCTGGTTTAATCCTGGTACAGTCCTGGCGATTGGCTCAGCGACTGCGGCGTGTATATATTTATACTCCGCTAATGACATGCTAATGACACTGGTTTAATCCTGCTTTAGTCCTGCTTTAGTCCTGGTTTAGTCCTTTTCTAGTCCTTGTCTAGTCCTTGTCTAGTCATCCCTGATTGCTTGACGTGGCACGTCCGACGCGAAATCTGGATGCCGTGACACCCCGGTCTGAACGGGCCTTCATATTTTAATTTCATAGTGTGGAACATTTCAACAAAAGCAACAGCATTTCCATAAAGATAAGAAAAAAAGGCATAGTGCATTTTTAAATACTAAATAAATACATACATAAATAATATACATCAAGAGCAGAGAATCAGTTCGTTTTGAACAGTTAAAAGTCATGAAGTTAAAGCATTGTATGTCTTCTTTGACTAGTTAGTATAATTGGTATAGTAATTGTTGTAATAGTAATAATTGGTATAAATAGTATGCTTCTCATGTAGTTTACCTACAGGCAGGACTTGTATAACGCCATAAGCAGATTTTGTGCACTCCTCCCTCTGCTAAAATGAACATCTGCTCTAAATCCATATGTGGAATATATAGAGGGATGTACCGAAGTGCCATATGACTCAAACTCGCCCAGTCTGTCCGCCCTGCCAGTTGACACAGAACGTGTTTTTTCCCCCTTTTTTCCGTAGCGACGGATAACACAGCATGTGACCAGCTTTTGTGTCATGTGGAGCTTGGAAAGAGGGATTTGTGATTTGAGCAAACATTTAATGCACATAGAGACTGTCAGAGGAGAGCCATCATCAACGGCAGCAGCAGCCATATAATCAACCACAGCTCACACACTACACTGGCACCATTTAGACCATACAACAGTGTTATTGGACTCCAACTGAGCAGAAAAACAGTGTAAAGCATTTGAAATTACATGCAATTCACAAGGGGTGTAGTGGATTGGATGAAGCGAAGATGGGTTGAAATGGTAGTAATCAATATGCATTTAGTTTACAATGATCAAAACATGTGTGGCTTGCAGGCATCTTCAAAAATGTATGGAAATGTATACCTTTATACATTATTGAATTGGGTCAAGGTGGATAAGCAGAGTAGGACCTATTGAGATTACTCAGCCATGAAATACTAAGGTGCACAAAAACAAACTGAAAAGCGTAAACACTCGTATAGGATTGAACACTATGCAAGTTTCATGGAGCTTGCATACTTAAAAAGCTCTATGTATATAATATGCAATGATATGATCCATTAGATGTAAAGCTGCATTTTATGGTAGAGTCATCACTAGGGCTGGGCGATATGAGAAAAAAATAAAATAAATCACTTTATTTTCCCATATTAATCGATCTTGATTTTTCGATTCTATGTTCTTCCATCTTGCTGAAAACAGATACGCATAAACAGCAGGGCGTCAGGATCACTACAGTTTTTCCTGTTGATAGGACCAATAATTCTAGAGTTTGTACAATATATTAAGCGTAAATGCATATATGCATTACAATTACCGGCAGAAACGTGCACATGAGCTACCGTTATCAACAGAAACACCTGCGATGTCTGGGTGTTAAATTAGGTTGTACATTTCACTCATAAATGGTGAGAAAATAGTCATTTACTTTCTGTAACTAGGATTATAATGATAAAAAGCAGAGGAGAGAAAGAGAGGAGAAAAGGTGAGGAGCTGTGTCTGGATCAGAGGGGTGGGGAGGCGTGGGCCAGACGGCACCTTACACACAGATGCAGATGACAAGAGACAGAGACAGAGAGAGAGGAGACACAGGACCTTTAGTCAAATTGTGCAGATTTAAATCAAAACTTGTGCAACTCCTGAAGAAACCTGTGCCCTGCCTGTGTTTTTTCCTGAACAGGAGCATAAATCCTCATCAGCACCATGCGCTCTCACTGCCACATGATTGGCTGTAGACCTGTTAATTAAAATGTGCATTGAGATCGATCGAAGTTGAGATCGCGATCTATCAGTCTTTCAATTTTTGGCACAGCCTTGGTCATCACCATGGAAATGTTATTGCTTCTTCTAGAATAATCCACAATATGGCATTAAAATTCTGACTTCATGGAGACAAGCAGGTGGTGGCACTTTTAAACAATTGTCAAGTAAAATGTTTCACAAGATGCTTGCTGGTGTGAAGCAAGAAAATACTATTGGATAATATGTGACTTGCATTCTTACTATTTGGCGTCTGTTTGCTATTCCTTCATTTACAGAGTAGCAGCAAGAGTATTGACAAAAAACAACTTAAATTCAGAATCAATACTTGCTCACTTTAGCAGGTAATTTTAACAGTTGGCGAGCTAGCCAGGAGTGGTGGATTTCAGGAAAGCCATATAAATACAAACTTCTATAACATTATTACTGAGTATCAGATTAAATTTAAACCTTGTAAGGGCATATATGGGATTTAGAGCAAAATAAATATTGTTAATGTAAGATTTCTTCTATCAGTGATGTAAGTAATCTGACAAAACTGCCTATATAAATTATTTGCTAAATTATTTTTTGGATTTTTCATATTAATATATGATGGAAAACAAATGCGTCACTGACTTTGACCCAGAGCCTGTACTGGACTGATAAAGTTATACAATATTCAAACTCATTCAACAATAGTCCATTCTGCCCTCTTCACTGTCTGATTTTATCCCTATTTTCTGCAACAATTCGTAGCCATTGCTCCTTAGAGGCCGAACAAAGTCTTAAAAATATATAGAGAGACCTCAACATGGAAAAGGCAATTAACAGCTTAAGACTCAGGGGACAAAGCAGAGTTCAGCAGAGGAGAGGCTGTCTGTCTGGAGATGGAAGGGAGGACAGTGTATTACCATTTCAAACTCAAAGCACAGAGGCAACAGGGAAATGGCTCTACATTAGGCGGTGCTTTTGATGGGTTTTTATAACAAATGTCCTCAATAAGAAAATACAAGTAGATCTGTAGGACTTAAGAGAGGGTTGGATTCCTGCGTGGACTGACGCTGCATTTCAAAGTGAGATGTCCAGGTTCCAAGTTGTTTGCATTCATGTGCTTTTATGCCAGAAAGTCAGGATTTTGTTGTTGCCTATTATAAAAATAACGAGTCTGCTCATTAGCAGTGTTTTAATATAGCTAACCAGTAAGATTTGTTGCTGTTAGCATTCTCAAAATCTGAACATTAGGCTGTTTGTTTACTTACAGCTACGTACAGTTATACTGGTAATTAATTAGCTAACTAATTAACTTGTGTTGGATTTGTCTTACATAGATTTTCTTGCTCTTATCATAATGAGCTACTTACTAAACCCAAATATTTAGTAATGTTTAGTCAGTTCAAATGTGTAAGATAAACAAACAAATCAGCTGATTTTTGTTAATCTCAACAGAGCAGATGTCGTCTAGTTCCTGAGATGTTTTCCTGACTTGTGCAAGTGTTCATATGTATTTGTCAACTCAGAAAAAATATTTTCCCGAGTTACAGAGGAACACATTAACACAGCATAAGTTCTGTTGTTGTGTCCTTAGGCAAAACACTGACAACGCGCAGAAGTTTTGACCTTATGATTATTATCTCTGTAATTACTCGACCTATCCATTGACACTGGCACAAAGTTCAGTCGTCTGTGTTGGCGCACAGCGAAGGTGAAATTATTTGTTCTCAATAGGTTCAAAAACGTGGTGGTATTATTAAAAAATAAACATGTAATTACTGTCAAAGGTTAATATAGTAACCAGCGTAACAAAATATGAAAAAGTTCAATTCTGTTTGGATATTTCTTCCAAAAAAATCAATGATCCAAAGAAGCTGGCCATTACCTTATATCTGAATATGTGTCATAAAATCCGCAACCTACTCCCGTAAAGAAAGTAGGAGCAGAGTTTTAAATAGCATAGCACAGATGGAGCACAGATAAGTAAGGTGATTTTAACTGGGGCGTTGCTAATGAATGTGCATTTTAATAAACATTAGACATAGTTCAGCTCAAGGTTCAGAGACGGTTGTCAGTCAAACTCATTCATGCACGACACTGGGGATGTGATTCAAAATGCGCCCTGCACAATTGTCACCACAAAGTAATTGACAGAGACTTGCCATTTTTCTACCAGTGAACAATTTTATTCCACTTGTACAACTCTAGGCAGAAGTCAGAAAGGTGCCATTCAAGAGTCAGAGAAAAGTTCATGTTTTACATTGCCATATTTCAAAGTTGTTTCGTTCTTTTTCTGGGGTCATCAGAGCAAATGGTCTCCGTTCTAGTGAGCAGTGATTCACATTCTGATTTTGCATATCTTTTGTTGAATCGTTTTATCTTATTGTGAAGTATTGCAACCATGATTGGATTTGAGATATGTGGTATTTTTATCTAATATTTAAGGAACATTCTATGAGGTTAATAATTTAAAATCAAATAGCGTTGACTTATTCTTTATTACAAAAAGATGTAGACTGCAAATTGTTAATATTTTTATGGATTGGTTCTGAAGTCAATAATCCAATAAAGAAGCAGAATGAGACCCAAACTTTTCATTGCCAGATCGTACCACTAAAAATTATTGGAAATAAACTGAATACATAGTGCTGGTGTAGAATAGAAGTTAGAGTTCAGTGAGAATGTCTATAAACATTATATACACTACCAGTTAAAAGTTTTAGAACACCCAAATTTTTCCAGTTATTTATTGCAGTTCAAGTCGTGCAAGTTCAGTGAAGAGCTTGAAATGTTACAAAGTTAAGAACTGAACAGCCAGGGGTTAAAAAAAACAACAGATAGTTAAAAAAAAAGATAAAAGCAACAAAACACAAGTCTAAACTCTACCAAAGGTACCTCAGGAAAAAAGAACAAGATGGTGAGCTTGAAAATATGAAGTGGCCAGCACAGGCTCCAGACTTAAAGAGACAGTTTGGAATTTTGGGCGTTTTGGACGAGTGTTTCAAATATTTTTAAATTTTCCATCCAGTCCTTGTATTTGCAGAGGTCGCTGGTGCTAGGCTAGTGCATGACAATGGCCATAGTTAGCCTGACACTAAAAACAGTCTTACCTACTCCACTAAGCACCCGAAGAAAATCTTACTCCAGACTGTTGATGTAAATGTCTTTGTCAATAGAATCATTTTAGAAGTAAAACCAACCTTATATTTGAAGGATTTATGTCTGAACAGCAGAGAGTTGTACGTCCTTATAAAAAGCTCAGCAGCAGCGGACTGATATATGAGAAAATAGTCCCTCAACATGCAACAATTCAGGCGATGCAAGGTTTGTTTTATTTCAAACATTATTCTATCGACACAGATGTTTACATCAGTAGTCTGGTGTAATAATAGATTTGCTTCGGGCGTTTTGTGGAGTGGGTAAGACTGTTTTTAGTGGCAGGCTAACTATGCCCGTTAACATGCACTAGCCTAGCAGCAGCGACCTCTGCAAATACAAGGACTGGATGGAATATTTTAAAAAAGTGTCTCCACACGTCTGCAACACTCTGACTCACTAGGAAATGTGGTCCTATGTCCAAAATTCCGAACTGTCACTTTAACCCCATCGAGCTGCTTTGGGATAAACTGGACAGAAGAGTGCAAGCCAAAAGAACTTTTTGAAGAATATTTGACTTTTATTGTAAAAAGAATTCCATGAGTGTGTTCAGCTGTTATGTCTGCCAAAGGTGGACACTTTCATGAATCAAGTTTAGAAAACGTTTTGGTCAACAGTAAAAAGTAAACAGTAAAAAAAATGGAAAAAGTGTGGTGTTCTAAAGCTTTTTACTGGTAGTGTACGTATATACAAAGATCATGTAGGTAACTGTGTCCTCAGTATAAAGATTGGGGAACTGCCCAGGTTCAGTTGTGATTGTTCTTCCTTTTTTGAAACAACTAAGAGTTCATAGGAGTGCATACCCTCCCTTCAATTTAAATGACAGTTAAGTTCACAGGGCACGTCTTGGCATTTGAGAGACTATATGAATGAATATATGAATATGAACTTCTGAATTAATACAAGAACATGTTTGCCTAAAGGTCTTCACTGCAAGATTTGGTTTAGTTGTTTACAGATCCCATTATAGATAAAAGCTATTATTGCTCTCCTTTGTTTTGGGATGGTTTACATTTTATTTACGACTATATTTAAAATCACCCTGAGGCGTAACAAACTGAACATAAAATAGTAAGGTGTTTTGCTTTGATCAGCGAGTTTGTATTGTTGTTCTTTTTGTTAAGGGCTTTGTAAATCTCAGGTGTATCTTAAATTAGCAGCTAGACCCAATAAGCTCAAACTGTCATCATTACTTATAGTGTAGATTTTTAGATATATCTTTTTTTTTTTTTTTTTTATTCGGGTTTGTCCTACAAGTCTATGACACCTATATTGTTAAATTTTCTCTGTCCGACATGCAGTAATTGGGTCACCATCTTTGACATGGGAGAAGTAGTGACAGTAGATTCATGTTTCGTACAAAAATAGTTCCAGGATGTCTTCACAAATTTGCTGCAAAGTTATGAGCCCGCTGTGACACTGCTATAGACATTTTCACCAATGTATATAAAGGAGATTAAATAGAGATTAGAGAGTGATTATAGTGAAATGTGCTTCTTTAACTTGAAACGCTTCAAACTCTACGGGAAGATGATATGGCGCTGTTATTATCTTGAGACGGCAGGGGCTTAGTGTTTAGACGTTTGCCTACTAATCTGAATGTTGGCGGTTCAATATCAGCTTCGACTTGTCATGAGTCCTTGGGCAAGACACTTCACCCGCCATATATACTCCACTCTACTGTGTGATTAGTGGTGATAGAGGCTTTAGGTGCAGATTGTCAGCCTCTCTTAATCTAGTGTACCCCAGGGCGGCTGCGGCTACAGGAGAACCATAATCATGTGTGGATTGAAAGAATATGGAAATTGTAACACAACCTTGAGGTGGGTGATATGCTGAAATATTAAAAGTACAGTCCGGAATTTTGGACATTGGATCTCATTTCCTAGTGAGCCAGAGTGTTGGAGACGTGTGGAGACACTTCTTTAAATATTCCATCCAGTCCTTGTATTTGCAGAGGTGCTAGGCTAGTGCATGTCAATGGCCATAGTTAGCTTCCCACTAAAAACGGTCTTACCCACTCCATAAAACACCGGAAGCAAATCTGTTATTGCACCAGGCTGTCGATGTAAATGTCTGTGTTGATAGAATAATGTTTGAAATAAAACTAACCTTGCATTGCATGAATTGTCGCATGTTGAGGGACTATTTTCTCAGCAAAAGCAGAATTTTACTTTGCTAGTAAGATAGGTGCTAGGTGATATCAGTCCGCCATTGCCAAGCTTTCTGTCAGGAAGTACAACTTGCTGCTGCTGTTCAGACATAAATCTTTCAAATGCAAGGTTGGTTTTACTTTTAAAATCATTCTGTCAACACAGACATGTACATTGACAGTAATAATAGATTTGCTTCGGGTGTTTTTTGGAGTGGGTAAGACTGTTTTTAGTGGCAGGATAAGTCTGGCCATTGACATGCGCTAGACTAGCACCAGCGACCTCTGCAAATACAAGAACTGGATGGAATTTTAGAAAAGTGTCTCCACACGTCTCCAACACTCTGGACAACTAGGAAATGAGGTCCTATGTCCAAAATTCCGGACTGTCTCTTTAATATCACATTTTCTTGCTCCTCTGCTTCCTCTGAAATTTTGCAGTTGGTTCACTGTAAAGGGCTGAATTCACCTGTCACTAACTCGCTGATGTTGACCAATAGGAGGAATGGTTGGGCAAAAAGGTGTAAAAATGCCTGGAGCTTTTGAGGAGAAAGTGAATGACTCACAACATGGCAATTTTACCAGAGTAGCATATTGTCACAGGAATGAGATCACAATTATAATTTTATCACTATATTGCCCAATAGGGTAGTTATGGGGCCTGTTTTAAATCCAGTGAAGCAAAAAAAAAACCTGGTGCACAAGTCTTGCACAATAAACATTTGGACCAGATGCTAGTGACTCCAAATTTGCGAATAAGAAACAATGTTGTAAGGCAGAAAGTTAGACCCTTTAAAATATAAACTTTCATCCAAGTTAAAACATGAGAAAAGAGAAGAGCAGGAAAAGTTCTGAAGTTTTGAAAGACAAAAGAAGTAAGAAGTAGTGAGTACAGGATGTTTTGAAGGGCTACTGTAAAAGGCATAGAGAGGAGAGGGAAGTGCAGTTGTTATTATCGTGCTGAGATCTGCCAGTCCGGGTCTCTCACTTGACAGACTCGTCACACTGATGCTATCTGCGCTGACGAGATTAAAACAGCTGAGGCCGTATCATCCTCCAGAACGCAAAGAGACAAGAGTAAACTAAAGCCAAACGAAAGAAGAGAAGGAGGGAGGAAGAAGGAGGGAGACGCCATATGATGTAGACTCATCATTTACTGCACTGTGGAGCCAAGTTTGAAGGGGTCATTATAGTCCATATCTGACAAAAAAGGAAAACGGATCGACTTACCAACATTGATTGGTGCTTTTTAAAGGTGCACTGTGTAACTTGTCTGATGGAGAGTCTGTCACCTGCTTAGAATCTCCATGGGGACCTTGCAAGCTAAATTACAGACTAGATTTGTGGAGAAGCGACCCCACTCACAGTAAGAATGGATGTTTTCGAAGATATTTATGAGCAATAAATAACATTTAAACCAGCAGTTTTCAATAGGTGAGGCTGCTTGCCCTGGGAGACGCCAAAGAGCCACTGAGGAGGCGCGACACGTGGACTAAACCAGGACTAAACCAGGAACAAACCGGAACTGAACCAGGCCAGTGTTGGGACGGGCCTGGAGGTGGTTTAGGTCTAAACCTGGTGTCCTACTAATGTTCAGTGATGTTAAATGTAGTCTCATTTAGGCCTGCATGAAGTTGGAAATTATTTGCTTTTGCAAAAATTATTTATGAAAAGAAAAAAAAGAAGAAAGAAACAAAATACAATATTTAAAAAATATATATTATTAGTTATTGAAACTTGGCATTGCCAGGAACACAAAAGATGCATTTACTTCAAAGGCCTGTGTGTAATTTGCATAATATATCAATGAAGACTGTGTCAGCACTTGCAATCTACTTGTTTAGTTTGTCCAGTGTTGTAGTTTAGTTCTGATGTAGACTTAGTTTGGTCTTGTTCTATACGTGGTTTAGTTCTAGTTCTGGTTTAGTCTCAATTCTAGTGTGGCATTTGTGCTCTACTGTGAAGCATCCCTCTGGTAGTATCCAATTAATAGCTCAGAACCTGTTTTTCGTGATTCCTTTCAAACTCAGGGACGTAACACTTTTGAGTACTTCGCCTCTGCTCAAAATACTCCGCGCAGTCCTTGAACTCGTTTGCCTTGATAAGAAATGTAAAGCACTTAATTTCTTAACGCAGCCGCATGTATCCACTGCAGCAGACTGGAGAGCTGATGGATCTGCTGTCTATCGGATATGATGATTCAGCCTGGCTATTACGCAGAGTGATACAGGCACAAGGCACTGCTCTTTATGGTCAGTGAGACAGTGGCGGGCTCGGGGAGGAAATATAACTTAACACCGAATGACTTTGAGATCATAGCCGTTTTAATCAGCGTCCGGAGAATTACGAGTTTTTAAATGGATGCTGCACTTTTGGAGTAAATCAGGGGAAGAGGAGGCAACGGGGCTGTCCAAGTGACCCAAAATATTGGAATTTACAACTAAAGAAAAAGTTAAGACACTCTGTAAGATGAATGTGCACATAGGACTATATATTTTTTACAGTCAGAAATGATATAATAAAATGTACTGTAAATGATCACATGGTAAATTTTATGGTTTGCAGCTCCATTTAAGATAGCGGAATTTTATGTCAGCAAAATGTCTACGAAATACTTGACATGGACAAAATCGATAGAAAGTTTTACTTGTCAAAAATGTTGGAGGAGCAATTTTGCAATCAACTTTCAAAGTGCCCATATTACACTATGTTATAATGTTGTTTCCTGATTACACACACACCTGGAGTTGTGTTTTGTTTCATTCACACATGTTTAACGCACAAACACACGTATTTAGAGTTCTTCTCTCAAACAGAAAATGCTCTATTCCACCTTGTGATGTCATGTGATATTACAGGAAGTGCTCCACTGTGTTTTAAAACCTCATACACTTCACTAGAATCATTTGGATTATTTCAGCCCTGCATTTGCCAAACTCTGTTAAACAAATGGTAAACAGTAGCTGTTAACTCGAAAACTACAACTACGTGACATCACAAGGTGGAACAGAGCATTCTGAGCTTCGGAGATGGAGACAAACTAATAATAAAGAGTTATGCAAGCATGTGTGAATGACACAAAAAACAAGTCCAGGTGTGTTCTGAGGAGGTAACAACATTCTAACATGGCTTAATTCTCACACAAGTCAATTTTGTGTAATATAGGACCTTTAAGAGGCAACATCTCTATGAAATTCATACACACACTGTACACACACTATTTTAGCTTACAAGAAATGGAATAATGATCCTTGTTTTTTAAGTCAGTAGCATAGAGATTGTACTGTTTTTTTGCCCTGTTGATTTATAGAGTAAGGGTGAGCATGCCAAATTTTAGAAAGAATTGTTGTTAAAAAATGTAATGGGACATGGACAGAAAGATTTAAGACATTTAAGTTAATAGATAAATTTATTGCAAAAACACTTTTTTTTTTTTCCCTCATAACACATAGAGATTAGGGCACGGTATCATTTAGAAGTTACTGATACGATACATCCTCAATACATAGGCCACGATACAATACATATGTCTACACAGTGAGCTTACAATTCGATACGATATATTTCAAATCGATTTGATTCGGTTCAATAAAAAATAAAGTCTAAATCATGTCTGTGATACTAAAAGTCTTTGTGAAACCACGTCTTGTGCAAAGTTAATATAAAACACACCCAATTTAATCATCAAAACAGTGAAAATGTCAAATGTGTCACATAAATGAGTTTCCTTCCTCTGAACATGCAACAAAACTGTAGCGCTGTAACAAAATAATTTAGTAAAATATCCCAAAAAATACTCTTGCCTATATATCAATACATCAACCTACAATATCGATACAGTATTTACATTAAACAGTACAATATATCAATATTTTAATATTTTTGCACACCCCTTGTAAAGATAGATTGGAAACCCTGAAGCCCAGTGCAGTCAAAAACTCTAGAACTCTCTTTTGAAAGTCATGTTATCTACGTAAATCTTACTTTTTTTGTAATACAATTCATCTATGTGGCAGTGAAAAAGTACAGGACAAAGTGTGCAGGACAAAAGAGGGACAGGTACACGGTGCAGTCAGAGCATATCAGACAGCTAATGAGTGTTACTTTAACATTTAGGGAGTAGATAACCAGATAATATCACATTTATAGGCTACATTATCTAATTTCATACCCTTAGTAGCATTTTATCTTATCATCCACATTTCACAGAGTTCTTAAACGTGTTCGCTCTAGGCCAAGTTTTACTGTGTAGGCCATGACCCCTCTGACAAATCTGCCTTTTTACACTCTCCAAATTCTTACACATATTTAATAAAAGAATCCTTATATCCACCAGCTCTGACTTCGGCACATTACATTCCACGCATGGAGAAAAAAGAGGACTAAAAGGATACAGAAAGTGAATAAAACAAAAGGTGAAAGGAGGCATCCATTCTTCGGTTCGTGGAGAGGTTTCTTCAGCTTCCCTAACCTCTTTCATTAACAGAAAAGGCAAACTCACCATTTTCCTGCTGTCTTTTTGACCCCAACATGATCAAAAATTGGGTCACGGTTCAGGAGCCCATATACCCACATGCACTCACTCATCCCGGCGTGTACTTTAACATTTAAACTAGCACCTTGACCATTTACACTGACCTGCACACAATCCCAGCTCTAATCAGGCGTGCTCAAACAATACTGGTCCACATCCACCCGTGCCTGATTGTTTCCACACAGGCTAAAGCTAAACGCTAACAGCTAACAGCTAGCAGTCCCCCGCTTTGGTTCAAGAGGCCAGAGGAGATTTATGGCCAGGCGGGGATTGCTCCTCCTAATGTATTCCTGAGTAAAGACCAGACTAGGGCCTCTGGGAGAGTGAGGCGAATAGCAATGACCGTCTGTATGGACTGGGCAGATAGAAGGGGACCCTCACTGCACTGCATTAACTTTTAATTATGACTTCCTCCAAAATGCAATTACTTGTCACAGACCCATTGCTCCCAAGCTTCACCACTTCACCAGAAAATTATACGTCTGCTGTGTCCCAAATCTTGACAAAATGTGACTAATAATCTTGTCTTTTGTGTTAAATACTTGCTAGAAGCCGTTTTTTTTTAAAAACAGTGGAGCTGGTACAGAATTCACTGATTATTTGTGGTAGTTGTAATGGCATCTAGAGCAGACCTGGGTATTGTACAGATCTGGGGCCACATACAGCCCTTTGGTTGACTTCGACCAGCCCGTATAAGCCCATTTGGAATCACAAAATAAACATATTTTATAATATTACCTCATGCATGGGCTAAAGCTGCATTGCTCTTTTTTTTTTTTTTTTTTGTAAGGCAAACCTCACTTTTTCATGACTTAGTCATAACATAAACTCTTACCAGTCTTACCAGCTCATCAAAACAGTGCAACAAGAAATACAACTCATATTATGCAGAATTGAGTTAAGCATTTTGGCCCGGCCTTCCACAATTTTTTCTGTTTCTCATGTGAGAACCCACCCATTGCCCACCCCTGATCTACACAGATTCTTAATTGTTATTGAAGAAAAAATATAATACCAATCACTCCAAAATGAAATAATGATAAACTATTATTTTAACAGTAGTAGTTTTTGGTGCACAATGGCTTCTGTATGTGGAGTACTCTGAATCAGATGAATAGTCATAGTAGTATTCGTAGTATTCGTAGTATTCTTTGTAGTAGTAGTAGTAGTAGTAGTAGTAGTAGTAGTAGTAGTAGTAGTAGTAGTAGTAGTAGTAGTAGTAGTAGCAGTAGCAGTAGTAGTAGTAGATCTTTTTGATCTATATTATAAGTGATGTTGAGTATTTTTATTTTGTCATAACTAGTCTTGAATAGTGAATATTCACATGTCCTTGTCCTTGTGTGTCTGTGCAGGTACTTGTCCAACACCTCGTTCACGGGGGCGACCGGTCTGATCCAGGTGGAGCCCTCTCACTCGCGGGTGCTCTCCTCACAGCTCTTCCACGTCTGGAGCCTGAAGAGGGGCGCTCTGGGGCAGCCGGCCTGGGTCACCGTGGGACAGTGGACCCGTGGGACTCTGGAGCTGGAGAACGGCATTCTGGGATTGGTTGGCGGGTTCGGGAACAGCCAGGGCCAGGGTCTGGGAGCGGGGGTGAGAGGAGGGGAGGGGCAGATGGAGGGCATGGTGTGGGGGAGGTGGAGACCGGGCCTGTCTGTGGAGGGGCACCGTCTGAGGGTGGTCACACTAGTGGAGCACCCGTTTGTGTTCACGCGTGAGGTGGATGATGACGGCCAGTGTCCCGCGGGGCAGATGTGTCTGGACCCAAGGACCAATCGCAGTGATGTCATCAACAACATATTCAACCAGCTCCACAATCCTAACTCCACCGCAGCCGATTGGGACGGGCCTGGTGAGTCACACCTAAGTCACACTGTTCGACTTTTACAAGACATACAATTCTACAACCCAGAACCCAAGACTTTATAATAACTTCGCCTTATTTCACCTTAAAAAAGCATGACCAAACTCAAAATGAACAAATAGTTGAGAATGATTTAGTTTATTGTTTTTGTCAGTGTTTGTCCACTGATCTGAAGGTTGACAGTTCCTGTCCCGCTCTCGACATAAACATCATTGTTAGAGCAGTCACATCCACTGACCCACAGGTTGGTGCTGCGATTCCACCTCCCTCAGAGTGCTGTTGTTGTGTCCTTGTGCAAGATACTTAACCCATCTCACCCTGGTGTATGAATGTACGTGTGAATTGGTGAGTGTTTCCTTGAAGTACTTTGAGTGCCTTGAAGGTGGAAAAGCGCTATATAAAAATAGGATCATTTTATTTGAACAGGAACCTTGTGTAAACACATTCATCTCATAAAAGAAGAGAAGCTTTACACCAGATTTAACTAACGCTAGTTTCCATACACAGTCCCAGAGCAAGTTAACAAACAATTAATGCATGATTCAGGCTTATTAACTACAGTACTTACTTAAGTAGTTAGTGTTAGGGTAATTACTAAGTCTGAAAAATTCCTATTCAACTATATGTTCATTATGAATTAGGTCTTTGTTCATTAACACTTATTTCAGTGTAGTTATTATAAAGAAACTCTGGGGCACTTTGTTGTACTAGTAAAAAGGTTACAGAGACCATCTTTTGATCCATTTTTGAACAGCCAACATAAAAGTTGATTTTGTCTTGATCTTTTCCAATCTGAAAATAATGACTGCACTTGTTGTAGCGTTTTTAGAGAAAAAGTACACAACAGAGCAAACCAACAACCTCATTACTGTGAGATTTGCCAAAAAATACTCCATATAATGTAAAATAATTTCACTTCACAAGCCTTTCTTTCGGAACTTTTTAGAATTGACTCAGCTAATTCTCAATACTTGTGGTAATCTGTTCATTGCTCTGCCTATGTCACACAATTCACTTTTTAATTGCTTAAACTTTGGAAGCAATTTGCACTGCGCCTATTTATCCTGTCCCAATATTTCCACGACTTTGAATCAAATGATGTAAGTATTATATGATTGCTCATGTTAAATACTCTATTAACCCAGCAGGATTGAGGTTGAGTTAAAGCTGATGAGGGGTGCACCAATTAGGCCATACACTGACATAAGTTCGACCAATGCCTGATTAAATCAACACACATTTTTAGTCATTATATAATTTACTATTTCTGGGCATGATCGCAGCCACCAAGTAAACACTTTAAATTACAGATAAGCAGAGTGCTGTTACTTCAACATTATATTAGTAAAGAATCGGGATGCACCAATCTGATACTGGTATTGAATATCAGCGCTGATGTTGAAAATGTTGCTGGATCTGAGATGGGCTTCCAAATATTGGTTCAGTTAATATCCTGGTTGGACATATAAATTGATGTAATAAGACTATTTTCTGGTTGTAATTTGCACAGAAAATCTCACAATATTTGAACTTTTATTTACACAAAGCTGTTCTGTAGTTACATGAGAGATAAATGACAGCTACACAACACATCTGGATCTGTTTTGTTATTTATTAAATGCTCTTTTCAGTCTCTGGTGTGGTTCGCCATAAAATCGAAATTGGTATCAGAACTGAAAAAGCAGGATTGGTGCATCTCTACAGAAGTACTACATTTACATAATGGTCTAAAAACTAGCTCAAGTAAGAGAAAAAAGGTATTTGGAGAAAGTACTGTTCAATTAATTTCAAGAGTAACTGTCTAGACAGAACATCTATTTTTTAAATAATTTGAGATCAGTGTAAATGGAAGAACAAAACATCAAATAACTTTAAACATCTTTCATTTACATCACAAAAATTAGAAAAACTAAACATATCTGAAGGCACACAGAACACAAGTTTTCAAATTAAGTGATCTTGCCAACATAAAGACTCACAATGGGAAGAGTAACCAAAACTTTCACTCAAATAAGAGCACTCAACCTACAAAACGTGGACGAACAGGAGAAAAATATTTGACGCGCGTCCAGGGCATCCACTTCTATAGATGAGACTTTTTCTGTCTCCTCTTCTCAGTAGTAGACAGCTTTGTTGTGGACGTGCTCAGCCATTTTTCAAAATTCAGAAGCCAAATCCAGTCTTGAGTACTCCTTGCTGTTTTATAAGCTCTTTATCTCATTACTATGGACATCAGCACCACAAATAGCACCTCTCCACAAAACTCAAGTTGATTTCTGAAGCAAAATCAATAGGAGATCATGGCTAGTCAGTCCTGTTCAATATCTCAAATGAATATCAATGCATCTGGCCCCAAGGAGCATCTCTACTTCACAACGAAACCATAGAAGAAGAAGGATGAATAAGAGATCTGGACTTCTGTCATCAAAGAATATATATTCTACTTGTGGAAGATTTCTAACTTGGCATTCAGATCATAAATGCAGTCATAAACCATCTTAATATTGTTTGATTAAAAGTATAAGGTCTGAAATTAACATTATGGATGACGAAGCTTTTTTATTTTATATGCGGCCTTAATGGTCATAGCGTTGATTGTAAAACTAATAGCGTTGGCAACCCTAATACAATTTTAAATATCAAATTCCCAAATTGTCTTGTAGATAGTGTTAAAACAGAACAACCACGCTCATTACTGCCAAGTTTTAAAAGCTTTGGGAGCGAAGTTGACTTGGCAAAAAAGAGATACTAAATTAATTGGGAAAAAACCTGTATGATGATGTTGCTGGAGATTTTTTATTACATGGGGCAGGGACTTAAGCTTGGATCATCAACATTTCAGTCGGGGTCAAATCCCGCCAAAGTTGCAACCTCTGCTCTTTAAAACATGCATATTAATAGCTGAATAACTATACTTTAAAAATCATGTATTATATAACATCAACTTTTATTAAATTTTAACCTTAAAACAGTGTCTTCTATCAACATTAGCTTAAAAATGCACTGTGTAACATTTCTGATCCGCCATCTGCTTGTCTCCATGGTGATGTTATTGCTTTGCCTGGTATGTTATTGTGAGCAGGTCCACAGATCTGACCTGTACCTTGGACTAGTCATGTGGCCTCATTGTCTCCATGGAGATGGTTAAATTAAATGCCATTCTGGAGATCATTTCAGGAAAAACACACACACACACACAAATTATTCAAAGTGGTGGACCCTCTACCAGAAAAGTTACACAGTGCACCTTAAAGTTGTATTTTAATTGGCTCATTCATGTTTGAGTTAAGTAGCGTCCAGCTTTCAAGGCTTGAGTGCTCAGAATATCTCAGTTTTCAACTGCTCCTTATCTCCACCCTTTACTCTGTACTTATTTTCAACAATGGCCCAATTTCTATTACAAATTTGATTAAGATCAATATTAAAGAGGGGGTATTATGCAAAATCAACCTTTTTGAGCCGTGCTATAATGTCCCTTCATCAAAAACATGTCTGAAGACATTTTAGATGCCATCCATGCATGGTTTGGGTAATTTAGTTATCGCTCCTGGGCTCTTTTCAAACCCTCCTTATGGTTAGCTGTAAGATTTTGTCCAAATTATAAACATGTTAATTACTGTATTTTTCGGACTATAAGTCGCTCTGGAGTATAAGTCGCACCAGCCAAAAAATGTGTTAACGTGACATATTAACAGTTATTCAAATTAAACTATAAACAACAGAAGAGAAGTAGTTTACCAAACTCTTGATCACCAAATCCATTGAATTCTTCATCCTCAGTGTCACTTTTGAGCAACTCCGAGACCTCTGGAGGTAAACAGAGCGCCACTTCCTCTTCTGCGTAGCTGTCGTCATCTCAGCAGCAGTTCCAGTTAGAATTATTCTGGCCTTTCTGAATTCCCACAGGATGGTTTCAGTTGTCACTGAAGTCCAGGCTTTGTCGATCCATCAGTGGCTTCCAGGAAAGTTGCATGGCGCACGCTCCTGGTTGTCACAAGTTTCTCACTCACTCCAAACTTTCTTTCTGCTGCTCGATTTCCATTTTCGGCTGCAGATTTCACTAATTGCATCTTGTAATCTGCAAAATATGATTTTCTTTTTGGGGGCATTTGTGTTCAGTCTTCTTAGTTGTCTTTATAAATTTGTTTAAATTTTAAATTTTCAGTGATACAGAAGTAATGGTGCGATCAACTGACATGATACAGACAGAACAGCGGCTCTTTCTGTAGGAGACATGCACAGTAGAGCATGAAGTGACAGTAGTACAGGAGTAATAGGAGCAGCAGATACTGGCACACCAGCCTAGAGCGCCCTCTAGTGGCTGTCAGTGTGAAAATGTTTATATATAAGTTGCAAGACCACCCAAAATATGAAAAAAGTGCGACTTATAGTCCAAAAAATAAGGTACATGTTTTCAGCGAATATAGCATTTTCAAAATAATAAAAGGTAACATGGACTAAAAGTTTACAGTGAACAAAATGTAAAATTATGATCTCTGCATGTTATAGTTCAAAAGTCCCCGAAAAACCACATGTCTTATTTGTAAATATATTCTCCTTTCAGACTTGCCAGAGGACGTGAGAAAGTGTTGCTACGGTTACTGCATAGACCTGTTGGAGAAGCTGGCAGAGGACATGGGGTTCACCTTTGACCTTTACATCGTGGGGGACGGGAAGTACGGAGCTCTGAGCGGGGCCGGGCGCTGGACGGGGCTGGTGGGGGACCTGCTGAACGGAACAGCGGACATGGCCGTGACCTCTTTCTCCATCAACTCGCAGCGCAGCAGAGTCATCGACTTCACCTCGCCATTCTACTCCACCAGCCTGGGCATCCTGGTACGGCCAATGAAACTATTGTTGTATAAAGTTAAAGACCCGCAACATTTGTATTCTAAAAGCATCCTTATTTTAATCATGAATCATTAGGATGCAAGGAAAGTGAGGGATAACTTAGGACCAGTGTGCTTCGTGGTGTTCTAAGACTCCATATAGTTAGCTGTGTAACTCCTTGTTAATTGATGGAGATGTTCATAACTGTGCACTATGTCACCTCCTTTTTTGTTGGATATGTCATTCTCTGCCTGGAATGTTCCACAGTATGACATTTCACGACTCTACTGCACATTTATTCAATTGCAGGTGGTTTTATAGCTCAAAAATACCTAGAACAACATGTATTCTGACTGTGAGTGGGGATGCCTCTCCACAGATCTGACCTGTAACCTGGTCTGGGCTGATCTCCATGAAGATAGAAATGTTTAATGCCATACTGTGAAACATTCCAGACAAGGCAGTAGAAACACATTTGATCTTCCACCAAAAAGTCACACAAATCAACTTTAACCTTTTTAACCTTGGTGCTTGACTTTTTTGTACAAAGTAACCCAGGCCCAATCTCATATTATGTAAATGTTTCATATTCTTCTGATTATGGGCCCTCAAAAGGATGCTTGTGGCCCCTCCATTGGTCAGAAAGAATTTTAATGAAATCTGGCATGTATTATTTTCACAGAAACGCACCAGTAGTCTGGCAACAATATGCTCTCAAAAATCTACCATTTCAATGTTATGATTAAAAATGTTATATTACCATTTATATTTTATTCTGAATGTACAAAAATAGACAAACTAAATCCACCTGCTCCTCCTCAAAAAACCTTGAGCACATTTATAAAGTTGCGTAGCATCATTAATTTTAAATGTTTCTTTCAAGTTTTTAAAAAGCTTTCAGACCCGGTCCAAAAGATCAAAACCCAGAAAGACAAAACAACAAATTGAGCAGAACCTCAATCATGATTATTTTATCCCTCTACTTTTGATTCGATTTGGTGCTATGAGACATCCATAGATACAAAGAGTGTAAATAATCCATTGGACATGTACATTAAATATTTACATTGGGTCTTGTGATGGGTTAATCTGCTCTCTATAGATGACATGTATTAGTGATCAGCAGACATGGCTACGCCTCACCCTTCTGCCCCTCACATTCTGTCCCTCTCATTCTGTCCCTCTCCTACCCCCTCTTTCTGCCCCTCTCATCATACCTCTATCATTCTGCCCTTCCCATTCTATCCCCTCGTTCTGCCCCTCTTATTCTACCCCTCTCATTCTACCTCTCTCATTCTGTCCTTCTCATTTTGCTGTTCTCATTCTACCCTTCATTCTGCCCCTTTCATTCTACCCCTATCATTCTGCCCTTCTCATTCTGTCCCTCTAATTCTACCACTCTTTCTGCTCCTCTCATTCTACCCCTCTCATTTTGCCCTTCTCATTCTACCACTCTTTTTACCTTTCATTCTGCCCCTTTCATTCTAACCCTATCATTCTGCCGTTCTCATTCTGCCCCTCTCATTCTGCCCCTCTCATTCTGTCCCTCTCATTCTACCCCTCTCATTCTACCTCTCTCTACCTCCCTCTTTCTGCCCCTCATTCTACCTCTATCATTCTGCCCCTATCATTCTACTCCTTTCTCTGCCCCTTTAATTTTACTGCTATCATTCTGCCCCGTCATTCTACCCCTATGAATCTACCTCCTCTTTCTGCCCCTATCATTCTACCCCTGTCATTCTTCTCCTATCATTCTACCCTTCATTCTGTCCCTTTAATTCTACTCCTCTCTTTCTGCCCCCTCATTCTACCTCTATCATTCTGCCCCTATCTTTGTACCCCCTCTTTCTTCCCCTTTCATTCTAGTCCTATCAATCTGCCCCTCTCATTCTGCCCTTCTCATTCTGCCCTTCTCATTCTGCCCTTCTCATTCTGCCCTTCTCATTCTACCCTTCTCATTCTACCCTTCTCATTCTGCCCTTCTCGTTTTGCCCCTCAGTGAGGAGCACAGAGAGTTTAGTCTGTGCATAATTACTGTGCCCAGACTCCATTTCTGAATACTGATGAGAGCCAGTTTAGTTTCAGAGAGCTTGGTGTGAAGATGTTGCGTCTAAACTATTAACGATTAAAGGTGCACTATGTAACTTTTCTTGTAGAGAGTCTACAAACAGTTTATCGCCATGGAGACACGAGAGCAAGTCCCCGTACAGAGTAACAATACAGTATTTTTTGACAAGTAGTAGTAGTAAGTAGTTAGTAGTAAGTTCGACTGCTAAATCCCACAGTGAAGACAATTTGAGCTAGAGCCCGACCGATATTATCGGCTGATATGGGCAACTTTAGGCATATCGGCTATCGGCCGATATGCTTGCTGATAGGGGCCGATATTTCACGTGGGCATGTTATACCTCGTTATAAAGCTTAGACTCTCTACATTCTGTTCATTTAATCCAATTTACAGACAGATAAATGTCCTAATATGTGGCTCCACATCAGTATTTATCTACGGAGTCATTTGTCTGTGTGTGTCCGTACTGTCCCTGAACACACCACAGAGTCGCGTCACTCACGTGTGTTTGTTTACACCTGCAGACACAGATCCAAACACTGAGATTATATTCTTTTTACGGACAATCGGTTTGAGTCTGGATTAAAAGGACATTTATTAGTGCAGATTTGTGATGTGAGGAGGAGCCTGTATGAGCGGTGAGTGTTGGAAATATGTCGACTCTGAAGCTAGTTTTTGTCATTTGTTATGGGTTAGCTGCTGTAGCTCCCGCACATAAACAGGCTGTTTTCTATTGGTCTGTTCTAAAGTGACTATATTGGCCGTATATTTGTTACTGGACCTGCACTGATATGGAAATGAGCTGTGAACAGACGTGTGAATTATGACATTTGCGCATATAATTAATTACCCGCGGCGCGCACGTATTTACGGCTAAAGGCTAATAGCGCTACTTTCTTTACTAGTTATGGGTCCGTCGCGAACGAAATGACTCTTAGAACCGGCTCTTTGAAGGGAACGACGGGAGCAAATTGAGAAATTTGCGTGTACGTAGGATAAAAAAAAAAAAAAAAAAAAAAAAAAAAAAAAAAAAACGAGCATATTTGACTGTAGTTTAGCATAAAATAAATAAGTCCCGGTTTAGTCCTTTTTCAGTCCTGGTTTAGACCTGGTTCAGTCCTGATTCAGTTCTGCTTTAGACGTGCTTTAGTCCTGCTTGCAACAAAACAATCTGAAGAGCCACTTGGGAGCCAAAAGAACCAGCAGCTTTTAGTGAGCCGAGCCAAAAGAGCCGGTTCTCTAAAAAGAACTGGAATACCCATCACTAGTGTCTAGAATGTGATGCAAAAATGCCATTAAGCCAGTGCTTCTCAAATAGTGGGGCGCGCCCCCCTCCGTCAAGGGGGGCGCGTTTGACCTCGGGGAACATGCTTTTTTATTTTTTTATTTAGATTTTTTTTACTGTCTTAAGGGCCGTTCACACCAAAGCGTCAAAAAACGCCTTGACGCCTCTATTTGGAGCCTTTGCATTTGAGTTTAGACGCCCCCCGACGCGCGTCTTTGACGCCGTGGACGAACGGGACAAAAATACTTGACGCGCGTCCGTTGCCCTGGAAACAAGAGCCCGGTCCCGGTCTTTTCCCGAAACAATGTCAGACCAGACTGAGAGAGTGTTTTTATGACATAAAACATCAAAAGGAGGAGATCGGGTCGACGACTGGGGCGTATATATATTTATACTCCGCTAATGACACTGGATCAGTCCCGGTCTAGTCCTGGTCTAATACCGGTCTAGTCCTGGTCTAATCACGGTCTAGTCCCGGTCTAGTCCTGGTCTAATCACGGTCTAGTCCTGGTCTAATCACGGTCTAGTCCCGGTCTGGTCCCGGTCTAGTCCCGGTCTAGTCCTGGTCTAATCACGGTCTAGTTCCGGTCTAGTCCTTGTTTAGTCTCGGTCTAGTCTCGGTCTAGTCTCGGTCTAGTCCTTGTTTAGTCCCGGTCTAGTCTCGGTCTAGTCCTTGTTTAGTCCCGGTCTAGTCCTGGTTTGGTCCTGGTCCGGTCCTGGTGTAGTCCTCGTGCGATCGGCTCGGTGATTGTGGCGTATATATTTATTCTCCGTTCATGTTTGTGGTTCTCGTTTTGGTTCTCGGGTCTTTCTTCCTGATAATAACGTCGCTGCGTCTCTGGATACTCGTCCCTGATTGGTTGACGCGGCGCGTCTGACGCGAAAAGTTCAGCATTTTCAACTTCTTGACGCTGACGCCTTGGACGCGCGTCTTGGCCGCTGACGCCAAAACGCTGAAGACGCGCTGCACTGACGCCAGATTTGTGCCGCGCTGACGCCGAAAACGCGCCGCAAAAACGCAGGACGCTCTAGTCGCGCGTCCACATAGACTTTACATAGAAAGTGGACGCTTTGACGCTTTGGTCTGAACGGGCCTTTAGAATAAAGTGCAATTGCACTTCCACTACATTAGGGGGCAGAGCGCTCTCATTGGCAGAGTGTGCGCAGGGAGCATTCGCTCGGTGGTGTAGGAGTTTTGTTTGCACTGAGCATGCGCGCTTTGCACACAGCACAGAGTTTGAGTATGAAGTGTAGACACGAAGTGTAGCAGACCCTCAAGTGACACCATGAAAAAATATTTAACAGGGATGAGAAGACAGACGGAGAGAGACGGAGATAAAGAGACAAACGAAAATCTCCCGAAAGCTAAGACGAGGAAATATGACGAAGCGTATGTAGCGCTTGGCTTCACTGTGACTACGGTGGGAGACGAGGAAAGACCCGTGTGCTTACTGTGTCTAAAAATGTTGGCAGCGGACAGCATGAAGCCCAATAAATTAAGGCGTCACTTAAATACATTACACCCCAATCACTCTGATAAGCCGCTTGAGATTTTTCAGCGAAAACGTGCCGAATATTGCCGACAATCATCCCGCTTGTGACTGCTACTTCAGTAAACCAGCGAGCATTGTTGGCGTCATATAAGGTGGCAGTGTTACGCACAGGTGTACTTATAACAATTTTATAGACAAATGATACTATCTATAGTCACGCGGGGGGGCGCGAGATGTTTTATTCGTCCTAGGGGGGGCATGACAGAAAATAATTGAGAAGCACTGCATTAAGCCAACCTACTGTCTGTAAATATGATGTAAAGAGGCAGAATAACAATAAATGTTGCCTAAATAAACCCAATTTAAAATCCACCAGAGCCAAACCGAAGTTTTTTAAACAATTCAACATTTACAGTGAATTTTTACATCACTAAATATATCGGTGATTATATCGGCTATCGGCAGCGCCAACTCCCATTATATCGGTTTCATATCGGCCACAGCAAAATCCATATCAGTCGGGCTCTAATTTGAGCATTAAAATTATTAGAATGAGTCTGTTGAAAGTGTATGAACTTTAAAAACACAGAGGAGCTCTTTCTGGATAACCACCTAATGACATTATATACTCTACGTGTGACTAAGCATTTTCAGATTTTAAACATGTCTTGCTAAAAGAAAAGACAACTCTGTGTATGTTTTTGAGGAGGAAATAACATAGCACCATGGGTAAATATCACAATAGAACTGAACATACTATTACACATTATTAAAAATCCATTCACCGGTCCAGATGCAGACTTGGTTTTGGTCTAATCCTGGTTTAGTTCCAGGTTTAGTCCTAGTTTTGATGTGGTGTGTCTTGTTTACCATACCAGTACTACTCATATTAGGGTTATAAATATATCAATGTCTACTACTGTTACTTCTACGACTAGTACTATTCTATTGTTAATCCATTTTACCAAGTGTTCAAATATTTTATAAGCCATCTTTGCTCCCAGCACTCAGAGGCACTGTAGTTATTTTGAGTAGTTAATACTTCCCTCTGCGAGAGACAGATTGGAGCACATAATATCCTCAGACTCCAGCGTTTCATTTCAAAGCTAAATCCCCAGTTTACAACGAGAGAAGACCGCGGACCGAAACATGTCTTACTTAACCCACAGAGCCAGCCATCTTGTCCTCACAGCTGTTTCCGTTGTTGTTCTTTTCAGGTGCGCAGTAAGGACACGGCGGCTCCCATAGGTGCTTTCATGTGGCCGCTGCACTGGTCCATGTGGGTGGGCATCTTCGTCACGCTGCACCTCACCGCGCTCTTCCTCACCCTGTACGAGTGGAACAGCCCGTTTGGCATGACTCCCCACGGAAGGAACAGGCTGCGTGTCTTCTCCTACTCCTCCGCCCTCAACCTCTGCTATGCCATACTGTTTGGGCGGACAGTGGCCACCAAGGTAAACCAGCTCTTTCAAGTGTAATTAATCAGCACTATACACTACAGCAGAGCTCCGCGTGTGTGTTTGGAGATAGAGGAGCAAGAGGTTGTAGCATATGCAAAAATGCTGTGGGTTTGCAGGTGCTTAAAGGGTTTGGTGCATTCATTATGATTTATGTTAAAGGGGAACTGTGTACATTTTCTTGTAGAAGGTCTGCCACCAGCTTGTTACCATATTGAGATTATTGCTTGGACTGGAGTGTTCCACAGTATGGGGTTATGCAAAAGTCGCATGGTTTTACAGGTGCTTAAAGGGCCTATATTATAATATTCTCTGATCTATATTATAATTTTGAAATTTCTTTAGGCTGTTTTTAGGGTATGTTCTCCTCTCAAACTAAAACACTCTGTTCCACCTTGTGATGTCATGTGGCAAAACAGGGAAGTGTTACACTTTTTTATTTATATATAGGGCTTTTCACAGACATATGTCACTAAGGCTGCGTTCAGACTGCAGCCTGAAGTGACCCAAATCCGATTTTTTTGGCCCCTATGTGACCTGTATCCGATCTTTTAATGACAGTCTGAACGACACAGATCCGATTTTTTTCAAATGCGACCCAGGCCACTTGGATATGTGCTCCTGAAACCGATACATATCTGATCTTTTGACATGTGACTTCAGTCTGAACGGCCAAAGCACATCCATCCAACCTACACGTCATCAACAAGCGACAAACGTCACTATTCTGCGCTGAAGCAGGCGGAAACTGGAACTGTAAAATCGCCAGGTGCTCAATGCTCGCGTCCATGTTTGGACAACTTCCGTAAACACAGAGCACGCTCACTGCGGTTGATGCATGGGGTTGACGTCATCGTGTCCTCCAGTATGCATGTGGGACACTTTCGGGCCGTTTACCGTTCACACTGGAGTCACAGACAAGTCGCATTTAATTGGAAATGTGAACGACCTCGCAAAAACATCGGATTTCACAAAAAAATCGGAATTGAGCATTAAGCCCTGCAGTCTGAACGTAGCCTAAGACGCTTTACAGAGCATCATTCATTCACTCCATACCTGGCGATGGTAATCTACAGTTGTACCCACAGTTGCCCTGGGGCAGACTGACAGAAGTGCAGCTGCCAATCTGCGCCATTGGCTCACCACCATCACTCCCCCACACACCACTGTCATACTTTTTTAAACTCCATATAGCTTCAGTATGATTATATTTATATTTACAGCCCTGAAATTGCTCATCTCTACTAAACAAAGGGTAACGGTTAGATGTTCACTTGAAAACTTCGTGACATCACAAGGTGGAACAAAGCATTTTGAGCTTTGGAGATGTAGAGAGACTAATAATAAAGGGTTACTCAAACATGTGTGAATGAAACAAAACATGGTATGTTATGTTTTTGATGAGGTAACAACATTTTAACATGGCTTAAAGCTCACAGGAGTCAATTTTGTTTAATATACTGTAGGACCTATAAAGGATCTGGTGCATTCATGAAATTGCATATTAAAGGTGCAAGTATCTTCGGTAAAAGGTCCGCCTCTAGCTTGTTGCAATAGGGATTATTATGTTTTCACTGGAATGTCCCACAGTGTGATGTTATACTTCAGTATCACGGAGACAAGTAGATACTCATAATTACATAGATGCAAGACAAATAAGTTATTGGCCATACTTTCCAGGCAATACCCTAACATCTCCATGGTAACAGGCAGAAAGGTTACAGAATATGCCTTTAATATGAGGTGGATATAGTATACAGCCTAATAGCAGTACAGATACCATTCATTTCAAAGTTTGGTTCATCCCTCTACTGTTAAATTGTATTACAGTACTTAGCCTATTAAAAACTTGTATCAGAGTTGGTATGTACTTGTACGTTCAGAGCTTACATGCTTGTGAGTTGTCAAAGCAAACTTGATTATGTGTATTTTCATCTTGATAATTCAGTTAGCAGTACATTATTTGTGTCTAAAAGCTAAATGGGATTAGCTTATGGCACCATTCTTTCACATAAAGCCACATTGTTCACTTCCACTGAAAGGCTCTATGCTAATGGGTACTTAGAGTAAATGGACCTGCATACTCACATCGGACCTCTATTTACCATGATTCTACTTTAGCTTTTCGTATAATTACAGTACATTTCCATATATTTTAGCCACAAACATGTTAGTACTTTTATTAGAATGTACAATGAGTGAAGATGTTTTCTGGTAGAGGGTCTGCCATGCTTGCCTCCGTGGAGGTGTTATTACTTGGAATATTCCACAGTTTGACATTAAATTTATCTATCTAACCTAATAAAACCTTGAAGCCTGACCTACTGGTGTCCATAGAGATAGATTTATTTCGTACCATTTTGTGGAACATTCCAGGAAAGCAATAACATATCCATGGAGACCAGCAGAAAGGTGCACTGTTAAAGGTCCTATGTTACACAAAATGGACTCTTGTGAGCTTTAAGTCATGTTATAATGTTGTTACCTCATCAAAAACAGACCTGGAGTTGTGTTTTGTTTTATTAACACATGTTTGAGTAATCCTTTATTATGAGTGTCTACATTTACAAAGCTCAAAATGCTCTGCTCCACCTTGTGATGTCATGAAGCAGTTGTTTTCAAGTTAACATCTATTTTTTACCTTTAGTTCAGTAGAGATTGCTACACAAGGTGGAAATTTGTTTTTTTTCTGTTTGAGAGATGAACCCAGTCTAAATATGCAGGGTTTGTGTGAATGAAACAAAAAACAATTCCAGATATGTTTGTGGTGCGGAAACAATATTATAACATAGATCAGAAAATAGCGTAATATGGGACCTTTAAACCCATTTTAAGTACATTCCTTTGTTTTATGGATACCTCCTGGAGGGCCTTAGGTCCCCTTGAGGGTAAAAACAAGTGACAAGTCTCACCTGCACTTCCAATAGAGCAGGTGCCAGACTCATACAGACAGGTGTTTGAGCACATCACTAAAGTGGTCTCAGAGTGTCCCACCGTGTCCCCTTCAACGGTGCGTCCTACACTCTCCTCCTCAGATGGGACAGTGATAATTGGACAAAGAGGGATGTGCTGTGTCTTCACTGATAGAAGAGAGGGGAAGGAGAGGGGAAGGCTTAAACTTTAAGGACAAGAGGAATGTATGTCTTGGTGATATAGGAAAGAAATGAATCACCAATGCTTATATTGTTTAATGACATTTTTTCATTATTAAGGAACCTATGTTACCCTCTGTTCTATGTCATAATGTTGTTTCCCCATCGAAAACATACCTGGAGTTGTGTTAACTATGACTTTCAGTGTTATTTTCAAAAACATAAACAGACAAACATTGATTTGTTTACATGTAACAGAAAAAATAGGCAAATTCTATATCTGAATCCTTTGTGACGCAATGAAAATTTTATATGAAGCTACAATTCTTTTAATCTTATTTGCATCGTGTGTCAAGGTAGGAGAACTTTATTGACGTTTAAACCGTGGCAGACAGAGGAGGGTAGCTGTTTGATGGAGGGAGGAGTATGAGTTGTTTTTGGAAATATCTCCCCTTATTGGGCTGTAGACATTGATGGTGGAGAAGAGGAAAGGGAGTAGCTGAGATGGCTGATGATTCTACTGCCACAGTGGAGATATTACAGTCAAGTTTACTACTGTACGCAGTATGCTTCTGTTAACTTGCTACATCATCATCCAACATCACCGTCATTTATTCTATCAAAAATATCCAGTTTCACTGGATTTAGCAAAAATCTGTATCACTGTTTTGTTACCATCTTCTACAGATATTGTCAATGGAAATATTTTTGATCAAGGAGAGATGGAATAATAATATTTAAATTGATATAAAACACATTTTACTTTTGCATAGACTGTACAAAGACGTGGACTAAGGGAGTGTGACGCCTCACATAACGTTCAGCTCCAGTCAAATGAAGCTCAGGAGGCTAGGAGTCATAGGAGCACATTAGGAGCCAAGTTCTATATTAGGAATAGGAATTTATTTATTTTACAGACAAAATAGCAAAATACCTATGGTGCTGAGCTTTAGGTAATGACCTAAAGGACAAGATCACAAATACAAGCGGCTGAAATGAGCCAGGACACGCTGGAGGGACTATTATAGGAACTACTCTCTCTCGGCTGGCCTGGAAACACCTTGGGGTCCCCCCGGAGGAGCTAGAGGAAGTGGCCGGGGCAAAGGAAGTCTGGGAGTCCTTGCTTAGACTGCTGCCTCCGCGACCCGGCCCCGGATAAGCAGAAGAAAATGGATGGACTATTCCTTATAGTGAAATAAAAGAGAGTTAATACAAATATTTAAAAATGAAAATGAGAGTGCTCACAGCAGCAGTTACAGAGAGAGGGGCGACAATGTTTCAATTTAACGTCAATTAAAACGAGAGTCGATGGAGGAGGAAGAGCCCCTGTGTTCACTTCCTATTAGTGGGTTAGCAATGTCCATTTATATATACAGTCTATGGGTTTTTGAAAACATGACTAGACAAAGATTAAAGTGCAAGCCTGTGAAGCCTTTTTTTTTTATTATTTGCAAAGGACCTCTTCTTTTACTTCACTAACCTGAACACCAATTTACCACTAAACTGTCAGATTTCATTTAGCCTGGACAAATTTGAGATCAAATTGCCCAACTCTCTTAATGTTCCCAGTGAAAGAGATCGGCGGGATCACAAAAGATGGATTGAAGCGAGGTTACGGAGTTTGTCAGTGATGAATGAGACAGGTGCAGGCAGGACCATGCACGGACAGGGGGAGGGGGCAAAGGCTAAGTGCCCGGTAGGAGATGAGCGACTTCTGTTGGGCTGCTGCGGATGGATGAAGGCCCGGGTGAGCGAGGGTAAGATCCCCAAATGGAGAGAGAGAGAGAGACAGTGAGGAGGGGGGATGGGGGGCAAAGAGAAACAGAGAGGAAGAGACAGAAAGGAAGAGAGAGAGAGGAAGAGAGAGGGGGGTAGAGAAAGAGAGGCAGAGAGAGAGAGTGGGGAAGGAAGGAAGAGAGAGAGGGAGAGAAAGAGAGAGAGAGAGAGAGAGAGAGAGAGAGAGAGGAGGAGAAACTAGGATGAAAGGAAGCATTCAAAGACAAGCCAACCAATGGCAGGGCATGAGAGGTGAGTGGGCGCATCTGCAAACAGGATTCAAAGGGAAGGAATAGGGGAAGCTGCAGGGAAAGGGACAGATGGGGTGAAAGGGTAATAAGTACAAAGTGAAAAGTGGCCAAGATGATAAAACTGGGCAGATGGAAGAGAGAAGAGAGAGAGAGAGGGGGAGGGAGTGAGAGAGAGAGATGAAAATAGAGAGGGGGACAGAGAGGGGAGGGGATGGGGGCATTTTGGCAGACACCAGATGAAGTAAGTGACAGAAGTGTCGGACGGAAGGAGATGGACCTATTGCTGTGTTACAGATGACATCACAGCATAAGGCAATAATATTTAATACAGATGAGGGCAACGAAAATGAATGTTGTTAAATGAGTGATCTTTGTTGTAATGTAGTGAGTTGTTCTTCAGTGTAAGTAATAGGAAGAATTGTCCCTTGCATTACATCTGGACACATGACATCATCACACTTTAGAATCTAAAAATCACCAGTTGCATAAAGAAGTAGGATATACTGTTATATCTTTATAATTAAAGATAATGTGATATTAAGAGGAATGAACATCCATCCATCCATTTTCTTCTGCTTATCTGGAGCTGAGTCACGGGAGCAGCAGTCTAAGCAGTGACTCCCAGACTTCCTCCACCCCAGACACTTCCTCCAGCTCCTCCCGGGGACCTCAAGGCCAGCCCAGAGACATAGTCCCTCTAATGGCTCTACTCCGAGCTTCTCCCGTGTGACCAAGCTCTTCACCCCGTCTCTAAGGGACCGCTCAGCCACTCTGCGTAGGAAACTAATTTCAACCACTCCTTTCGGTCGTTACCCAAAGCTCATGACCATAGGTGAAGGTAGGAAACTAGATTTACAGGTAAATCGAGAGCTTTGCCTTTCGGCTCAGCTCCCTCTTCACCAAAACTGTCCTGTTGGCTTCACCGAGCCAGGACCTACAGCATGCACTGGAGCAGTTTGCAGCTGAGTATGAAGTGGCTGGGATGAAGATCAGCTCCTCCAAATCTGAGACCATGGTTCTCGACCAGAAAAAGGCTTGCCCTCTCCAGGTGTGTGAATAGTCCTTGCCTCAAGTGGAGGAGTTTAAGTATCTTTGAGGTTCTGGTGCAGGAATGACCATTACATAAATAATTCTACATAATTTTGGCCATTGGCAATACTGCTTCTAGTCTTAATCAACCTAGAGAAATGACTTCAAAACATAATACTCAGTATCAGTGTCAGTGATACTACAATTATTTTTTTCGTCACGGCAGCAAATAGGCAACCACTATTTCAAAACATGTGCCATGTAACTTTTCTGCTGGAAAGACTGCCACCTGCTTGTCTCCATGGGGATGTTATTATCCTTGCCAGCAAGACAAATGTTCACAATTGCTGTCAGTTCACAAAGTGTTGAGAATCCATCTTGAAAAGCTCCGATTGAATGGTTTACATGTGATGTGGTGTGATAGGTCCATGTGAAACTGACCCATTACAGACTATGTTGTTTTTGAAATGCGTGCACAGGTGAGCAATGTGTGTATTTGTGAATGGGTAAGACGTATGTGCATTTTCTCTCAACTGGATTTAACTAAAGTTTGATTTTTTGGCTTATTCCGCTGTAGTGATGCTTTGACCAATCATCGTCAAGTGTTTGGTTCATCATTGGTTCCTAATGCTTTCAGCGAGAGCCATCCCAGACTGATGCAGTGCTCTATTCACAGGGCTACACATATCAGTCTGGAGAGAGACAGGTTAGGAGGTTATTGCTTTGCCTGAAATGTTCCACAGTATGCCTTTAAACACATCTATTTCAGTGCAGGTGTTTTTATTGTTCAAAATGATCTTGAAAAACATACATTCTTACTTTATGGTTACTGATAACTGGTGGCTGCTGGAGCAGAGTCGACCAGTCCACAGATCTGACCTGTAATTTGACCTTGAGGGATCACTTGCTTCTCTGCATGGAAACTGATTAGTTGTTTTGGGTGTGCTGAAAAATAGGGCTGGGAATCACTAAGAAGTTGCATATCTCGATACAGTGAGCTTTCGATTTGATATGATATATTTCAAATCGATTTGATACGGTTCAATAAAAAAATAATGATAAAATTATGGCTGTGATATTAAAAGTCTTTGTTAAACCACATCTTGTGCAAACTTAATATGAAACACACTCATTTTAATCATTAAAACAGTGAATATATCAAATGTGTCGCCTAAACAAGTTTCCTTCCTCTGAACACGCAGCAAAACTGTAGCGCTGTAACAAAATATTTCGTAAAATATGCCAAAAAATGCTCTGCCGATATATCGATACAATACTGAATCGTCACAATAAACAATGCGATATATCGATATTTAAATATTTCAGTATTTTTGCACACCCCTACTGAAAAGTGCTATAGAACTAAAATGTGTTATTATTTAATGCCATACTGTGGAACATTACAGGGAAAGCAACAGCATCTTCATAGAGACTAACAGATGTCGACCCTCCAGCAGAAAAGTTACATAGTGCATCTTTAAAATATTGACATTTTCTTAAATAACTTATGACACTGCTGCCTCTACTTTTGCCACTGCAGCAAATAACCCACTACACAACTAAATAACTTGTGTTGTGTACTATTAGTTTGAGTTCAGAGATTAGTTTGAGATCACTATAGTTCTTCAAAACCCTAAATTAAAGGTGCTCTAACTTTTTGATTGGGGGTCTGCTTGTTTCTATGGGTATGTCATTGCTGTGCCTGGAATGTTCCACAATATGACAAGCAGCTCTACCCTATATTTATTGAATTACAGGTGGTTTTATAGCTCAAAAATATCAAGCAAAACAGGTATTCTGACTAGGGATGGGCATTCGATAAAATGTTCTTAATCGATCGTCGGGAGAATTAACGATCGTTTATTGATTAATCATTAACATTTTTATTTTAAAATTATCATCATTATTATTACTATCTGCACTACTAATCTGCATAAATAAATTCAACTTTACGACATATAAACCATAACCACTCTAGAGCCACATCAGCCCGTTTGACATTATAATGTGTTTAATGCAGCTTTGCGCAACTCTCACAGAAATGAAACTTAAAACCACATGGCTAATTTGCATAAACTAAGCGAAGGAAAAAAATAGCTCTTGTTGCACTGATGCGGTTCAACTTCTGTTGGACTAAAAGACATGACTCAGTGGAATACAGGTTAGTGTGACCATATTTGCGTTTGTCAAAACCAGGACACCGTAGTGGGAGGTGGGAGGTGGGAGGTGGGGCCTCGTCATTGACACTGAGCTACTCTCACCTGGCAAAGCTTTTTCATGTTTTCGGTGTCCTGCTGAGCTTTTTCCCACTGAATACCAAAACATATGTGCCTGCTTTGTACACTGTGCACATGGCCTCACACTTGTCCCGGCCAGGACGCAAAGCATGGAATTTCTTGTACAAGTCATTGTTAAATACGCATTTGCGCTTCAGCACGTTGCAGGCTGGCCGACTACGCACAGCAACCTACATTCGGTTTATCGATTAAAAATGAACGTAATCGATTAATCAAATAATCATGTCCATCCCTAAATCTGACTGTAAGCGGGGTTGCCTCTCCACAGATCTGACCTGTAACTTGGCCTGGTTTGATCTCCATGAAGATAGAACGGTTTAATGCCATACTCTGAAGCAAGACAAAGCAATGACATGTGCACGGAGGAAAGAAGTTGCCTGACCTTCCACCAGAAAAGTTACACAATGCACCTTTAAGTTAACTCATTTAACAACATTCACTTCAGCAAAAGTAACATTTTTATTGTTGACTACATTACTTCCATAAATAACCAAGTCCATTACTTCTGGTTCAGCGGTGCGTAGTGTACGAATCCACTAAATGAAAAACATACCTCGACTTGGCTGGGCTAGATTTCACATAAGTACCTTTGAAATTAAGTGTGCTTCTGCAGTGTCAGCGCGTTTTAAAAAAGAACAGCCCCAGTAGAGCCGGCCTGCGCACCTAAGCACAACAGTAATGAAACCTGTCATCTGCGTATGCTCCTACACAACTTCTCGTGACGAATATTGAAACATCATTGCTAATATATTTCTATCAGCCTCTCTATAAGCTAGTCTTCACTTCCTGTCTAGCTTCAGCGCTCTCTCACAGAAGTCAGATCGGCGAATTGGCTCGGGGCAGACACGGGCCAACTGATTAGGCGGACCACTGTGTAATAAAAGGGTCGTATATTTGATCCCTATAGTACTGGGAGCGTGTCAATTACCAGATTGTGGGTATTAGTGCATGGGTGACCTGGCTAAGTGTCCCCTGTAAGCTTTCTAGTCTGGGTCGGGCAGTGGGAGTCAAATCTTGTTTATTTTGCGACACTGCTCGACTCCTAAAGGCTTAATTCACCAGAGTCACCTTTGTGCTCACAGTTCTTATTAAAAAGCTCTGTCAAAGAGTTGGTTCAAGGTAAACTTTGGGGAAACTCTTGGCTACAGTGGCAATAGTTAAGATCTCTTATTGACTTGAGCAAATGACATTAACTAGAAGAATGACTTAATAAGGGTAGAAATGAATTTGTTGTGGTAGATAGATACTACTTGGTAATAGTAGTGGTGGAAGTAGGTAGTAGTAATTGTTTTGTTTGGCAAGCTCACAGCTGTTCTGTCATTAATTAAGGTATATACTAGGCTAGTTAGGAATAGTAGTAGTAGTAGTAGTAGTAGTAGTAGTAGTAGTAGTAGTAGTAGTAGTAGTAGTAGTAGTAGTAGAAAACATTATTTATAGCACATAGAAGAGGTAGTAGTATTTTTTTGTCATGTATTTTATAGAGGTTTCATGTAGATGTTTTGTAATCCTGTAGTAGTAGTAGTAGTAGGCCTAGTAGTATAACAGGGTAGCCGCGGGGTCTTAAAAGTCTTAAAAAGGTCTTAAATTTCATGTTCCTAAATTAAGTTCTTTTAAAGGCCTTAAACTATGTTGTCCAGATCTTATTTTTTTCACAAAGGTCTTAAATTTCATTAGCCAATTTTTTCATATACCCAACTGGGCTACAGTGCAATGTTAAACAGAGGGAGGGAAAAACCTCAAATCACGTCTAATGAATGAACGTCTAATTTGGAGAATGCGCAAACAATACTTTGGGGAAGTGGAGGTTTTATCCACAGTGGCTCTTAGATTCTAGATATAGTACGGTAGTTGGTTGGTCATTATTAGAATTGGAGCTGGTGTTTTTTTAGCCCGCATAATGGGTGCGATATTGGTCTTAATTTTCATTTAAGTGGTCTTAAAAGGTCTTTAAACGTCTTAAATTTGTGGTAGTCAAACCTGGGGATACCCTGTATAAAGAGACAGTTTTTTGTCATGTATTTTGTCAGCAATATATTATAGAGGTTTTGTATATTACTTGTAATATTGTAGTAGTAGGAGTAGTAATAGTAGCAGTAGCAGTAATAGTAGCAGTAGTAGTAGTAGTAGTAGTAGTAGTAGTAGTAGTAGTAGTAGTAGTAGTAGTAGTAGTAGTAGTAGCGGCAGCGGCAGCAGTAGTAGTAGTAGTAGTAGTAGCAGCAGTAGTAGTAGTAGTAGTAGTAGTAGCAGCAGTAGTAGTAGTAGTAGTAGTAGTAGTAGTAGTAGTAGTAGTAGTAGTAGCAGTAGTAGTAGCAGTAGTAGTAGTAGTAGTAGTAGTAGTAGCAGTAGTAGTAGTAGTAGTAGTAGTAGTAGTAGTAGCAGTAGTAGTAGTAGTAGTAGTAGTAGTAGTAGTAGTAGCAGTAGTAGTGGTAGTAGTGGTAGTAGTGGTAGTAGTAGTAGTAGTAGTAGTAGACCGGTTACCGGTATTTATAGCACATAATAGGGGTAGTAGTTGTGTGTTTTGTTGTGTTGTTGTTGTTGTTTTTGAGGCAAGCTCTTTTTCGTCATGTAATGACTTTGTCATGTTTGTCAGTAATATATTATAGAGGTTTCGTATATTACTTGTAATATTGTTGTAGTAGCAGTAATAGCAGTAGCAGTAGTAGTAGCAGTAGTAGTAGTAGTAGTAGTAGTAGTAGTAGTAGTAGTAGTAGCAGTAATAGCAGTAGCAGTAGTAGTAGTAGTAGCAGTAGTAGCAGTACTAATATTAGTAGTAGTAGTAGTATTTGGACAGCTCTTCAGGGGTTCTTCTGTGTTCAGTATTGAGTTCATTTCATCCACTTTTCTTTTTCCTGTTGGCTAATTTCTTGTTCAGTGGAAATGACATGGCCCACTTCTAGACCTGATTTAACCCTAGATTAGACCTCAGATAGCACTGTTGTATACTTGCTTTGGATTAGCTGCTACACGGGAAGCCAAATCTTTTCTTTGGTGTGAAAAGTTGCCGAGCCAGTGCTGTGTCGACTAAAGTGTGTAATAAAGTGTGTTATTTGTGTATGCACCTCCTACTGTGCATCATTTCACAATCTGTACTGTAATCTGCTGTGATGAAACTCTATTTAGAAACACCAGGCTCAGTAACAGGAGTAATTGTTATTGTGTAGCATTGCCCATCGAGCCAGGCTAATGTTTTCATTGGTCACACTTGCTCACCACAATATTATCTGCAATTCAATTTAACAAACGCCAGGATGCACTCTGACAGTCTAGACTAAAGATAGTGTTGGACAAATACCGTACACAGATCCTGACTAGAACTGCATTTTGTTTCTCTTTGTTACTATAATATATTGTGCCGTGAGAGCTGCTGTGTCCAAATAATTTCCCTTGTGGATCAATAAAGTTTGACTCAGTCTAACTTAAACGTGCATTGTGTAACTTTTCTGGTGGAGAGTCCGTCAGAAGCTTTTCTCCATGGAGATGTTATTGCTTTGTCCGGAATCTTCCACAGTATGGCATTAAACCTTTCTATCTTCATGGAAACCAAACCAGATCAAGTTACGTGTCAGATCTGTGGAGTATTTTTGAGCAGTAAAACCATCTGTAATTTGATAAATGTAAGGTCAAGCTGTTTAATGTCATACTCTGGAACATTACAGGCAAAGCAATGTCATCTCCATAGAAACAAGCATGTCACATAAATATTTTACATACTACATCTTTCTTTGTCTGTATTTATGTTACACTTTAAAATATGAATGAATGATACATACATTAAATATAAAGAAGGTCACCTCCACAAATTGGTCCTTTGTAGAGTGACCATTTCACTCGCCAAAGTCTACAATTCAACTCTTACTACACTCGTAAAAGAGAAAAGTGCCTCGTCTGTGAGAGTTGTGAAAAGGGCCATAAACGCTGTGAATTAGAACGCTCGGAATGCACAAGGTAAGAGAAGAATTAACTATGGATCACTGCAAACTGTGAAATGCGCTGGTTCTGTTTTTTAGCATTTTGAAAGGGGCCATATTACGCTGTTTTCTGATTTATGTTCTAATGTTGTTAACTCATCACAAACAGACCTGGAGTTGTGTTTTATTTCATTCACCCATGTTTTACACACAAATCCTGCATATTTAGGCATCTTTAGTATTTTTTTTCTCTCAAATCGAAAAGACGCCACATCTCCAAAGCTCAAAATGCTATGTTTCACCTTGTGATGTCATGTGGTAATACAGGAAGAGCTCCACTGTGTTTTTAAACTCCATACACCTTCACTAGAATCATCCCTGAAACTCAGTCTCTTCTGAACAAAAGGTGAAAGGTAGCTGTTAACTAAGCTACCACTACATGACATGACAAGGTGGAACAGAGTATTTTGATCTGAGATGTAGACAAACTAATAATAAAGAATGACTCAAACATGTATGAATGAAAGAAAACACAACTCTAGGTATGTTTTTGAGGAGGTGACAACATTCTAAAATGGCTAAAACCTCACCTGAGTCTATTTTGTGTATGGACCTTTAAGATGGTAAATAATGAGAGAGAGTTGTATATATTAGGATCCTGTATTGTATAGTGTGAATGCTGTCTGTGTGTTGTGTTTGTCTTTTGTTTTCTTTTTTTATGTAAATGCTATTTTTGTTCATGTATTTAGAACCCCCTCACAAATGAGATGTTACATCTCACGGGACTTCCCTTATAAATAAATCAAGTGCTTTGACGTAGACTTAAATTTACACAAACTTTATTGATCCACAAGGGAAAGTATTTGGACGCAATATCTCACACAGCATAATAAATATAATGATAAAGAGCAAAAATATAAATGGTAATCATAAATTCAAAAATAAGTAGCAAAAATAACAAGAGACTGGTGTCAAATAAGGCATCTTTACCTGACCCACCAATACAGCATGTTTCTATAATTCTTTAATTGTCTACTTATGTGAATGTGTCATCAGGTTTAAAAATCAGCCCAGACTGGAAAAAGTAATATGTAAGCAAATTTCACAAATTAAGATTTAACTCGATCTGAGTTGTCTTTTTGTTCTTAATTCAAACAACATGTTATTTATTTTCTTATTTTAAGTAAGAGATCTTCAGTGTAACTAGGTGTATTTGCCTATTTCATCTACAAAAAGACGTGTTCCATTAGCAGATCATTTTATTTGTCAAGTGAAATTTAGTCAAATCAAGTTAAAATTTTCTTTAAGGTGCAATGTGTAACTTTTTGGTAGAGGGTCCACCACTTTGTCTTCATGTTTTTTTTTTTTTTTGTTTTGTTTGTTTGTTTGTTTTTCCTGAAATGATCTACAGCATGACATTTAATTTACCTATCTCCATGGAGACAATCCAGCTATATCACTAGGCCAAGTTACACGTCAGATCTGTGGACCTGCTCACAATCATCAAATTAAAACGTCTGTATCTGAAGTTGTATTTGTTTGATGCCATATTGTGGAACATCCCAGGTAAAATAGTAACATCACCATGGAGACGAGCAGATGGCACAGCCTTCACCTGAAAACATACACAATGTGCATAGATGCACATTGCATAGATGTATAGATGACCTCACAATAATAGTTTTTGCTGTGAAGTCATCCAAAAATCCAAAATGAAGCTGTAAAGATTACAGTTGATGTTAAATTATGCAGCCTTTGTAACGCCTGGGGCCTCTCCTCAGCAGAGCCCCAGCAGACTCTGAAAGTCAGAAGTCATAATCCTCCCAGCCCTGTAAGCAAACTGGTTAATAATGTTATTGAAGTGAGTGCTTTTCTTCTCAGTGCTGTAATTATACTGCATTAGAGTACAAACTTTCCTAATAACAGGTTACAACCTTGTTTGTATAATTAATGCCTCATTAATGGCGAGTCTTTAAAACACTAGAAACCCATCTCTTTCTTCTGTTAAGTGGATTTTAATTGCGAGAATAAATAAATGATCGCTAGTGTTCAGGTGGAGTCTTTCCCTGAGGCGGCTAATTTCATGGCAAAGATATTCTGATGGTTTTCTCTATGTTAGCTGTGCATTTAGGCTGTGTTTTGATTCACTTGATTACACGTACTGGGGGGTTAAATTAGGATTTGGAGCGAGTGGGAGGAAGAGGAAGTGAGGAGACCCAGGGGAGTGCCAGATATATTTAAATATCTCTGAAACACAACTTCTGACATTTAGTTTTGAAACGATTTTAACAAAGCACAAAATCTCTTATTTAGGTTGATATCATCCCTGTGGTTTCTTATCTCATAAGGCTTTGGTGATTTTCACATTTTGAAACCACAACTTCAGCATTAGATCGCTTCAGCAAACTTTTCTCATCACAGGATTTTCTCTTTCTTGTGCAGAGTTTTATTGGTTGTAATTAAAAGTTGTTGGGATTGTGATTGTTGGGATGGTGATAGCAGTGGTAGTTGCAGCAGTAGCAGCAGCAGCAGAAGCAGTAGTGGTAATAGTTGTAGTTGTAGTAGAAGTAGCCAGTCCCGCCAACAGAAGTTTGGGGACCCGGGGCAGAAGCGTCAAATGGACCCCCTGTAATTTATATTAATAGGCAGAGGTTCCAATGTGGGGCCCTAAGACTCTGGGTAGTAAACCAATAGTAAGGAGTAGGAGTAGGAGTAAGAGTAACAGTAAGAGTAGGAGTAGGAGTAGTAAGTAGTAGTAAGTAGTAATAGTAGTAAGTAGGAGTAGTAAGTAGTAGTAGTAGAGTAGTAGTAGTAGTAGTAGTAGTAGTAGTAGTAGTAGTAGTAGTAGTAGTAGTAGTAGTAGTAGTAGTAGTAGTAGTAGTAGTAGTAGTAGTAGTAGTAGTAGTAGTAGTAGTAGTAGTAGTAGTAGTAGTAGTAGTAGTAGTAGTAGAAGAGTAGTAGTAGTAGTAGTAGTAGTAGTAGTAGTAGTAGTAGTAGTAGTAGTAGTAGTAGAAGGAGTAGTAGTAGTAGTAGTAGTAGTAGTAGTAGTAGTAGTAGTAGTAGTAGTAGTAGTAGTAGTAGTAGTAGGAGAGAGTAGTAGTAGTAGTAGTAGTAGTAGTAGTAGTAGAAGGAGGAGGAGTAGTAGTAGTAGTAGTAGAGAGTAGTAGTAGTAGAAGTAGTAGTAGAAGAGTAGAAGGAGCAGAAGTAGTAGTAGTAGTAGTAGTAGTAGTAGTAGGAGGAGGAGTAGGAGTAGTAGGAGGGAGTAGGAGGAGTAGGAGTAGTAGGAGGAGGAGGAGGAGGAGTAGTAGAAGAAGGAGGAGTAGAAGGAGTAGTAGGAGTAGAAGGAGTAGCAGAAGTAGTAGTAGTAGTTTGCAAAAGTCTGGCTTTGTAATGGACTTCAGCACTGTTAGTTTGATTTTTAACTATTAACTTTAACTATAAACAAAAATTAATATAGTCATGTTGCTTTGAAGCCTTAACTAAAGCTGTCTGCCATTTCAATTCACACTGCACTGTGATTGGTTAAAATCACTTGTCAATCACCCAGGGGTTGAAGGAAAAGGTCTCTGTATTTAAATATAGAGCTGCTCAAAACAGACAACCACAGATCCACAACATGACAACATCTCCAAAATAGCATATTGTCACAAGGATCTTCTGTGGACTGTGGTTTTATTTTTATCAGTGTATTGAGCCCAATATTGCAGTGTAGAAGTACTTAAAATAGCAGCAGGAATGTTCTTTTCTTGTACAAACCTTGATTGTAATAAAACAAGTTTGAAGTGGTGGCATCGTGGTATAGTGATATAACTGATAAATGTGGAAAATTTTAAATGTAATTTGTAAATGTGAAGTGTTAAAAGTAGTATTAATGGAATAGTGACACATAGTAGTGAAGTAGTAGTAGTAGTAGTAATAGTAGTAGTAGTAGCAGTAGTAGTAATAGTAATAGTAGTAGTAGTAGTAGTAGTAGTAGTAGTAGTAGTAGTAGTAGTGATAGTAGTAGTAGTAGTAGTGACAGTAGTAGTAGTAGTAGTAGCGACTGTAGTAGTAGTAGTAGTAAGTAGTAGTAGTAGTAGTAGTAGTAGTAGTAGTAGTAGTAGTAGTAGTAGTAGTAGTAGTAGTAGTAGTAGTAGTAGTAGTAGTAGTAGTAGTAGTAGCAGTAGTAGCGACTGCAGCAGTAGTAGTAGTAGTGACTGCAGCAGTAGTAGTAGTAGCGTAGTACTAGTAGTAGTAGCGGTAGTAGTAGTAGTACTAGTAGTAGTAGTAGTAGCGTACGACAGTAGTAGTAGTAGTAGTAGTAGTAGTAGCAGTAGTAGTAGTAGTAGTAGTAGCGACTGTAGTAGTAGTAGTAGCAGTAGTAGTAGTAGTAGTAGTAGTAGCAGTAGTAGCAGTAGTAGTAGTAGTAGTAGCAACAGTAGTAGCAGTAGTAGCAGTAGTAGTAGCAGTAGTAGTAGTAACAGTAGTAGCAGTAGCAGTAGTAGCAGTAGTAGTAGCAGTAGCAGTAGCAGTAGCAGTAGCAGTAGTAATAACAGTAGTACCAGTAGCAGTAGCAGTAGCAGTAGTAATAACAGTAGTACCAGTAGCAGTAGCAGTAGCAGTAGTAATAACAGTAGTAGCAGTAGCAGTAGTAGTAGTATTATATAGTGCAGGGGTTTTAAACATTAGGATATTGCAGAGGAATAAACCAACAACACTTTTCTTTATATTTTGACTTGTCTTTTTACTTTTTACTGCACCACTAAAGTACATCCACACTAACAGATATTTTCTCTCTCCTTAGACTCCCAAATGTTGGACAGGTCGATTCCTCATGAACCTCTGGGCCATCTTCTGCTTACTGGTGCTGTCGAGCTACACTGCAAACCTGGCCGCAGTCATGGTGGGGGAGAAAACCTTCGAACAAGTCTCTGGTATCCACGACGACAAGGTTAGGACCCTCACAAGGACATGAGACCACTTTGTGCATGTCATTGTCGCCATGAGCATATTGACACATAGCCTACTGTAGAGACAAGGACGAACTAATGAGCCAAGACTTGAACTGTTTGTGAAGGATTATGGGTCCTATATATGGGCCTATAGCAAGGTCAAGGCACGTTGAATTTCACATGAGTGCTTTATAAAGGCGTCTCTGAACCCTACACTGTATCTATTGTCCATGATGTGTCCTGTGTCATTGGGTGTCAACTTGTAGCCTAGGTACTATGTGCATATATTAGTTGTGCTTTTCTAGTACTAGATTTAGAAAAGTTGAGTTTATTCATGATTTGGAACAATTGCCAGTGGTGTAGTCCAAAGGCATACTTAATTTAGACTTGGTTTAGTCCTGATTTAATCCCTGGTAAAATTATTGTGTTGTGTTTTGTGATTTAACATAGTTTATCTGCAGTGGTTTAGTCCAATTTTGACCTGCTTTATATTTGTCTTAGTCCACATTTAATCCTGGTTTAGTCCCTGTTTATTCATGGTATAGAACAGATTCCTAAATAAAATTAAGTGTAATTCACTTGGTTTAAACAACTTTCACTTAGATAAACTCCAAGTTTGGTTTACTGGTTTACTGATTTGTGATGTGTAGTCCAGGTTTAGTCCAGTTTGGGACCTTACCATATTTTTTGGACTATATGTCGCACCGGACTATAAGTCAGACTTTTTGGGGGAAATTTATTTTATAAAATCAGAGTTCAGGAACCAACATTTCACCTTGAAAGGCAAGTTATAATAATAACAATAGAACAGAGAACAACAGACTGTTAAAGTCACATACGAACAGTTCTTCAGATAACTATAGTATAAACAACAGAACAGAACAAGTTTACCAAACTCTCTATCGAATTTGGTAAATCTCTATTGAATTCTTCATTCTCGGTGTCACTTCTGAGCAACTCCTCGACCTCCAGAGGTAAACAGAGCACCGTTTCCTCTCCTGCGTAGCTGTTGTCAGAAGTTTCTCACTCATTCCAGACTTTCTTTCTGCTGCTCGATTACCATTTTCGGCTGCATATGTCACTACTTGCAGCAGGACAACAGCTTTTTCTGCAGGAGACACGCAGAAAACTGACACACAACAAGCCTGCAGCGCCCTCTCATGGATGTCAGTCTGAAAATTTTAATATATAAGTCACACAGGAATGTAAGTCGCAGGACCACCCAAACCATGAAAAAAGTACAACTTATTTTCAGAAAAATATGGTATATTTATATATTTCATGTTTTAGTTCTGGTCCAGACCTGGAATAGTCCTGTTTCAAGTTTCTCTGGTTATGTTCACACAACACATCAACACTGGGACTAAACTAAGACTAATATCAGAACTAAACCTTGACTAAATCAGGACTAGAACGGGACCTAATAGAGTGTAATTGCTGCTTTTGATATATTCATGCTATAGTCCAGGTCTTGACTCGTTTTTTGAGGCCAATACTTCATACATTCACATTTCAGGGTTCCACTTCTGCTTTTGACTTGCTTTAAGCCTATTTTCCTCTTTTTTTGGATGTATTTAGTAAAACATTTTCCTGTATCTCTGTCCCAGTTGCAGCACCCCTCCCTGGGCTTTCGCTTCGGGACAGTGAGGGAGAGCAGCGCTGAGGACTACATGAAAAAGAGCTTCCCCGAAATGCACGACTACATGAGGCGCTTCAACCAGCCCACTACCCCGGAGGGCGTGCATATGCTAAAGTAAGCCATGCACACACACATACACACACACATACACACACACATACACACACACACACACACACAGTTACTATCTACAGAAAGGTCACATTTGTATAGAAGACGTGATTACAGGATCCAATCAGGGCTACAGCTGCGATGTGATCAGCAAGACATAAGCCTATTGTAATCTGTAGTGTTATAAAATATACAGTATAGGTTCTCATACATAGCTGCAATGAAAAACAGAAATATGCAGCTTGATTGCTAAAATATATTTAGAGAACTATTAGAAATCAAAGGCAGACTGTTGTCTAGTTTGCTCTTTAACTGCTGCTTCGAAAAATTCTACTCATCAAGAGTACATGGAGGTTAAGCGGTAAACCTCTCTGAGTGAATACATAGACGAATCATTTCTAATTCTCTAATCCTCTACTACAGGGCCAACATTAAAAACTGGGACTAAGACGTGGGTCAAACAAAATATTTATTGAAAAATTTCAGTAACATTTGCATGTTTTCTCTTCTTTCGAGATAAGTAATGTTAAACCTTTTCTTATTAAAATAAATGTTTAATAATAGTTTTGCTTAAATATTGAATCCAGAACAAGTATAATATAAAACAATAACAAAAAAAATGGAAATAAATAATGTTGCCTATCTGTAGCCAGTGGGCCAGCTCTAATACATATTTGATACGATCTTGCAGGCCAAATATAATTATATTGCGGGCCAAATTTGGCCCCTGGGCCTGAGTTTGACATGTCTGATCTACTATCACATAATTATTTTACTATTACTGCTGTGCTGACGCAAATAGAGTACTTCTCTTATTGCAACCACTAGCACTACATCAAAACAAACGCTTCTGTTGCTACTTTTACTATGTGCAGACCAATATCAAAATATTGAAATACCTTTAGTGATGAGGTATTAAAAACTATATGATTCTTATGCAAAAAATCAAATGTTCATATTTTTGAATACTATCTGTATACATTGTGTATATTATTTATTTTAGTATATCTGCCCATTTCAGCAGACTGGAACAAAACTCACTGGCATTATTCATCTCTAAACTAGACTTATATTTTCTTTACATTTTTTAATTTGGGTAAAAGAATTGTGTACTTTGGCTCTTTGGGTTCACAGTTGTCCTGGTTTGGTCTTGGTTTGATCCTGGTTTACTCCTGATCTAGACTTGGGTTTGGTCCTGTTCTAGTTCTCGTTTAGTCCTAGTCTAGGATATGGCATTTGAGAATATGGAAACATTGTTACTTTGTCTGTCTTACACATGTTACGTAATTTTTTATTGAGTTAAAGATCATATATTTTTAAACAGCTTGTGTGCAGGTCCGAAGGGGCACAGAAAGACAATTACATATAATAAATGAATCTTCCAAAGCTGAATTTTAAATTACTGTTGCAACTCCCAACAAGACTCCTGGAGCAAGCATTTGTGGTTGATCTATGACTGCATTGTAAATAATGAAACATCCACTATAGACACTGGAGATCTGGTGGTTTTGAGTCAATATTGGCTTTAAACCTCAACCCCTCAGCTCCTACTGTTGGGCCAGTGTGCTGTATGAAGTAAAAATACAGGCAGTTGGCAAAGGTGTGTACCAACTCATGCAGTACCCTATAGTAAATAATGTGGCCACAGGGGGCAGCCATTGTTATCAGATCAGCACAAGTGGACTGTGAAAAGCTAACAATAAATCTCATAGGAACTGTATCTATGTTTGCAGGTGTGAGGGCAACTGTGAAATACAATGAATACACCAAGGAACATGTGTAGTGGCAGAGTGGTTAGCCTCTAAAAAGCCTGTACCTCAGTGTTTGCCATGTATTTGAGCAACTTTTGGCTTGCGAAGTATAGATATATTGAGATCAAAATAAGTCCACTGCGTACTGTCGGCATCTAATAATTAAGAGTTTTGCTGTGCAGGTATCAGGAAGTGTACGGTTTGGATGATAGTTGTTCTTAGCATGATGGTGACACTCCCCTCTGGCTTCCGAAAATTGGGAAAAGCGTTTATAAACTCAATACAGTGATTTAATTAGGGTGATTGAAATGCATAAGGTAAATGAAAATGAATTGGCAACTCTAAGTCAATAATTGATGTGAGATATGATAAAGGAATTTAGTAACTATTACTATTAAAATATGAAAATACTTTCAATTTATATTCAAACTAACAAGCAAATGTTAAAGGCCCCATATTACGCTGTTTTTGTTGATCTGTTGTTGTTGATCGAGTTGTCTTTTGTTTCATTCACACATGTTTAACACACAAACTCTGCATATTTAGGCTGAGTTCTGTGTCACCTTGTGTTGTCATGAGGTTATACTGGAAGTGCTCCACTGTGTTTTTAAACTCCATTCACATTCACTCGAATCATTTGGATATTTTCAGCTCTGGAATTACCAATCTCTACTTATGGCCTGTTTACACGAGAAAGCTTGCAGGTAAAAATGACAAAATATTTTATCGGAAATGCCTTTCGTTTGGATGGTGACGGCGTTTTTGGGCTTAAAAACGCAAAAATCTGAAACCATCCTCCAGAGTGGAAAACTTGAATACACTCCGCCATAGCGTGTCCGTCTACACTGCCCAAGACGCAAAACTCTGGTCAGATCTGCTCACGTCACGTACATGTTTACGTCACATACATCACCACCTAACGTCACCACCTAGCCGCCTAGTATGCAAACCCAATCAAATTCCACACACTTTTGTGTCGTCTAAACTCAGAATAAAAAGTGAAGATGCAATGCCACTTTTGCATCTTCTGTTCAGACCGTCATCATATACTGTAAACCAGGGGTCTCCAACCTTTTTGTGTGAGCTACTTTTACAAAACAAAATGCCAGAGAGCTACTCATGTTAGCAGTTGCAAGAAATTGAGTATATAAAAGAGCCACAACCTTAAATGGGATATAGTTAGATGCATATAAAATGTAAACCATTTATTATTACACAAAGTTGGGCATAAAAAATATACATTTAATTAACCAAAATGTTGTTTTTCAACACAATGCATATAATTCAGAAATCTCTTGGCAAGCTACTTGGAATGGGTTGGAGAGATACTGGTAGCTCCCGAACTTTAGGTTGGAGACCCTTTCTGTAAGCGCAGCCTTAACTTAATGAAGAAAGGTAGCTGGTACATCTTCCTCTTGACATCACAAGGTGCAACAGAGCATTTTGAGCTTTGGAGATGTAAACAGACTAATAATAAAGAGTTACTCAAACAAGTGAAACACAATACAACTCCAGGTATGTTTTTGAGGAGTTAACATTATAACATGACTTAAAGCTCACAAGAATCAATTGTGCATAGTATTTTAATATTTAATCTACATTGTCCGTAATAAATGAAAAGGCTGGTGGTCACTGTCTCTATATTTAAGAAATTAAACGGCATGAACCAGTGATTATCCTCTCTCACGTCTCCTTAAGACTCGATAAGTGGTTGGAAATTATTATTTACTGCAAATTGGGGTAAAAGGTCTTTCCAAAGCTATCATTAAGCTGTTGTTGTTTACCTTAGCAAAGTCTAAAATTAAATTAAACTGCCTTTTAGCCTGTAGTAATTTTTGCTTAAGTGCAGATTTTCCCTCCTATTTTAATCAACAGTGATGCTTATGATGCAGCCCTGTGGTGAAGGCTTTCTTGTTATAGAGAACAAACAGTTTACTTTAGCGGAGATAGCATCGCATCAGTTAGTACGCCGCTTGCATTTCTCATCCTAAATTTGCATGTAGTTTCCACTTTATCCTAAAATATTTATGTCGGAGGTTTATATGAGGCGAAGTCGATATTAAACCATTTAGATTAGAGAAGTCATTTAGATTTGTTTTGTTTCGTTGTTTTTTTAAAAAGTGATTCAACGGAAAAAGATCAGGGACAAACTGATCAAATGAATGGAAGACAACAGGAGATAGACAAGACCAAACCTATTATGTTTAAATGCAATTAGAAATAACAAAAAAAAAAGAAAAAAATGGCCGAAAGTTGCTGAGTAAAATAAATGAATTATTCAACTTTGGGTTCATTCAAAGGGCAAGGACACAAACTGAGATTAAACTGATTTAAAGGTAGTGCGGGCAGGTTTTTATGTAGTATTTTAACACAGTGAACCAACGAATCTGGGACACATCTTTGCCACCAACCATTTCGGCTATGACTAACTTCTCAATAGTGATTTGAGGATGATAATGGAAAAGTACACTTAAATCAACCACTATCCACCGGCATAAAGTGACCAATGGACTATATATTCAAATCTAAAACATAGCACATTATATTTGGACTACTTTCGAGAGTGTGGAAATCACACTGGCTTAAATAAGGAAATAATAGCACCATATTTTTCGAACTATAAGTCGCTCCGGAGTATAAGTAGCACCAGCCAAAAAATGTGTAATGAAGAAGAAAAAAACATGCCAGTCGCACTTTTAGGGGGAAATTTATTTTATAAAATCAGAGACCAGGAACCGACATTTCTTCTTGAAAAGCAATTTATAGTAATAACAACAGAACAGAGAAGAACAGGCTGTTAACGTCACATATGAACAGTTCTTCAGATAACTATAGTATAAACAACAGAACAAGTTTTCCAAACTCTCCAACTCACTCCAAATCACTAAATCCACTGAATTCTTCATCCTCAGAGTCATTTCTGAGCAACTCCGCGAGCTCCAGAGGTAAACTGAGCACTGCTTCCTCTTCTGCATAGCTGTGGTCAGACTCAGCATCAGTTCCAGTTAGAATTATTCCGGCCTTTCTGAATCCCAACAGGATGGTTTTGGTTGTCACTGAAGTCCAGACTGTCGATCCATCCAGTGACTTCCAGGGAAGTTGCGTGGTGCACCCTCCCGGTTGTCACAAGTTTCTCGCTCAATCCAAACTTTCTTTCTGCTGGTCGATTACTGTTTTCATATTTTGCTACTTGCAGCTTGTAATCTGCAAAATATGATTTTCTTTTTGGTTGCATCTGTGTTCATTTTTCTCAGTTGTTTTTATAAGTTTGTTTAAATTTAAAACTTTAAGGGGTACAGAAGTAATGGTGCAATCAACTAACATGATCCCAGACAGGACAGTGGCTCTTTCTGCAGGGGACATGCACAGTAGAACCAAGTGACAGTGATACAGGAGTAATAGGAGAAGCAGCTACTGGCACACAAGCCTAGAGCGCCCTCTCGTGGCTTCAGTGTGGAAATTTTAATATATAAGGTGCACCTGAGTATAAGTCGCAGGACCACCCAAACCATCAAAAAAGTGCGACTTATAGTCCAAAAAATATGGTAGCTATTTTCATCCTAATGATTCAGACATAACCTAGGACCTAGGACCTACCAATAGTTTTGCTGAATGTATATAAAATGAATACTCAATTACTGTCATTTTAAAGGTGCACTGTATAACTTTTCTGGCGGAGGGTCTGCCACCTGCTTGTCGCCATGGAGATGTTACTGGTTTGCCTGGAATGTTTCACAGTCCAGCATTCAACTGTTCTGTCTTTACCCAGTATGTGGAGAGGCGACTCCGTTCACAGTGAGAAGTCATGAATGTATTAGATGAATGCTCGACTGAGACAGATATAAATGGAAATGGCTAACCCGCTAACTGCCACGAACCAAATAGGAAGTGAGCAGGGGCACGAAGTGGTTCAGTCGAGCTCTGGTTGCAATTCAATTTTTATTGAAAAAAACTTCGCCCGTCTCTCTGTAACTGCTGCTGTGAGCCTCATCATTTCGGTCTTAAAATATTCATATTAACCCGCTCTACTTGATTTAATTTGCAATTTTGTTCATTAATGAAGATGTGAACATTAATAACAAACCAATCCTTTTCTCCCTCCAAAGCGATAACATCTCCATAGAGACGAGCAGGTGGTGGACCCCTATCAGAAAAAGTTACATAGCTCACCTTTCATTTATTGTGCAGTAAAATTTTAAATCACAGTTTTTGCTCCTATCTAAAACAATATAGTGCTGTAGTATTTTGTGCATGACATGACATTGAAAAACCCTTGTTCTGCTTGTTCTCCATTTCCTTTTGAAGTCATTTCAAAGTATAGCAATTTTAAATGAAGCCTCCCTCTATCTATAATGCAAAATTACACTAGCTGCAATTTTGCGTGATTGCTCAAAAGGCAATTTAAAACATGAGTAATGCCACACGTCACGTATACCCCCTATATTTTACTCAATGTCACTATAGCTCTACATGACTTAAAGAAACTCAAATAGCAGGAATTGGAAAGAAGATACCCGCCGTACAATAATTAAGCTGTAATGTAAAACTGTGTAGCTACGCCCACCACTTTAAGCAAATTATCTCGTCCTCCGAAACACCTAATGCATTTATAACACTGGTGACAGCTATATCCAAATGTGTATGTGAGCAGATTCTTGGAGGAAAAAAGTACAATCTTGCTAACACAGCTTCAGCTCCCGACATCCACGGTCCCTCAGAGCTCCACGCGGCTCCATGCAGCCGAGATGCGGAGATAGTGCATGTGCTGACGATGTGATCCAAGAGGGGAGATAGAAAACGCTGAGGAAGAGGATGAGAGCGGCGCCGATGATGAAGCTGGCATTGTTTGCAAATAGTGAGAGAGAGAGAGAGAGGGATGTGGACTTTAGTAGTTAGAAGCTGTGGCAGTGCAGAGACCCGAGTGAAGGACTAAAATAAAATACTGTGTCGACAAAACTACTGACCCCAATACTGCACTCAAATCTTAGCGGAAAAAAACACACATCTTTCAAGTGTTTGGGAGGAGAGGGAGAGGGCTGGAGGGCACGCGTGCTACAGAGAACCAATGGATCAGGTGTGGGATAATGCACGGTCAAGCAGTTAGCTACACTTAAGGTTATAGCTCACCAGCCTCGCCTTGTTCCTCTGGGCTACGCATTTCATACAACAAGGGAAAGACACTATTTAACAGGGGATAAATGGCACACACAATGGCAAAGCTATTGAGCTGCGCTAAGCTATTGAAGTAAAAATGTTATCGCTTTGCCTGGGATTTTCCACAGTACGGCATTAAAATTGTCCATCTTGACTGGTTATTTTAGAGCCAAACACAACATAGTTTGAGAAACATAGATTCTTGCATACTGTACATTCCAGGCCAAGCAATAACATCTCCATAGGACAGAATGTGTAGTACCATCCCTCAGGTGTATTATTATATAATTATGTCTCTGGTCATCTTTTTTTTCAATTAATCAATCAATCAAACTTTATTTATAAAGCACTTTTCATACAAAAATGTAACACAAAATGCTTTACAGTGATTAAAAACAATCCCACATTTCCATCCATCCACCCACTTACCCAACCCCCACAGCTGCCCGACCCCACACAACCAAACAACCCAGACACGCACACACACACACACACACACACACACACACACACTAACATGGTAAAATACATAAAATTACCTATAGTAAAATGTGAGGCTGAATACAGGCAAACCAGTTTTCTACTTATTTAGAATGTAATTTATATATTTAATTTATATTTTTGCTCTCTGTTATTATATTATATTGTGATGTGTGAGCTACTGTGTCCAAATTATGCCCCTTGTGGATCAATAAAGTTTGTCTAAGGCTAAGTCTAAGGTCAAACTCAGAGTAGAGCTGCTGCTCCTCGCACAGGCAAATAATGTATTACTATAAAAATGTTACAATCAATTATATTATTAAAGATGACTTTATGCAACTAATACTGTAACTGAAAAACCCTGTAAATCCTAAATCCTTTATAACCCATATGAACATGAGCTGAAAAATAACATAATGAAAAAAATCAGTAACCAATAGAGATGTAACGATATCCAAATCTCACAATATGCATCTCACGGTACGATATTTATTGCAGTATTTTGAAGAGGTTAATACAATTGTAGATGGGACACTTTTTTGCTTTTAAAATACCTTGACAAGATTTTAGTGTGAATTATTTCCATCATAATCCCAGGAATTCAAGTAAAAAACATATCTCTTCATGTTGTCTGCACTGAAATGAATCATGGGATATGTAGTTTCCGATGTTTATAAGCTGTTACTACTATAAAACCATGTATTTAAGCAAAGGAACTTATATGCCACTTATTCCATCCAATATAGTTCAGATGTTATCATAAGAAGCATACAAATAAAAAAGTTTTTCAATAAAAATGTACAGACAATAAATACTGTGCCCCAAGCTTATCTCTGATGTTATGGGTGATGAGTCAAAACAGTAACTATTGTGACACTGGCCTATAGGCATGAAAAGCTTGTCGTTATGATAAGAGGAAATGTTTTTATGTACTTTTGGTTAGTGTTTTTGTCTTGCAGTACAGAATATCTTCTTTACCAGTGTCTCTGACCAAGTTTACTGTTGGATTATCTTCATCAAAAACAAAAACTGACCAAACTAGCAGGCCTACAGAGACAGAAACACACACAGGTGAGAGCATCAAAGCCACCACACACAGGAGGACAGTGGATTCATTGTTTATAGAAGAAATAAAAAACATCTTTCAAGTGTTCTCCTGCAAAGGCACAGAGCTGGGGGCACAACAGCGTTTCCGGTCAGAGGAAATAATGCATGCTCAAGCAGATACTACACAAGGTTACACCCCACCTCCTCCCCGTGTTCTGAATCTCGACGTAATGGCAGGTATCTCCGGTTTAAAAACATCACATCTCCTCTTCCTACGCCTCCGAGCTCATATCTGACAGGCCTTGACAGAAGAAAAACAGTTTGTGCATCGCCAGCATCCCAACTCTTTGTAAAGTCAACCTTTTGTTTAGCGGCTAATGTCTTGAATAACAACGACGCAGGTAATTATAGGCTTGCACTATTAGCGTGTTTACGTCTCTCCCAAAACAAGGCTTACAGCGTATGCATTATAGCTGAAGGATTTGGGGAAAAATATTGAATTGCGATTTTTCTGACAAGCATTGATATTAGATTTAGACTTTGACAAACTTTAGTGATCCACCAGGGAAATTATTTGGACACAGTACCTCACACATCACAATATATTATAATAACAAGGAGCAACAATATAAATGGAAATAAAAAGGTCTAAGTAAGTAGCAAAAAATAAAAATAGAAAGGTGTCAATAAGGCATAATTATATAAATGTATATGTACAAGTAAAAATAAAATAAAGAAATATAATAATACAAATATATTTTAATGTTATAATAATAGGATACTTTTCACATTTTTCAATGCGTGCGGAGAGTTGGCAAAAATCTGTAATCGGTCTATAGATCGGCAAACTAATACCAGAATCCCATGCATTTTAGAACATGTTTGCAAAGGTCTGTACAGCGTTAGCCATTTTCAGACAGAATAAGACGAGATATTTTGCTGTTCTTGGAGGAGGAAATGATTTTACGTCAATAATTGCATCCTTTAAAAGTGCGGTACTAGATTTTTGCTGTTTGAAAAACATGAAAACAGACCTCGCTCTTTTTGAACTATTTGCAGTGGTCCAAAGTTCTTCCTGACTTACCTTATGCATTTTGAACATCCTAATCATTGACCGTGATGAGTTTATAAGCTCTTTTCACAATTCTCCAGACCAGAGCGCGATTTTGCTGTGACGGTAGTGCTAAAAACAATAACTCGCCTGCTAACCTGCACTTCCTGATTATCAAACCATAAAATGTAATCTGTAATCTGATCATAAAGAACTGACACAGATGGAACTACAATAGGTGAGACGATTTGTGCTGTTGAAACAAGTCTCTCAGACAGAAAATCAAAGTCACAAACTACCTAGCACTGCCAACAGTTTTTCGGTTAGTCACTCTCACTTTTTTTGCTAAAAAATCAAACTCCTGAACAGGACCATGAACGCTCGTATTGATCACAGGCTCCTGGAAATGTGCTCTTTCAATCCATTTTGTGTTTATTCTTGAGTTCTTAAAAGTGTTTGCTATTATATGCATTGTGACACCGTGGTAACTCCTAAACATTCCACCATTAGGGATACATGTAGCGCAGCCCAAGAATGATGTCTAGGGGTGTGCAAATATATCGAAATAGTAATATATCGTATCGTTAATGTGATGATACAGTATCTATGTCGTGGGCTGCTGTATCGATATATCGCCAAGAGTATTTTTTGGTATATTTTACTAAATTATTTTGTTACATCTCTACAGTTTTGTTGCTTGTTTAGATATCGAGCCAACACATTTAACTTTTTCACTGTTTTGATGAGTAAAATAGGTGTTTCATATGAACTTTGCACAAGAAGTGGTTTAACAAAGACTTTTAGTATCAAAGCCATGATTTAACCGTTTTTTTTTTATTGAACCGTATTTAATTGATTTTGAAATATATCATATTGAATCATAAGCTCACTGTATGAAGATACGTATCATATCATGGCCTGTGCAGCGAGGCATGCATCATATTGTGGCCTATGTATCGAGGTATGCATCATATTGTGGCCTATGTATCGAGGTATGCATCATATTGTGGCCTATGTATTGAGGTATGTATCGTAGCGTGTCCTATGTAGCAAGGTCTGTATCGTATCACGGCTTATTTATCGAGGTATGTATCGTAGCGTGTACTATGTAGCGAGGTATGTATTGTATCATGGCTTTTGTATCGAGTATGTATCGTATCGTGGCCTGTGCATTGAGGTACATATCGTGTCATGGCCTATTTATCGAGGTATGTATCGTATCGTGGCCTATGTATTGAGGTATGTATTGTAGCGTGTCCTATGTAGCGAGGTATGTATCGTATCGTGGTTTATGTATCGTAGCGTGGCCTATGTATCGAGGTATGTATCATATCATGGCCTATGTATCGAGGTATGTATATTATCGGCAACTTCTTATTGATACCCAGTCCAATTGATGTCACTGCAAAATATCAGTACAATATATTTTTGTACTGTGCTAGACAAATTTTGTGTCCATTCAAACTGCGATTTCGATTCCATTGCGTTTAACTTGCAGCCCAAGAATTTATCAGTCCAGCGTTCAAATCCCGGTATATCTGTATGAATTATTATGAATCTGCATGTGCACCAGCTAATCTCATTTCTTATAAGAATGAGGTCTTGATATATTTCCATCCAATATGTGCTTAGTATCCAAAAAGTTGGCCTTGGTCAGCACACGGCGGACTACTCTATTATTAGGGGTCAATGAGGGTCAATTGGATCAATGCGAGCGCACTGGGAGAGCTGTGGGCAGTGTGTCCATGTCTTATCAGTGAGCAGCAGAGCCTGTTCACTAACACATAATGATGTATGTGTTTGTGCTGGGAGAGAATGCTGCTAATCTAATCCCAGGTGTAATGGACTCCAGGAGACAGACTGTGGGTTTGAGAGCATTCCCTGGAGTAAGCTAATTTCAGAATACATCTTGTATTTATTTGTAGTTTTATTCATGCTCAGACTTACTCAAGTAGGTCTGTTGTAGCGGTGGAATAGCAGTGCTAGTTGGGTAAACAAGGCAATAGTAGTAGTAGTAGTAGTAGCAGCAGTAGTAGTATTTTTTGTTGTTGCTATGGCAGGAGGAGAAGAGAGTGATTATAATAATTCAAAGCACAATGGACATGTTCATACTGGCAATGTGGGTTATGTTGGGAACTAAATACATACTGAAAATACACGCTCTGAAAACTTATTTATAGTTACTTTTTAATTTGGTGTTATTCAAAATGTGTTTCCTACAGTAAAGAAACACTTAAACTTCAAAATTCACAGTTTTAATGAGAAAAAGATAAGGCATTTGTCTGATTCAGATTGGACCATGTAACAAAATATGTTACAAAATACATTTTAATGTAGATGATGAATGTGAGTTTGTGTATTTTGCACAAGGACACAACAACAGTTTGGATCAAATAACCATCAACCCTTTAGTTATGCTGTTAGATTTAGTAGTACTAATGGCAGCAGAGAAACTATAAGCGATACAAATGCTTAACTTTGCTTGATTTACTGTACTGGAACTGAACACTAAATCAACTTTTTCAACTTCTGCCACTAAACTGTGTAAGTGTGTTTTAATAGCGTTCATTATATACTGTCCCTAGTGCTTGTGTGGTCATTTTAGTGCAAGCTAGGTATATTTGCAGCTTTCTTGCCAAAAACGTAGCTACTGCAGTTTTAAGTGCTTGGTGGCATCACAGAAGACTGCCCGGATACAGCCAAGTGTTTCTGTTACAAACACCTGACTGCAGGAGCGGAGGTTGAAGTGTGGATGTTTGTTCGACCAAGCACATTCCTCCAGGTCTTGTCAAGTTTATCAGCTCTATAGGCTCTATTCACGAGCCACCTGGCTAGTTCTGCTCCTCTCAAAAACTGCGGATCCACACTTCCCAATCCATTTATTGTGTATTGGAAATTAGTTGAGTCATGCTAAAATAAATCAATATTTAAATATCAGACAGCGGTGAAGTAGTTCTTTACACGCTGTCTGTGATAATGTATCTGTACCTGCTGTCCTGTGACTAATATTTGAATATCAATTTTATCGATTTTAGCACAACTCAGCTAATTCCCAATACACAGTGAATGGAGCGGGAAGTGTGGATCCACAGTTTTGAGAGAAGTGGAACTAACCAGACGGGTCCGTGAACAGGCTCTATTCACACTTACGTTACAAACCAGGAAGTCATTTGGAAAGATGTGATTACAACTTTGTTTGTAGTTACCGACGATGGGCTCGCCTAAAAAGGATCTATTAAAACCAACTGTGATAAAACCCTTTAACTTCTTGAGTTCTTTTTAAAGACAATACAGTAAAGTGTATTTACCTTGTTGACATGTTTTGGCTGCTGCTGCAAGCCATCGTCAGAACTGTCACCGGTGTTGGTCGTGACGTGTCGTACATCAGCTGTTGTTACTTCCTGTAGGCGTGGTCATCCTGATGGACCTCAGGTCGCTCAGACTGACCACGCCTCCCGTCAGTTGGTGTTCTCTGGAGGAGGGTGTCCCAGGTGTGTGAAAGGAGGAACACTCTGTCATCACAGTTAATGCTGTCTGTGCCTTGTTTCCTGATTTCAGTGGCCTCCCTGATCCAATGTTTGAACTTGTTGTTTTCCGATCCAATGACCCAAGCCCTGTCCCAATCCATAATGTGGTTATTTCTTTTACAGTGGTCTGATATGGCGGATTTTAGGTTTTCCTGTTCTGCTTTATCTTTTTGTGTTCTGGTGAGTCTCCCTGATGTTTCCTTTTCACATTCGTTTTGGTGTTCCTTTTTTCGAATGTGAAATGCCCAGCCGGTTTCCCCTATGTATTATTATGTTATTGCATGATTTGCATTGGATTTCGTATATGGTGCTGCATTTTTGTAGCAACCAAAACATGTCAACAAGGTAAAATACACTTTACTGTACTGTTTTTAAAAAGAACCCAAGAAGTTAAAGTACATAAGAAGACAAAATGAACATCTTTGGCTCAGTGTGATAAAACCCATGGAAGTAAATGTCATCAACAGTAAAATGAAGACTGCAGATGTATGTGCTGTTTGGAATCATCTTGAATTTGGCCCCTCATCTCTTCTAATCGCATGTACCCAGTGCACTTGGAGTTTTGTGTCAGTGGGGGAAATTATGAAAGCTGAGGTATGGTTGGAATTGTTGATTAGGTGAACATAACGGAACACCACAATGACATTTAGATGAAGAAAATTGGACCTGGGAAGTTGTAATCACATCTTTCCAAACGTCTTGGGCAGAGTTTAGGTGTTTAGTTCCCTCTTTAGAACAATTTTACTACTTTGACTCATAATTATGCACTATCCTAACGAAAAGAAAGAAAGTTTATAAAAAAAATACTTGCATTAACGTTGTTTCCCCTCTCCTGTGCTCTCTCTTCTGTGTTGTGTGTGTGTGTTGGCGCTGAAGGACAGACCCCCCCCTGCTGGATGCGTTCATCATGGACAAGGCCCTTCTGGATTATGAGGTCTCCATCGACGCAGACTGTAAACTGCTGACTGTGGGAAAGCCCTTCGCTATAGAAGGTAAACTCTGAGAGGGTCTAATATCAGTCCAGTTTCTCTATGGGAATACTTTGAGAAGTGCTGGTGTACGGCTTTGTTTTTGTTGATTGAATCAGAAAGAAATGACAATAAGAATGAGTAGTATGAAGCGTTTTTATAAGCTCTGTACCCAATTTCTCTTATTTTCAAACAGAGGAAGTCACAAACTTTTTAATCTTTAGCAGAAATTTAAAAATTCATATGCACATTTTTACAATTCCCTGATTGAAAGTTCACTTCAGCAAAAGAAGCAACAAATTGTTTTAATATAGAGACTGGTATAAAGTCCAAGTTGTTCAGTTGTATTTGTGAAAGTGAATCACTGAATCAAACATAATCGTAATTTCAAAGAGTTCACTGGGGTGAGCGCTTAGTCCATTACGTCTGACCAGAACAGTTCAAGTGGTGACTCAGGTCTGTAGTAGATGTAGTGGAAAATTGCAATGATATACATAAAACAGAAAATGTGAACTCAGCTATTTTAATTTTCTTTCAGAGCAACTTCAAAGTTATTAGGAACGTAGTTGAAACACCACTTGCCAGAATTGTTCCACAGTGTGAGTAGGGTCACCTCTCCACGGATCTGATCTGTTAACTTGGCCTGGTGGCATCTCCGTGGAGTTAGATAAGTGAATTGCAAAACAGTGGAACATCCCAGGCAAGCAAATAACATTTCAATGGAAACAATACATTCCAACAGAAAAGTTGCACAGTCCATCTTTAATATGAATCATTAGTTTTTACTGCGGCAATAACTGTTCTGTCTAGAGTCCACACAAATTATTTATTCAGCTATAAATAAAGTACACACTGTTCAAATATTTTCTATACAGTTGGTTTATTTGGAATTCAAACAGAAACATCATTCCAAAAGTTTATTTCATCTTTTTATATCCTCCAAAAACCAAACTTCAACCTTGAGTTTGCTTCATATTTTGTCTTATACAACTAAATTAACTATATTGGGTAAAAAAAAGACATCCAGCTGCTCAGATTGGCAGCTCTAGATGATTTTGAAATAATCGCGCAGGACAGCCTTTAATAATAACCAGACGTACAAAAAGAGCCTGTGTCCAAACCTGATTGGCAGATAAAGCTGGACTTCAGTGTGTGAGTTTATAGCGCTGCAGGGGAAGAGAACGCCATCATATATTATTTACACAGTGTCCAGTCTGATAAGGATGAGGATTAGCGCTCACAGTCAAACCCAACCACACATCCAAGCCTGTCAGAAGCACGTAACAAGCCACTTTGGGTTTACTTAGACATACAAAAGTACTAGATCTGTGTAAGATAGTAGCTGGTTCTGTTAAATAAAAGCTCAGTTTGATGCTTGATAACTTTGAAAATACACAAAGGGAGAAATTAGCCAGTTTTTTATACTGATTTAATTTTTTTAAACTGAAATAGCTGTGACAAGTAGAAAGTATTGTGAACACTTTGTAGTGGTAAAAGTACCTATAGTGATAGTAATTTATTTCTAATTTTGGCTATATAATATTGTAGGATGTGTAAGTATGATGTTTTGAAGTAATGGTAGTAGTAGTAGTAGTAGTACAGAGAGTAAGAGACGTATTGATCCCAAATGAAATTCATGTTTAGCTGCAGAAACATACTGCTCTAAAATAAATAAATACATTAAGAATAGCTTGATGGTATAGTATGTAGTAGAAGTTGTTGTAAATAGTAATAGCAGGTTGTATTTGTTTTACATTTTTTACTTTTGTCAATTTGGAGTATATTGATCTTGATATAAGAAATATTGATCTTGAATTGTTTGAAGTATAGTTGTTGTGGTGGTAGTTACAGTAACTGAACTAGAATATGCAAAAATATTGAATATTTATATATTTGGTGATTTAGCATTGTTAACATGGGAGGCTGTGAGTATTTTTTGGTATCTTGTAGCAATATTTTTTGTGCCCAAACTACAGTTTTGTGGAAGGAAGCTTGTTTATGCAGTACACTTAACATATTCACTGTTTTGGGGCCTGTTTACACAAGAGCACTTGCAGGTAAAATGACAAAATATTTTATCGAACGTGTCTTTCGTGTAGGTGGTGTTTTTGGGGCTAAAAACACAAAAATCTGAAACCACCCTCCAGAGTGGAAAAGTTGAATACACTCTGCTGTTGCGTTTACACTGCCCAAGACGCAAAACGCTGGTCACATCTGCTCACGTTGTGTGCGCATTTATGTCACATACATACAGGACACAGAAACAAACATGTCGGATCATTTCTATGCGTCGGACCTTCAAGGTGCTTACAGGAGGCATCCCAACAAATGTACAGAATCTGCAGAAATACTATTAGTGAACAGAGAAGGATCTGCTATTACCTCTGTCAAATTCTGGATACACCAGTTCATGGCAGGCGAGCCAGACGGCATACATATCCGATCGAATTCCACACACTTTTTGCATCACCGTATGCACGCAGATTTCCTCCTGAAAATACTCATCTCACTGAATAAAAAGTGAAGATGCGACGCCACTTTAAATATTTGCAGTTCGTATTTACACGCAGTAGTAATGGTGCTTAAAGTAATTCACAAGTAGTGGTTTAACAAAGAAATATTGTTCCTATAAATGTATTTGGTTCTTAAAAAACAGCAGTATACTGTTTATCACATGTATCGCCATATTCAGATAATATCGAATTGTGTTTCAAATTGCGAGGGACCCTATGATTCCCTGCCCTGATGTGAACTGCTGTACCTGCAGGAGAAGTGGTAGCAGTTTGCCATTCATCATATCATTATCATACATCATCATAGTAAATATTTTGAAGTAGCAGTACCTGAAACCCCTCTAGCTGCCTATACCACATTATTTTCACATTGCATTTTCTGCTGTAATCATTTGTGTTCCTAACCACATCATATGCCGCACTTGGACCATTGGCACTAAATCAATACCGCACTATAGCCCGTATAATAACAGCCGAATGTTTTTCCCCTATACCACAACCTCAATAACACTTCCATTTTCTTTCTCCATTCCGCAAATATAGATACAGAGTTATTACGCTATGACTAATATGTTTATAGTTTTCTTTTATAGATTTGCATGTGATTGATTAGTTCATTTGCGGTTAATTAGGCCAGCCAGATATACAGCCATGCTTTGAATTAGCGTGAGTTGTACTGAAGCTAATTTGAGTGCTGTATTTATGAATGTGTTTCAGTATTGGGGTTTAGGCTGTAAATTGTGGCGCTTTTGGAAATAGAGTGGACGTTGCCAGTGGAGATGCCAGCGCCCATAAAACTCCTCCTTTATTGAGGTCTTTATTATGTTTCACAGTTTTCTAGCCTGGCCGGTCCCTCTGCGCGTATGCCCTCTGAAGGTGACTGTAAAGTAGATTTCTGCATTTTCTTAACCCACATTTAACCACAGATCTGACCCGTTAAAAGTGCGTTGTGTAACTTTTCTGGTGTAGGACCTGTCAAATGCTTTTCCCCATGGAGATATTATTCATTTGTCTGCAGTGTTTTACAGTATAGTATGAAACCTTTCTATCTTCAAGGAAACCAAACCAGACCAAGTTACAGGTCAGATCTGGCAGAGCAATGACGTATTCATAGAACTAGCAAGTGATGGACGGCCAAACGAAAAGCTACATAGTGCACCTTTAATACACTGTTCACATAAATATAAACTTAAATGTACACTGCGTAACTTTTCTGGTGGAGGATCCAGAAAAAGGCATTTTGATTGTGACCGGAGTCGCCTCGCCACAGATATGACCTGTAACTTGGGGCCTGTTTACATGAGAACGCTTGCGGGTAAAAACTGCTAAATATTTTATTGGAAGTGCCTTTCGTTTAGACTGTGACGATGTTTTTGGGGCTGAAAATGCAAAAATCTGAAACAACTCTCCAGAGTGGAAAAGTTGAATACGCTCCACCGTAGCGGTTCAGTCTACACTGCCCAAGACGCAAAACTCTGGTCAGATCTACTCACATCACGTATGCGTTTATGTTCCATACATACAGCACACAGAAACAAACATGCCAGATCATTTCCATGCATCGGACCTTCAAGCTTCTCTGGCAGCTCTAATAAACTTAAAGGAGGCATCCCAAAAAATGTACAGAATATGCAGAGATACTATTAGTGAACATAGAAGGATCTGCAATCACCTCTGTCAAATTGTGGATGCACCAGTTCGTCACAGGCGAGCCAGACACAATGAACAAGACCTGGGAGAACCATTCGATGGTGGGACAACTTTGTGGAAGGAGTAATTGATGAAAATGCGTGGCGTGAAAACTTCCGTATGTCCAAAGATGCCCTTGCTCTTAAGTACAAGCATACCCAATCGAATTCCACACACTTTTGTGAAAAACACTCGTCTAAACGCAGAATAAAAAGTGAAGATGCAACGCCACTTTTGCATCTTCTGTTCAGACCTTCGTCATATAAACGTAACCTTGGTCTGGTTTGGTCTCCCTGAAGATAGAAAAGGTTTAATGCCATACTGTGAAACATTGCAGACAAAGCAATAACATCACCATTGAGACAAGCAGATAGCAGCCCTGTCACCAGAAAAGTTACACAATGCACCTTTAACGTAACCTGTTACAAACACATAGGCCATTTAAAATGTTTCACACAGTAACATAATTCCAATAGTTTAATTTATCTTTTTACATCCACCTAAAATCAAACATTTAACCTCATTTTGTTTCATATTTTGTCTCATAAAACACCCCTTTTATCTTTATTAGATGTTTAACAGTTTTCTAGCCCGGCCCTTCGGCGCGCTTGCCCTCTGAAGGTGACTGTAAAGTGGATTTTTACACATATTTAACCTATAGCCTCTCCTGTCTTCACCTACTTGCTGTGGGCGTGTATGTTTTCACAATGTTCCTCTATACCTATCTCCCCGGGTTCTTGTTTTGCAATTATGTTTTGAAAGTTGCCAGGTAATCTTGAGTATAAGAGCGTATATAGGGAATAAGGGTCTTTTGGAGGGTACGCTTTGAATGACATGTGTATTGTATCGAAGTCAGGATTTGCGGCCTCACTTTAGTGTTTACAGCAGGTGGACGCGCTGTGGGGACTAGAATAGCTGAGGTAAGGACTAGCATTGTAATGTCTACATGCACACGGGAGTAAAAACAGCCATGGAAAAAGCATAGGGGGGTAAGTATATTAAAAGTAACTTCAAAAGGATATCCAAAGAGACTATGCCTGTATGGTAAGTGAAGCTAAGAATATGAAAGGAGAGCTGCTAGATAAATACAATCTTTTAACTTTATATTATTAGAATAACACACTCAATATTTAAAAGTGCACTTGGTATTCTATACTGGTGAATGGAACACCGTGTCTCCAGATGTTATTGCTTTGCCTGGAATGTTCCACAGTATGGCATCAAACTTCTCTGTTTCTATGGAGACACGCAGGTCACGCCTCCAGGCCAGATTATAGATCATATATGGAGAGACAATAAGAATGTCTGTTTTTCACTATTTTGGAGCATCCAAACATCTGTAATTGAATAAATGCAAGATGTTTGCTGTACTGTGGAACATTTCAGACAAGGCAATAACATCTCCATGGAGACAAGGAGGTGGCACACAAGTTACCTAGAAATATTAGGCAAACAAGAGGGAGAGAGGAGAGAGTCAGAGAGAAAAATGGAAAGAAAGGGAATGAAGAGAGAGAGGGAGAGGAAGAGAGGGAGAGGGGATAGGGTAAGAGAGAGAAGGAGAGAAAGGAAGGAGAGAGAGAGGGAGAAGACAGAAAAAGACAAAGACAGAGAAAAGAGTTTGAGTCCTTAAGCTTGAGTTTATGCTACTTGGGCTTGTACAGTATTTGGTTAGTAAATAAGTTTTTATTAATATAGCACTTTTCACAGACAAATGTCTCAAAGATGCTTTACAAAGAATTACTCACTCCATACCCAATAAAGGTAAACTACTATTGTAGCCACAGCTGCCCTGGGGCAGACTGATGAAAGCGAGGCTGCCAATCTGCTCCATCTGTCCTTCTGATCACCACCATCACTCACGCAAACACCACTTTCATACTAGGCAATGTGGGTGAAGTGCCTTGCCTAAGGACACAATGACATAATTCCCAGCGGTCTCACATCCAAGTACTACCCAAGCCCAGCCCTGCTTAGCTTCTGAGATCTGTATGGACACTGTAAAAAAGTGGATTAGTAGATTTTATACCTTTTAAAACAATTGCATACCTTTAGTCATTGTTTTATACCTTTAAAACAATAAATATACCTTTAAAACAATGAATAAACATTTACAAAATAAATCTGATATAAAAAGTTTTATGAATCCCAAATTAATGCCATAACTCAAGTTGTTTTGCCTGTTTTGCTATAATCAGGACATCTCCATGCAGCGGAGTACTCAAGCTGAAACTGCGTCTTTTTCTTCAGATTGAGCCCAGACCATTGTTGCTGTAGATGTTTATTCCCTCTTGCATGTACACTTTACAATGCTCCGGCGTACCTCAGCTCTTCTGATTCCCACTGCGTTCGTGCCTGCTGTAAACACATAGGAGCGAGACACAAATCCTGTCTTTGATTCAATATCTGTGTCACCCAAAGCGTACCCTCCCGAAGACCCCTCTCCTCTCTCTCCTCTCGCAGTCACCGCTGCTCTCAGACTTTATGCCAATGTTTTACAAGACAAGATTTGGAAGTTCTTTACCATGTTGTGAAGAGTCATGCATTTCTAGTACTTGTGTCTCAAAACAAGCAGGTACCAAGTTGGATTTCCTTGTGAACCTTGTGAACTATTGATTTGTTTTGTAGGTTTCCTTTGTTCACTTCTCTAAGATCATGCTACAGTGTCCCGTCAGGAAATATGAAAAAAATAAAAATAAAAACTCAACTTGTAAGAGCTTTTAATCATATTCTAAATGTTTCCCATCAATAACTCGCATAAAGTTGTACGAAAAAGTAGTTTATTTTTAGTTTAAAAAGTGTTCTTGTTATTTTTTTTTATTATTTACAGGGACCATTAGTTCCGTTTTTGTTTTTCTTTTCTTAGTTTGTTAATGATATTTGGTTAAAAAGTGTTGCAATATTTTGAATATATTTTGAAGTTATCTATAGTAGCTGGCTGTCGTCTGCACGGTCCAAAAGGCACAGCTCTCTGTTGTGATGAGGCAGTATAAAGGGGCAGGTGAGAATCTTTTTTTGTATTTTGTATTTTTTTTTTTGTTCTTTTAGTTGCTTTTTAGATCAAAATTGCGATTTAAAATGGACACATAGTAAAATACATGTTCAGACTCTCATAGGTTAGAACTATAGCAAAAAATGCATATTATTCAGAAATAATAACTGTGATTCTGGTTCAGTTCTGGTTCTGTTCTGGTGGGTTCTTTTTTTTTGGATTTTAAAGCGTAGCTCTGTGGAATAGAGAATGAGACTCGGGTGAAAATCTCTCATTGGAATGGGAAACAGGACGGTGTGAAGACGTCTGGAATTATTGTCAAAGGCAGGTAGAAGCCCAGGTCTCTGTCTGTATTTATTTTATATGAGACGAAGAGAGAGAGTGGGAGAAGAGAGGGAAGAGAGAAAGAGAGGGGGGAGTAAGAGAGAGAAAGGAGGGGGGAAGAGAGACAGAAGTGGACTCGAGAGAGAAAGGGAGAGAGAGTAACAAAGAGAAAACTAGAAAGAGAAGGAAGGGGCGAATAGAGAGTAAGAGAGAGAGAGAAAGAAAGACAAAGCCAGACAAAGAGAGAGGGATATAAGGAGGGGGACGGGAGAGAGAGAGGGGGGGAAGAGAAAGAGAAAGGAGGGAGAGAGAGAGAAGAGAGAGAGGGAAGAGAAGAGGAGGATAAAGAGAGAGAGGAGGAAAGAGGGATAGAGAGAGAGAAGGAAAAGAGAAACTAGGGAGAGAGAGAGAATGAAAAGAGAAAGGAGGGATAGAGAGAAAAGGAAAAGAGAAAGGAGGGATAGATAGGGAAAAGAGAAGAGAGAGGGAGGAAAGAGAGAGAGAGAGAAAGGGAGAAAGAGAAAGAGAAAGAGAGAGAGAGAAGGAAAAGGATAGGAGGGAGAGAGAGAGAGAGAAGGAAAAGAGAAGGGAGGAGGAGAGAGAGAGAGAAAAAGGGAGGAAAGAGAGAGAGAAGGAGAGATGAGATTAGGAAAAGAGAAAGGAGGAATAGAGAGACAGAGAAATGGAAGAAAGAGAGGACTAGAGGAGAGAGAGTGAAAGAGAGGGAGGAAAAGCAAAAGGAGGGATAGAGAGAGAGAGAGAGAAAGGGAGAGATAATGGGGAGAGAGAGGAGCGGGAGAGAGATGTAGAGGGAGAAAAAGAGAGAGACTTGGCGTAACATCTCAATATTCCCAAAGTGTGAGAGTAAGAACTATAGCAAGCAAATGAGGAGAAACACAGGAGACTTAAGCTCACATTGTGAAGGCAAAATGAGAATGTAACAATAATGCGAGGGCAGGGAGAGAGGGAGAGTTTGGTGAAGTGGAAAACGCTGCTGTAGAGACAGACAGAGAGAAAGAGAAAGAGAGAGAGAGAGAGAGATAGCGGGGCCTCCATTTGGACACTGCCAGTTGGTGTCTTTCTGCACAGCCAGTGATAAAAGAGGCAAGCCTAGAGAGTCCCCTAATCAAGACAAACCTTCACCCCGGCAACAGATGGAGAGAGGGCGAAGAGAGAGGAGAAAACATGGCGGAAGATGAGTGGGACAGAGAGAGAGAGAGACCAGAGAGAGAGAGCTGGCCTGGGGTGAGTGGCTTAACATGTCGGCTCTGAAGTGTTCTGTGTATTTTAGAATTCACTGGTTTGGTACTTGTTTCGTTTGTCAAAGCAGACGGGCCTGGTATTTGAGTTCAGCCCATTTCTTCAGCCTTGATTTTGGTCAGTACTTTTATTACATTTTGGTTATAAAAGAAATCAAATAAAGTGCTTTTGACAAGCATGACAAGGCTCTCAAAGCTCTGGCCACACTGAACGCATTACTCATTCACTTCATAGACGGTGGTAGGTCGCCCGTGTGTCTGCCAGAATGACGGAAATAAGGTAGAGTGGGTGAAGCTCACGATGCCGGCGGTTATAGGGGCAAATTTGGAGCCGAGTTCTGTATTAGGAAACAGAATTTATTTGCAGACAAAACGGCGAAATAAAAACATAAGAATCATGTAGGTTAATATGAACATTTTAAGACCAAAATGATGAGGCTCACTGTAGCAGTCACAGAGAAAGGTGACAATTTCCCAGTGTAAAAGAGCCGATGGACCCAGAAGCGCCTCCATGTTCTCTTCCTATTTGGAATGCAATGCCTAACAGGTTAGTGCTGTCCATATGTATGTACATACTGTATATGCACTCTGTCCAACTGTCCACACTAGTCTCTAATCCAGGGGTCTCAGACTCACGGCCCGGGGGCCAACTGCAGCCCTCGGAAGGATTTTTTGCAGCCCGCCACTTAATTCCAAAGAATAATGTCAGTGCGGCCCATGGTAGATGTACGCACAATCCCACCCCTCCACCGCGGGCCGCACTGACAGATGAAGCTGCAATCGATGCCCATGCAGATTCAAAACAACAGATTATTAACGCAGTTTACATCCCAAAAGTCAATTTACAGCAGTTGTGAAGCAACGAGTCTAAGTGGATCTGTTAATATGAGTACATGTGCACATACGGCGTCACCGAAGAACCAAAACAAACCACACATGGTGGTACACGTGTGCACACTTCACTTTACGCTCCCACAACCACAGTATCAGAGCGCAGAGGAACGCTGACAGAATCCCCCTGTTCATAAGTATGGGACCATTATTGGAGGGGCTAATAAGAAATAAAAAAACTTTGACAGTCTGTTTACCTGCTCAACACTCGGTGCGTAACTTGCTGGCAACCAGATGACCAAACTCCACCTGTGCGTCGCCGAAATCCACGCGCACTCAGCGGCAAACACAGCTGTCCCATCAATATGCAAGCACGACAAAACTGCAGTGATCTATTCCAGAGGCTTGGCGACATGTTAGCAAAAAATACGAGGCAAAAACAAGCATCTTCCATCCATGTTTGACATACGAGAAGCAGATACACTCCAGTGTGGTCCGCTTTCACACCGGCAAACGAACCAAAACTGGTCCGATTAACGAGCCTCTGTATCCCGGTAGGACAAGGATACCTCCAGTAACCAACACTGATGTTCCCTGTTAATACCGCGGGTCGTCCTCATCTTATCACCATGAACTCATAAAACAGCAACGTAGAACTTTGTACAAACTCACCGCATCAGCCCAGATTTCGGGTAACAGCAGCAGCCAACAGCGCTCCTCCGCGCTCAAGAACCGCGGCTGGTTCCGAGGTGGTGCAAAGCATCCGGACAGAAGCGTGAATCCAGTTTAGCTGATGTCTGCCCTCCGCGCATTTGGTTCTTCCCGGGGAAAGCGCTTTTTACTCCCCGCTCCACGTCATCTGAGCCCGGCCTGAACCAGAGCTGCATCTTCGGGACTCTGGTTTGGATCTAGTCCGACTGTATTTCTCACACTAGGCTAAAAGCAGGACATTTTTTAAAGGTGAATCAATTGAATGGGCGATTGCCTATTGCCATAAAATTATTTAGTTAATTAAAGCCTAAAATAAAAAATGCTGGTTCCTACATGATCACACCGGGACCTCTGTGCAGGTCCTGAACAGAAGTACACAACCCCAACTTTGACTCACTCTGGAGCCACACGTTCGCACGTACTTGCTCTGATCTTCGTGTATTACATTCTCTGTATTGGCCATTGTTGGTAAAATAATTCGAAAATGAATCGCGGCTGCATCTAGACAACAATCTGTTACTGCGCTGGAGTCGTACAGCGCGTCATTTCAGGCAAAGGAGACGCGTTTCCCCCATGATGCATTTCGAATAGTTCGTTTGGACCTGCTGTCTATGGTTTGGACCCGGGTTCGCGTTCACACCAGTGTGAAAGTGTGTGAAAGCACCATCAAACTACAGGTCAAGGCTCACTGATGAGCATCTTCAATCTATCCTGAGGATCTCATGTGCTTCCTCCTGCAAGCCAAATATCTCTCAGCTGTGCAAGATGAAGTGTAGCCAGGTTTCAACCAGAAAGAAGTAGGCAAAAGAAGAAGAGTAGACGTATTAGTTTAAACTTAAGTTCTAAATACATTTTCATGTTCTGAACTGTTATTAAAGATTAAGAAAGTGTGTTGCGTGTTGTTCATTTCTCTCTCTTCATTTCCCGTGCAACCGCTTTTTATCGAATACTCAATGCGGCCCAGCCTCACTCAGACTTTATCTAATGTGGCCCCCAGGTAATTTGAGTTTGAGACCCCTGATCTAATCCCTCATTCACTACACAGGCCTACACTTTAGTGGACGATACAGTGCACTCATAGGCCTGTAACGATAATCAATAAATCATTTACCATATTTTACGGACTATTAGGCTCTCTGGATTATAAAACGCACTGTCATTAAATGGTCTATTTTCAAACCGCACTGAACTTTAAATGAAACACAACAGTTGGATGGGTCAGTGGGACTTTGTTTTTTGCGCGTTCATGGTGACTCTGGTCTTTGTTCAGTTGTGGTGTGTAGGGAGGGTGCTGTCTGGGACCGCTGGATTGTTGGCGTGTTCGCAGTGACTCAGTTGTTCAGTTGTGGCTCAGAGTGGCACATTGGACTCGCTTTTTTGGTTCATTTCTCTGTTCCGTTCCTCGTCGGCGTGAAGTGATGAGTGTGGCTGGGGGTGTTTGTCGCCGCGCAGTCGTTGTCTGCTCCGTGTGTGTTTGCGTGCGCTGTGGGTGGTGCGGCTTTGTAGTTTACTGAAGTCGTGCTAGAACACCCGAGTGGATTCGTGTATAGAGCGCTCTGGATTGTGGGGCGCGTGACCATTTTTTGATGGAGTTGGAGGCTTAAGAGCGCATCTAATAGCCCAGAAAATATGGTAATTGCATGATAACTTTTAACAAGCTCGGTAACTTTTCCAGTCGCTATAATTTCTATTTGCATGCTTGTTTGTTTTCCTCGTCTCTCTCTTTCTCTCTGCCAAAGAGACTGAATGTCAAAAGGCTTCTACCGCTCTCTACTGACTCCTCTCGTTTCCTTAGTGTAATGACGCTTAAACCAACATGTCAATTAGGCTACTTTCCAGTATACACTGTATAAAAAACTGGACTAAGCGAGTGTGATGTCACCCACAGTGTTCAGTGCCACTCAACGGCGATACTAACGGTTACAGGATCTGGCGTCATTTATTAGATGGACAAAATAGCAAAATAGGATCATGTAGAGCAGGTTAACACGAACATTCTAAGACCAAAACAGCAGTTACAGAAAGAGGGACGACGATATTCCAGTGTACGGCAATGGGATGGGAACCAGGGTCAGTAGGAGCTGGAAGAGCCTGCAGGTGAACTTCCTGTTTAGAATGTGGTGGTTAACACATTAGCTATGCCCATTTATATACAGTCTGTGCTTGCCAGTCACATACTCTTGTATCACCACTGAGTAGAAAGTCAAAGCTAGTTGGGGAATTTTGTTACAGAGACTTAATAATCCATTTTATTTTTTGCTTTGTGTCAACAATGGTTTATTCAAATGCCTTTTTTGTTAATAAGTCCTTGCTGAAAGTCAGACTATATTAGGCTATTCTTATTATAACAAGCCTTTTTATTTATTTAGACCTATTGTTTTTGGTTTTCTTGGCAGTTTCTGTGTTAAATGTTCTTTAGAAAGTACATTTTATTGATCGGGTGTATTTGTGTTTTTATTCTATTGTCATTATATTAGTGAAAATTGTCTCAAAATGAATGTCAATATATTGTTTATAGCAATAATTTCTTTGTCAATTAATCGTCCAGCTAAACCTATTATCGTTCTAGGCCTATGCACTCATTCACAGAGTGATTCAGACAGCTCACTACTTTTAGGTCATGTGACTCTGGCGTTTGGGTGAAAAAAGTCAGCTATACTCTGATAAAATGCGATTTCTCTCATAAATAAGTATCATAATGTGATAATAGTTAGACACACACAAGTATTGATAGACTAATAATGACAATACACATTTCTGCCATGCTGGATTTGACATAAACAGACTGGATTATTTGCTTTTTGTCTGAGATGTGGAAATTATCGATCTCTTAACAGCTGGAGCAAAGACAAATGGCTAACGCTAGCACCACTAACACCATAACGCTTTATTTAAGAGTGTTTTATTCAAGATCTACAGTCCCATAAAGCAGCGTTTCATCTGTTTCATTCAGTCGTGTTGTGTCCTGTTAAAGTCCTGTCGTTTTCCGCTGTTGTTTTCCCCGACTCTCCCAAAGCACTGTTGTCTACATTGACTGGTCTTTTCAAGGTGCATTATGGGAAATTTTGAGTGCACTACTTTTTCACCTGCTGGTCGTTCGGACACCGCTAAAATCACGTGACCCTAAATAGTGTCCTAAGTACACAGCGACAGTCTAGGATAAATACACAAAGATATGTAGCATTGTAGATTTACCTGAAGGAAAGATGTGGAGTAAGAAAGCTTTCAGAAATATCCGTGCACATAGAATAGAAATCCATGCGTATCTGCGAAATCCATTCATATTTGACTGTAGTTGCGCATAAAATAAATATTTGTAAAATCTGGAATGAGTCCAGTTGTACATAAAATAGATTGTGTGTATTTTATCCATCAGAATACAAATTGAAAAGTTACGACGTCAAGAATTACAAAATGAAAATGTACGATTACGCTTTCATCAGTACGAATACGAATTCACAGACGGGACTTTACTGTCAAAAATACACCACCACTTCACAGACATTATTTATCAAGCAGTAGAAACCTCGATCAAGATCAAGATTGCGCATGCTTAAGTTTGTAGCAGAGGGTAAAAACAGAGTAATGACACAGCAAGAAGCTACAACAGTGACCAACAGGTGGGTTAATTCAAATTTATTGTAAAAATGTCTTGTCTTGCCACATTGAATTTGGGAATCGAACGCTGCTGTGTAATACTCTGTAGAAATACATTTATTGGCGTTCTCTGCATGCATTTCAGCAGCATTTCTCGGAAGAAATGTATTTGAGATGCATGCAGAGAATGCCGATATTTGTTAATTAACCCTGGGATAACATTACGTCTGATTTTAGCCAACTACCACTGTTATCTACTAAGATATAAGTGCAATTTCCCGTTCAGTGGAGGCATTTCTACAGAATATTACACAACAGCATTCGGTTCCCAAATTCAATGTGACAAGACAAGACATTTTTGCAATAAATTTGAATTAACCCACCTGTTGGTCGCTGTTGTAGCTCCTTGTTGTGCCATTATTCTGTTTTTACCCTCTGCTATAAACTTAAGCATGCGCAGTCTTGATCTTGATCAATGTTTCTTAAGCTCGATAAATAATGTCTGTGAAATGATGACGTATTTTTGACAGTAAAGTCCCCTCTGTGAATTCGTATTCGTACTGATGAAAGCATAATCATAAATTTCATTTCGTGATTGTAATTCTTGACGTTGTAACTTTTCAATTTGTATTCTGATGGATAAAATACACACAATATATTTTATGTACGACTGGACTCATTTGAGAGATTACAAATATTTATTTTATGCGCAACTACAGCCAAATATGAACGGATTTCCCAAATACGCACAGATCTCTATTCTATGCACGAATATTTCTGAAAGCTTTCTTACTCCATAGAAACTAAGGAAACTACTATTTTCTGCTGCAATGTCATTATTTTGTGGTGATGTATGTGTTTTTAATAATAATAATAGTAATTTTTTGTATAGTGACAACATCCTTGTAGCGTTGTTCATTTTTCACTCTCATTTTTCCTGCATTATTTCAAACTCACATCCCCGCTGCCTTGGCACTTTATAGCCTGTTGATCTGTTTACATGGCACAAACTGGAGCCTGTAGATTCATAAAAAACACTATATTTGAGACGTGCGGAGGTGTCGTGGTGGAAGGGGCTTTTTGTTGAGATCTGGGGGCTAGTTAAGAGACAGAGAGAAAGAGAGAGAGAGATATATCTTCTCCCACTGAGCTCTGGTGCGGTGTTTACGAAAGCACAGACTCTCTCCATTAATAACATTGCGGCGCTGTGGTCTCTGTTTGTCTGGGCTGTTCCTGTGTGTTGGAGTCAGCTCGAGCAGGACGGAGCACATCTCTGACCACAATGACAAACCAATGACAATAGAGTTTGTTACCGGGCCGAAGAGAGCGGGGCAGTGTGACACCTGTTCAGACGAATGCAGTTTGGGAGTAAATGATTTCAGTTGTGTGCAATGTTTTTTGCAGAAATGACAGCAATGATAAACTTTTATATTCTGAGATATGCAGAAGTGGGTATTGTGTTTAGAGGTTCTATATTATGTATAAATGACTTTTCTGGGCTTTAATTCATGTTATAACGGTGCCACCTTGTCAGAAAAATATACCTGGAGTTGTGTTACGTTTGGGTAATGCTTTATTATTAGTCTGTCTTCATCTCCGAAGCTCAAAAAGCTCCATTCCACTTTGTCATTTTCAAGTTAACAGTTACTTTTAACTTTTTGTTTCGTAAAGACTGACAATTCCAGGGCTGAAATACGGAAGCCGAGAGATGTCACAACAAACGCAAACGCCACAACAACTACAAACACGACAACACAACAAAAAGCCACAACACACCAAAAAAAGCCACAACGGAAATGACCGCGGGACTCTATTTTAATGCAAACGTGGCAACAAATACAAACGCCACAACACAAACGCAAATGCCGCAACACATTAAAAAGCCACAACTCATCAAAAAGCCACAACGGAAGTGAGTGCGGGACTCTATTTTCCGACGGACCGATCAAGTGGCAAATGAAGAAGAAGAGCTACAATGTGAAAAGTAAAGGAATGGAGAAGTTAGAAACGTAAGTAAAAGTAAATTATTGTTTTATCATTATTCGTTTCACGTTGTAGTTCTTCTTCTCCACTTGCCGCTTGATCGGTCCATCGGGAAATAGAGTCCCGCGGGCATTTCCGTTGTGGCTTTTTTGGTGTGTTGTAGCTTTTTGTTGTGTTGTCGCATTTGTATTTGTTGCGACGTTTGCGTTTGTTGTGACCCGTGACCCCTCTCGGCTTCCGTACTGAAAGTATCCATATGATTTTAATAAGGTGTAAGGAGTTTAAAAACACAGTGAAGCACTTCCTGTATTACCACATGACATCACAGTGGAACAGAGTGTTTTCAGTTTGAGAGAAGAACTCAGCCTAAAAATGCAGGATTTGGGAGTTAAACATGTGTGAATGAAAGTCCAGGTATGTTTTGATGAGGAAACATTGTAACAGATCAGAATATAGTGTAATATGGGCCCTTTAAGTAAGAGTACTGCTTTTCAAGTCACATATGGTCCAAGAAAAGTACTACTCAGAGTAACTGTAGTATGCAGTAAGCGTAACTGTATGGACATAACATTTAATATATGATTTGATATATGATTTAATGTAGGAACTAATGAAGGATGAAACATTAAGTAATGCACAAAATCTGGTAAGAGATAAGAATAAAAAACAAAGCCCACTTGAAACACAAATGTTCAAATTATGTAACCAAAAAAAAAAAAAAAAAAAAAAAGGAATACTGTTCAAATTGTGTTATTAAAAGTGGCTTAAGTAATTACTTAACAGCACAGACTCTCTTCAAACAGGAACTCAATTTTGTTGGGCAGAAGACTGACAGAACAAATGGATTTATCAAAATAAACACTGTTATTCCTTCCTTTTTTTTTCAGATAACCACTGTTTATTTTGATGTGAAGAGACACATGAGCAGTGATGGCTGACCTTTCAATGACTGGGTATTTTTTTGTGTTTGTTTGAAGGGACATGTAATAATAAGTCAAAAATACATTACTGAAATTGCAAACAAATCATCAATACGAGTGTTTATGGTCCTGCTTAGGTGTTTCATTTTCAACAAAAAAGGTGAGAGTGACTGAGAAGTGCTTCTAGTTAGCTTCACAACCCGAGGGAATGTTGATGGCATCAGTTGCAAAGTATCAATAGTACATTACAGGAACCATCACACCCTTACAAAGCTGTTCTCATTTCTTATGCATGGCTTACACAGGACTAAAAGCTACATTTCCAAAGACTGTCAACATAGAAAACCCCTCTCCAGTGACCACTCCTGCTCTTATCATTGAGTCTGACTGGATAATCTATCTTCATGCATGGGCCATTGTGCAGTTTTGTTCCACGCTACAGCGACCATCTGTCTGAGCCGCGGAGAGCACTCAATAACATGGACATGGTTGGGTTAGCTTCAAACTACAAACCAATGTACAATTATGGCACACTAAGCATACTCATGTAATTACAAAGGGAATGATCCAGAGAAGGCCGTCCCAAGTCTAATGCTGCTAATTATTCACCACATCATTGAATTCATTTTAGTCTTACATGACTTTAATGTGTTAAATTGCAAACCAAATGTAGTAGAATTTATAACATGTCAGTAACAGTTCTGTTTAAGTACAGTTTTCGATTTTGGATGTTCCACAGTACCGTATTTTTTGGACTATAAGGCGCACTTAAAATCCTTTAATTTTCTCAGAAATTGATAGTGTGCCTTATAATCTGGTGCGCCTTATGTATTAATACTGGTTTTGTTTACTGACCTCAAACTGATTTTATGTGGCACACAGCGCTCAAAAATCTGTCAAAATGTTTTACTAGGACTTTGGTAAACTATGAAGCCACACCGCTTGATGGACTGTCGGAGCATTATGGCTACTGTACTGCAGAGTTACTCCAACTGAAGCTGACCACATCAGCGCACTTAGAGTGAGCTGTTTTTTCAGCACTTATAGTTTATGCAAATTAACCATGTGGTTTTAAGGTTTGTTTCTGTAAAATGTAAACAACAAATGTGCGCAAAACTGCATTAAACACATTATTATTCAATGTATATTTGAGTCCACCTCGTAGGAAATAAAATAAACCAACTTAAATTATCCGCCCACATTCACATTCATAATACACATTCACCAAAACAGGAAGAAAATGCCGGACTAATTTTGCCAATGGATTGTGGATGCCTGGACTAAGGTCTCAGTCTCAAGTGTCGTCTGTTTGTTTCACTTAATGAGCCTTACAAACCGGTGCACCTTATGTATGAAAATAAACAAGCAAATTCAACATTATTGATATTGCACCTTATAGTCCGAAAAATATGGTACACAAAATTGACTTGAGTTTTAAGCCATGTTAGAATGTTGTTACTTTGTCAACTTCATGTTACTTCATGTTTCATTCAAACAGGTTTGAGTCACCCTTTGTCATTAGTCTGTCTAAATCTCTAAAGCTCAGAATGCTCTGTTCCACATTGTGATGTCATGAAGCAGTAGTTTTCAAGTTCAAGCTTTTGTTCAACAGAGATTGGCAACACCAGGGCTGAAATTATCCAAATGATTCTAGTGAAGGTGTAAGGAATTTAAAAGCATAATGGAGCACTTCCTGTATTACCCCATGACATCACATTTCTGTTTGAGAGAAGAACTCTAAAAGCCTAAATGTGCAGGATCTGTGTGTTAAATGTGTGAATGAAACAAAACGTGACTCCAGGTCTGTTTTGATGAGGAAATATTACAACATAGATTAGAATATAGCATAATATGAGTCCTTTACACTTATCTTCATGGAAACAAGCAGGCACCGCAACTGGGCCAAGTTTACATGTCAGATCTGTGGAGAGGTGCCCCTGCTCACAGTAAGAATGCATGCTGTCCAAGGTATTTTTGAGCAATAAAAACACCTGCAATTAGTGAAAGCCAAGATAGGTCGTATGATACTGTGAAACATTCAAGGACATGCGATATTACCATGGAAAAAAGCGAGTGGCGAAGTCTCCATCAGAAAAGTTACTTGCACCATTAACATTTTCAATCTGTGGAAGAAACCGTGTTCGACAAAAGTTTTCTTGGACTTGATGAAAACAAGAAAATCCAAAACAAAACTGCTTCCGATAGAGTTTGTACAAAAATAGTCTTCAGAGGAACTTCTCGTAGGTGTATGGGGGGTTTTGAGTGACGCTTTCGATGATGGGATCTGCAAATCTGTGAGAAAACCCATCCAAAGGAATGACAAGCAGCTGCCCACTTCTGTTGTGCTTTTTGACTCAGAGCGCTGTAGACATGCTCGTACAGATCAACCGCTGATAGGAGACGTACTGTTTGTCTCAATAAGAACCGATGTGGACTGGCTCAGACAAACAAGTACAGAGTGAATCACAGCACAGAAAATAAAAGGAAACAAAAAACTCTGAAAATGACATCTTTATTAGTACTAAACTTAATGAACAAAAACAAGTGTAATTTATGCTGTTCCTGATTCTTGTTATCTTAAAAATGTGAAAAATATAACTTGTTCATTTGAAACAGTTTGCAGCGGTCCAAAGTTATTCCTCATTTAACTTGCACATTCAGAGCATCCTAATTATTCATCCTGATTAGTTAGACAACTTTCAGAGATAAGAGTGGAGTTTGCCATCACGATAAAGCTAACAGCAACTAGGATGCTAACTGCGAATTTGCTGATTAATCAACATTAAAATGCTTTAAAATCAGAGGCAGATAGTACACAGTTGGCTTACTTTGAATTCAGGAGCTGCTTACATTGATAATATCTGTATCAAGACAAAATCCTGAACAAACCTGGATACAGGACCTTTAAGACTAAATTAAAGTTACATAGCCATTTTACCAATAAAAACATATAATTGCAAGTTTATACAGCTTATACTTACAGTAAAATGCCACTTGAAGAGTTGGGGTCTCTGCTTTTGTACAGGAAGTCAGTGGAAGTCTGTATCTGTTATTATTTTAGATCAATATTGCTGTTTACAATGAACAAAATGTAAAATAATCTACATATGTACATACTAAATACCCCACACAAGTATAGTATGTCTTCTTTAAAGGTCCCATGATCTATGTCAGACATTTCAAACTCAGGCCCCGGGGCCAAATTTGGCCCGCGATACAATAATATTTTGCCCACGAAATAATATCAAATATAGAGACAGTATTTGTTTAAATTTTTGTATTAAATTATTAAATTATTATTAAACATTTATTTTAACATTTAGGTTTAAGATAACATATCTCGAAAGAGGAGAAAACATGCAGATGTTGTTGAAATTTTTCATTAAATATTTAGTTAGTTAGCCCACGACTTAGTCACAGTTTTTATTTATTTAGTTATTTTATTTGAGTTTGACACCCCTGATCTATGTTATGATGTTGTGTCTTCAACATACCCCCCCTTTTGATGTCATATGGTAATACAGGAAGTTCTCCACTGTGTTTTTACACCTTCACTAGAATCATTTGGATAATTTCAGCTGTGGAATTGTCAAACTCACAACAAAAGGTAAAAGGTAACTATCTCTTCACAAGGTGGAACAGAGCATTTTGAGCTTTGCACATACAGACACACTAATAAAGAAGGATTACTGAAACATGTGTGATTGAAACAAAACACAACTCAGTGTGTTTTTGATGACGCAACAGCAATGCAACATGGCTTAAACTTCAAAAGAGTTAGTTTTGCGTAACATAACTCTACATCAGTAAGGCAGAACCACAAGGATGAAATTGGGACTAAACCGTGATCAATAATTCAAATACTCACTGATGCAGGATCAAAAGAACAACCTGACTCTACTATTTGAAAGTCAATGAACTCTGCACCCCACCAACGGGACCCTTGTTCATAGCCTGTAAACAATATGAAGTAGTTTTGAAGGATGGAGCGAGCACAAATGCCTGGCTGCCATTCCCTTTGTCATGTTACAAGTGGAGTGTGACAGTTACCTGAATCTACTCCTCCCTCCAGACCTCCCTCTTCCCCCTCTCCCCCCTCTTCCCCCTCTCTTCACACCTCCACAGCCCAAAACAGATGCCAAGGACCCAGGCAGCGGCGCCCGTGTTTTGGTTGGCACGTCTGGCTCTCACGAAAATCAAGAAAACAACCCCAGGAGGTCCGTGTACAGAAGTAAATGTCAGAAAGGGACAGATTTTCATACAGTGGCTGCCTGGTGTGGGCTGCAAGGGGAATGTGGAGATGCGGTTTTGAAGCCAATCCTGCACATCTAATGTTTAATGAGGCTATGAGGGGTTTGATGATGGTCACGGAACTGTAAAGCAGAGATCTGTGACCACATGAATAGAGGTAATTTAATTTACATATTTATGATATGTATCTATAATTATCTTTGACTGCCAACATTCAATTTTAATTTAATATCTTATAAAAAGTCTTATTAAAAGTCATAACTTAATGGCCTATTTATATAAAAGTCTAGTCCAGGTTTAGATATCCAGAAGCAGATTGGCTGGTCAGCTCTTCTTCCTCAGTTGTTAGAGTGTTTGCCCCCATGATCTGAAGGTTGGTGGTTCGAATCCCGCTCCCGTACATGAATACTGTGTCCTTGGGCAAGGCACTAAATAGCTGTTACCTTGAGAAGTGCTCATCACTGGGAATACCAGGTGCCACAGTGGGGCGCCAGTGGCAAAAAAAACAAACAAAAAACTGTTGTTGTGTCCTTAGGCAAGACACTTCAGCCACATTGCCTAGTATGATTGTGGTGTGAGAGTCCTGGTGGTGGTCGGACGGGCTGATAGTGCAGCTGTGGCTATAATAATAGTTTATCTTTGGCAGAATGTGGAGTGAATAAATAATTCTCTGTAAACAAAAGGAGCTATCTAAATCCAATGATTAATTAATATATTTAATTAATGACATCACAAGGTGCAACAGAGCATTTTGAGCTTTGGAGATGTAGACAGACTAATAATAAAGGAATACTCAAACATGTGTGAATGAAACCACAACTCAAAGTGTTTTTGATTAGTTAAAGGGGCTGTCACACCTTGACGATCTAGCCAGCGTGTGCCGACGTATGAAAAATTTTGCAAATACACTGGCATACAAGTAGAGGTAAGATCTTAAGACCGAGCCCAAGCCCGACCCGGCCTAAAATGTCAATCATTACTTCGGGTCGGGTCGGGCTCGGGCTTCAAATAAATATATGTTTATAAAATGTATGCTAAAACGATGTGTGGATACTAAACTAAGGAATACTTGTTATAAAATAAATAATATGGATAAAACAGAGAAGTAATGTAATGTAATTGCTATTTAACTACTAAACAGGATCCGCAGAGCCAGAGCTCTGCGCACGTGAACGCCCCTCTTCATTTAATAATCTTCCCCTCCGCAAGTCTGCATCTATTTTGACCTGGTATCCCCAATATGGAGGAGCAAGAAGTTAAACTAAAGGCAGGAGAACTGAAAAGACAAACACGCACCGGTAAGAGTGAGGTGTGGAAAAGCTTCAAATTGATTGTTGAAAATGCTACAGAAACTTGCGTTGGCTTCGCTGAATGTCGTCAATGTGGCGCTTTGCTTTCATACGAGAGCAAAAAGACTGGCACCTCGACGCTGAGCACTGCTCCTCCTCCCGAGTCACAAATAAAATATGACATTTCGGGTTTGCTTCGGGCTCGGGCCTGCAAATCAAGTTAATTGGTCGGGCTCGGGCCGGGTCGGGTTTTAATACCCGCGGGCCGGGTCGGGTCGGGCTGGATTTTTTAGGCCCGATCTCACCTCTACATACAAGCATGCTGAAAACTTCTCGACGTGTGTAGCTTATGCTTATGTGTCCTGCATACAAGTTTTGCAATCGTTGACACACGTTCACACATATTAATTATAAGTTACTCAAAAGTCCATATAAGTTGAGAAAATGTCTAGCGTGCCCATGACTTATGAGTAATGTGCTTTGAACCGATGTGTAACTTATATTGAACTTATCTCCAACACATATTGAAGTATGCAGACGTATTTCACATGTTCTGATGACCGCAGAACTTACCGAGCGTGTTTCTAACTTTTATCTACCGTATGGCGTATTGGCAGCATGTAGGGAAATTGGTATATAAAAATGGCGAAACCATCAGTACTCCTCCAGACTTCATGGTGAGCAGACCCTGTGGTACCACCCACTACACAAATCATCTAAGAGATGGAGGATCCGGCGAGGCTGAGACGAGAATACATACTAACTGTCCTTCAACATCAGCCTGATCTCATCGATTTGTTACTGTAACAGGTGCATGCCAATAGAGCCAGGAGAAGAAGAGATCAACGGCGGAGAAGGAACTGGGTGAGACCATGGATCAGGAGGCGAGGCCAATTTGGCTTGTATGATCAGCTGATGGTGGAACTTAATGTTGCTACTGCGATGTCTAGTGCAGTTATGAATTGTCGAGCAGCAGCCTTTTTATAGGAGATGACATGTGAGCGTCGGTGATACGCTGCCGTGCGCTGTGCATAAGTTAGACTGTCACTGAGCATAAGTTGTGGACACTGGCAACACGCTAAGCATTAGTTGGTGTAAGTTATATATAAGTTATTAAAACGCTCTATATGAGTTACTAATGCATTATGTATACGTCCAACTCGCCCAAAATGTTAATAAAAAAACATCAGTAGTTCAGCGTGCCAGCGTTTTAGGGAAATTCTGGTACGTTGGCATACTCTGGCTAAATCGTCAAGCTGTGACAGGGCCTTAACAACAATCATGGCTAAATGCTCACAAGAGTCTATTTTGCGTGACATAAGACCATTAAGTCTGAATGCACGTTATATAACATGACATTGAGCCGTCAGTAAATGCAGTAGCAGCACTACACTGCTGAATACTTTCTTTCGCAGTAGCCAACAAGAGAATACAAGCGTTGCCCAACTCCCAAACTCCATTGCATCATGTTGCCTTGAAAGTTTGCATTGTCAACTTTCCCTACTTCCTTTTTTTTTACCTCTGCACATGGCCTCTCCCTCACCTCTGCCTCAACTGAATTACATTTTTGTATTAGCGCCCAATAGAACATAGGAAGACATCCCATTACTCTTTATATAGCACACAGGAACATTTAAGTCCAGATTATGATTGCGATTGCCCGCTTTGTAAACGCCAAACAGGTCCGGCTCAACCTTGGACCACATACAAAATGAAAAAAATAAATAAATAAAATCTGCGGTAATTACATCGTAGCAGTATTGCTTTTAAAACAGCTTGTTATCTTCCCTCTCCCGAGCCTCAAAGTGGCATTTATTTGGCCTTTAAACAATGGTAACTCGTATTATCTATGACAAGGGGAGGGGAGCCACTGAAGTGAGCTAGCATTTATTTTAAAGTGGTTTTAGTGCAGTGAGTTTAACTTGGGGTCGGGAGAAGTACTCTAGCTAATTATTTTTGACAAAGCGGGTGAATTTGTTCTGAATCCTTTAGAGTGGTGTCAGAAAGAATAATATTTCCCATCCTCTTGACATTTATATGAAAATGCAAAAAAAAAGGAAAAAAATGAGTGCGACAATGAAAACGGGAGCACCATCTGTAGTTGGAGCGATTATGAGGCGTTATGTACTTTAATTTTGAACAGACTCGCTTCAGGGGACACAGTTGTGGGGGTGAGAAAGGAAATGAAACAGAAGAATAAGAGTTGGATGTTTGGAGGTGATCAAAATGTTTTCAAAAGAGAGATTCTTACATATGGACAAAAGGACATTGTCAAGAAAGAAATTACTATCACTTCTGTATTTATTTATTTGTATTCAGTGCATTCAAAGTATTTTCCCAGGAATGTTTCATTATTTTGAACTTGAACCACACTTTTCAACACGGGTAAGAACTTGAATTTTAAGGTGCACAATGAAACTTTTCTCGTGAAGTGAAGTGTTGCAGTCTTGCCTAGAAAAATACTGGTCTACAGTGTAGCATTAAACTTTATCCATAAGTATTAGCAGTGGCTCCCCAAGTCAAGTTACAGGTCAGATCTGTGGAGCAGCAACTCTGATCACAGTAAGAATGATTTTGATATGTTCTGTTATATTTAGGCCTTATTATTATTACTGTATTAGTACTGTATGTAAGTTGCTCCAGGGTATAAGACACACCAGCCAAAAATGTGTAATGATGGAAGGAAAAAAACATATATAAATCACACCGGACTTTAAGTGAGAACAACAGGCTGTTAACATATTAAGAGTTACTCAGTTAACTATAGCACAAACAATATTACAAGTTTACCAAACTCTAATCACACTCCAAGTCACTAAATCCATTGAATTCTTCATCCTCTGTCACTTCTGAGCAACTCCACGACCTCCAGAGGTAAATGGAGCACCGCTTCTTCTTCTGTGTAGCTGTCGTCAGACTCAACATCACTTCCAGTCAGAATTATTCCAGCCTTTCTGAATCCCGACAGGATGGTTTCAGTTGTCACTGAAGTTCAGGCTTTGTTGATCCATCCAGTGACTTCCAGGAAAGTTGCATGGTGCACCCTCCTGGTTGTCTTGAAGCTGTGTTCTCCATCCCCGACTTTTGCCAGTCCCTCACAAGTTTCTCACTCACTCCAAACTTTCTTTCTGCTGCTCGATTACTGTTTTCAGCTGCAGATTTCACTACTTGCAGCAACAGTGGCTGTTTCTGCAGGAGATATGTGCAGTAGAGGATGAAGTGACAGTGGTACAGGAGTAATAGGAGCAGCAGATAGTAGCATAAGCCTAGAGCACCTTCTCGTGGCTGTCAGTGTGAAAATTTGGATATATAAGTTGCACCGGACTATAAGTCGCAAGACCACCCAAACCATGAAAAAAGTGTGACTTATAATCCAAAAAATACAGCACTATTATTGTATATGGATTCAATTTGGGCTAGACTTTTAACTGCAGTCTAATAAGTCTTCTTCACTGTGTTATAATTAGGTAGGATACTTTTTACAATAACACCATACCGCATTTAAAGGTGATTGGTCTTTTTAATTGTGATCACAAGTAGATTCAGACCATGTTCTCTGACTGAAATAACACATGAAACTAAAACCATCTTGTAAAAAAGCCCACGGCCATTTAAAGCTTTTTTGGGCTTTTCATTGCTTATGCTTTATTTAACCTTCACTGACCCGAATGGAAGCCAGGCGTTATAATTGTTGCTCCAGGTGATATTAAGGAAAATCGTTGTTCTTAAAGTTTGAATCATAACTTTCAAATACACTGTCCAAAAACCCTTCAACACTGTTCTGTCGTCCTACAAGGTTTTGTGGCTTCAGAATATTTGACCCTGTCTTATGTTTTTCTCATGTGTATTGATAAATTCTCACCAGACAATGGCAGAGGTAAACACAGCAGGGGTCTTTGTGAAATCTGCTAGATGAGGAGAAAGGGGAAATATTACTTTAACAGTGATTTTGACTGTAAGTTTTTGAAAATGTACCTTGATAAAGCTGATATCTAGTCTATATTTAGTGTGTCCTGTTGAGGAGCAAAAGCATGACTAAAGATCTGGTGACTCATTCTAATCTGTGTTAATATGTAGCCCTTGAAAAAGACACAAAAAAAAAGTTTGTACACCCCTGGCTAGAAATTTAGTTTTAGTATTAATGTATAGGATATTAATTAAAGGTGCTCTGTGTAACTTTTCTGGTGGAGGATCTACCACCTGCTCATCTTAGAAATTATTAAGTGTGTTTGTGTGTAATTGAACAAATGCAAGATATATATGTTTTATGGAATTTTGTGGAACATCCTACAAAGACAAAGAGGTAGCAGACCCCCACACATAAGGAAACTTTAAGACCTCTAATTTTAATATACCGTTTTTTTGTAAGTCAGACTTTTTGGGGGAAATTTATTTTATAAAATCAGAGATCAGGAACTGACATTTATCTTGAAAAGCAAGTTATAGTAATAACAATAGAACAGAGAACAACAGACTGTTAACGTCACATATGAACAGTTCTTCAGATAACTATAGTATAAATAACATAACATAGCAAGTTTACCAAACTCTCCATCTCCCTTCAAATCATTAAATCCACTGAATTCTTCATCCTCTGTGTCACTTCTGAGCAACTCTGCGACCTCCGAAGGTAAACAGAGCATCGCTTCCACTTCTGCCTAGCTGTCATCAAACTCAGCATCAGTTCCAGTTAGAATTATTCCGGCCTTTCTGAATCCCGACAGGATGGTTTTGGTTGTCACTGAAGTTCAGGCTTTGTCCATCCATCCAATGACTTCCAGGAAGGTTGCATGGCGCACCCTCTCAGTTGTCACAAGTTTCTCACTCACTCCAAACTTTCTTTCTGCTGCTCGATTTCCATTTTCCGCTGCATATTTCACTGCTTGCAGCTTGTAATCTGCATAATATGATTTTCTTTTTGGGGCATTTGTGTTCAGTCTTCTCAGTCGTCTTTATAAGTTTGTTTAAAATTTCAGTGGTGCAAAAGTAATGGTGCGATTGACTGACATGATACAGACAGGACAGTGGTTCTTTCTGCTGGAGACAGAGTGAAGAGTGAAGTGAAAGTGGTACAGGAGTAACAGGAGGAGCAGATTCTGGCACACAAGCCTAGAGCGCCCTCTTATAGCTGTTAGTGTGAAAATTTTATTATCATTGCAGGACCACCCAAACCATGAAAAAAGTGTGAATAATAGTCCAAAAAATACAGTAATAATGTTTTTGTACAGTATGGGGGTTGTTCATTTTTATAGACTATTCCCCTTATTCCATTATTTTGTCAGAGTTGCCACAGAAACCATTTACTGATGATTTGGAAGATTTTGTTTTTATGCCAATTGCCCATCCATCCAATCACACTTACTATGACAGGACTCGGCAATATTTGTGAAACGTTCGCCCCGGAACACAGCAGCACTAGGAGCTATAATGAGATTGAAACCGGCAACTCTCTGGTAGGTGGGTGAACGCTCAACCTGAGTTTAGTTCAATTTATACACAAAACTTTTATTCCACTTTGTAAAATCTGACCTTGAGCAGCAATACATTTCCGTCTATTACTTTAAATTCTCTTGCGGGGACCCAAGAGGCACATTTGGGATCATTATTCCTAAAATGTCTCCTCGGTCTAGTTCAGTGCACAGGTTACAGCTCTGGCCATTACCTTTTGTGACATTGTGAGCGCATAGAAACAGATAACTGCCAATATATAGGCCCTGTTCCAGCTTTAGATTTACTCACAGTTTGTTGTGCGAAGCTCCCGAGACAACACACTCGGAGGAAATATGGCAAGCGATAAAAGACAAAAGACAATATGAGAATTTAATCAGCGATGCACCACTAGGGACACCCCCGACCGGCTTTGTTTCCTTACATAAGAACAGGAGGTGAATGCTGTCTGTTGCACATAGAGATCTGAGAGGACTAGTGTAAAACGGTAAATCTTTTTTTTTCCAGAGGGTACGTGCCTTTTGGCTAACTACATGTTTGGTTTTAGGTAGAAAAATATCCCTGCAACATGGTCCTGAGGCTGTTACTTTTACTGTTGCAGTGGATACAGCTATGAAAAGACGGGAGACCAGCGCACTAGATACTTTTTATGTTTTCATCTTTTATAGCTGCAATATGGTGACCGCAATTGCCTTTTCGTGACCCGCTGCGGTGGTTTTCAATCTGTGGTTTGCGCACACTGCTGGAGTTCAGAAATATAAAGATAGCGTTACTGACAACTGTCCCTGCTGAAAGGTGCACTGTGTAACTTTTCTGGAGGGGGTCCGCAACCTCTTTGTCTCCATGGAGATGTTAATGTTTTGGTTTATATTGTTCACAGTATGGTATTAAACTAATCTGTCTTGCTTTTATTCAACTGCAGCACTGCAAAAATGAAAATCTAGCCAAGTTAAGATTGCTTGAATTAAGACATTTTTTATCATGATTTGAGTAAATTTCCCTTGACAAGTAAAATGATCTACCAGTGGAACAAGACTTTTTGTACTTAAAATATGAAAATACATCTTACTATACTTGAGATAAGAAAAACAACAACTCTTTGCACTTAAAATAAGAAACTGAATCGAATGTTGCTTGTAAACGCACTTATTTCATTAGTAGATAATTTTACTTGTCATGTTGAATCTTCTCAAATAAAGTCAAATGTTCTTAATTTAAGTCAGTTGAGGTGTTATTTATTGCTCAAAAATATATATTAAAAAACATTTATTCTTATTTTGAGTGGTGGTGTCTCTCTACAAATTTTATCTGTACTTTGACTTGAAAGTCTCCAGAGAGATTCTAAAGTTTATGACCATACTGTGGAACATTCTAGACACATCTCCAAGGAGACAAGCAGGTGATGGACCCTCCAGCAGACCAGGTGCACTGTAACTTTTCTGGTTGAAGGTCCATCACTTGCTTGTCTCCATGGAGACATTGCTTTGCTTGGTATTTCCAACAGTATGACTTATAGATATAGAGAGCATTGTGCTTCTATTCCTCACCTTAAAAATGCTTAAACCTAAAATGTTCATTTTGTCTTCTTGTGTACTTTAACTCCTTGAGTTATTTTTTAAAAACAGTACAGTAAAGTGTATCTACCTTGTTGATGTGTTTTGGCTCTAGTTGCTGTCATCTTCAGAACTGTCCCCGGTGTTGGTGGTGCCGTGTTGTGTATGAGTTACTTCCTGTAGGCGTGGTCAGCCTGATTGACCCAGCAGATCGCTCAGACTGACCACGCTTCTCATCGCCTGGTGAAGAACAAGGGAGAACAAGTTCAAACGTTGGATCAGGGAGGCACACACCTGGGACACCCTCCTCCAGAGAGCACCAGGCGATGGGAAGCGTGGTCAGTCTGAGCGACCTGCCAGGTCAAAGTAACAACAGCTGATATATGACACATCACCACCAACACCGGTGACACTTCTGAAGATGCAGCAGCAGCAGCAGCAGCCTAAACATGTAAACAAGGTAAATAAACTTTACTGTATTGAATTGAAAAAAGCTTGCTGTGAGCTCCTCTCCACAAATCTGACCTGTAACTTGATCTGATTGTTGCACCTGATTTTGTCCTTGAAGAGATTGGTAAATTATTGGGAATTGGGATACTATGGAACATTCTAGACAGTATTATCTCCATAGAGACAATCAGATGGCATACCTACTGCACCTTTTAGTGTAATGGTGAAAACAAATAATCAAAGTCTGTTTGTATTCTCATCTGGGGTGCGTGTTTGTTTGGCTTTTTAATAATGATTTATTGTTTTCTTTGTTGGCACCGAAGGACACCTAACAAAGAGGCAATTAAACACATAGCAACAGATAAAACATTTAATTTAGTGTCAAACCAAAGATAAATCTGTCAAAACAAGCGTAGATTGCTGAATAATAAATGGAGAGCACTGAAGAGGGCTTCCTGGTTCATGGAGTAGAATATGTTACCAAACATTTAAACCTCAGATACCCAGTCCCCATAGAACAGTGACTGGCTCAAACTTTTGTCACGATAATAAAATTTCAACGAAAAATGAAAAATAGAATTAAGTAGTCCCTTGTGGTCATACAGTACTTCTGCTATTGATCAAGTTCTTTTTAAAACAATTATGAAAAGGTTCAGTTTGTCCTTTCATGTGATTTTTTTCGTCATTATCAATCAATCGCTCAAACTGGTACCAACTGGTAGTTTTTGTAGTCATTTTTGTATTTACTTAAGTGCTTAATTGCCCTTCTCTTTTGTCCCTTACAGGCTACGGTATCGGACTGCCACAGGGCTCGCCGCTCACTCGAAACGTGTCAGAGTTCGTGAGTCGCTACAAGTCTGACGGATTCATGGACATGCTCCACGACAAATGGTACAAGGTGGTGCCCTGTGGGAAGAGAGTGTTCGCCGTGACAGAGGTAAGCAAAAGAAAGAGGGAGCGAGCGAGAGGGGGGTCTTTTTTGATTGTGTCCGTCAAAGAGGGAGAGAAGAAGAGATAGAAAAGAGGGAGAGAGAAATAAAGAGAAATAAAATAAATAAAGAGAGAGGAACAGAGAGACGGAAGGGAGGGAGAGAGAGAGAGTCAATGAGAGAGAGAGGGGTTCGTTTACTTTTTCATTGTGTTTGTCAAAGAGTGAGAGATGGGGAGCGAGAGAGACTCAAAGAAAAGGAAATAGAAAGAGGGGGAGACTGAAATAAAGAGAGGGAGAGAGAGACAATGAGGGCGGTGGGGGTTGTTTACATTTGATTGTGACTGTCAAAGATGCAGAGAGAGGGGAGAGAAATAAAGAAAGATACAACGGAGGGGGAGAGTGAAATGAAGAAACAGGGAGAGAGAGATTTTGATTTTTAGCAGAACTTTATTGTGTTCGTAAAAACATTTTGCAGTGAATTTCATCCAAACCTCTTTAGAAAGAGAGGGGGCGGGGGGGTGAAAGAAAGAGGGGGGCAGAAAATGAGTGGGAGAGAAAGAAACAGAGAGAGAGAGAGAGAGAGAAAAAAAACATACAGAGAGAGACAGAGAGAGAGGGCACAGAGACTGAGAGACACACACAGAAAGAGACAGACGGGGAGACACAGAGAAAGAGACAGAGAGAGAGACAGAGACTGCGTTCAGACTGCAGCCTGAAGTTACCCAAATCTGATTTTTTGGCTTCTATGTGACCTGTATCCGATCTTTTAATGACAGTCTGAACGGCACAGATCTGAATTTTTCAAATGCGACCCAGGACACTTGGATATGTGCTCCTGAATCCGATACATATCCGATCTTTTGACATGCGACTTCAGTCTGAACGGCCAAAGCGCATTCATCCGACCTACACGTCATTAACAAGCGACAAACGTCCCTATTCTGCGCTGAAGCAGGCGGAAACCGGAACTGTAAAATCGCCAGGTGCTCAATGCTCGCGACCATATTTGGACAACTTCCGTAAACACAGAGCACGCTCGCTGCGGTTGACGTCATCGTGTCCTCCAGTGCGCATGCGGGACACTTTCGGGCCGTTTACCGTTCACACTGAAGTCACAGACAAGTCGCATTTAATTGGAAATGTGAACGACCTCGCAAAAACATCGGATTTCACAAAAAAATCGGAATTGAGCATTAAGCCCTGCAGTCTGAACGTAGCCATAGAGACACACAGAGAGAAACCGAGACACGCAGAGAGAGAAGCAGAGAAATAGAGAGAGACAGAGACACAAAGCGAGAGACAGGGACACAGAGACACAGAGAGAGATAGAGGTAGAGAGAAAGACAGAGAGAGACAGAGACACAAAGAGAGAGACAGGGGCACAGAGACACAGAGAAAGACAGAGACACAGAGAGAGACAGATAGAGACAGGGAGAGAGAGAGACTCACAGAGAGAGAAGCAGAGAGATAGAGAGAGACAGAGACACACAGACACAGAGAGAGACAGAGGTAAAGAGAAAGACAGAGAGAGACACAGAGAGAAACAGAGAGAGAGACAGACCGAGACCAGGAGAGAGAGACACACACATAAAGAGACAGACAGGGAGAGACTCTCAAAGAGAGACAGAGAGAGAGGGACTCACAGAGAGACACAGGTAGAGAGACACGCACACAGAGACGGAGAGAGAGAAAGTGCAACAGAGAACGAAAGGGAGAGAAAACAAGAAAGAGAGAGAGCATGTTTACTTTTGTTGCTGTTTGGACGTGCATTGTGTGCCAACCAGAGCTGTGGCATGTCCGTAAATGAGTCTCTACCTCAGGGACATTGGCTGAATTGGTTGCGCCCCTCTCACCACACACCCCCACACACACTCACACACACACACACACTCACACACACACAAACACAGGTGACCAGACAGGAGCCCTCCAGTATCGCACAGTTCTGGGTCTATTTTCTGCCCCTAAGCAGAGATACAGACACTTAGAGCTGAGTGGAGAAGACACTTATTTGTGGCGGAGCAGAGTACTCACCGTTCTCGGGCCCCTTCCTGTTTGCACCTCTTTAGAAAAGTTGAAGTCTCAAGATGGCACCCTCTTTCATCCCTCTCGCCTATTTGGGCTATACAAGTCTGTTTGCCCATCTCGTCAGAATCACACTCAAACCATCCAAGCCCGTTTTCCACCACTACACACATAATAGAGGTTGATCTGGAGTGTCTGGACCCAACCATACGCTCGCAGTCTGTGGTGTATAGGTGCTTTATGTTATATAAAATGTAAGACAAACTTGCACTGATCAGGTGGAGGGTTAGTCCAGGCTACTATCTGGCAACCCAATCCTGTTTTTGGAAGTAATATCTTGCTTTTTTAGGCAGACAGTTTCCATTTAGTGGGCTATATTTGAATACATCATTTTATTCATTCATTTATTCATTTATTATTTATTTTAACTGCTTTTATTGAATTTAGCCTCTAGTTATCATTTTAGGGTTTTAGTATTATTTTTATGAGCACTGATGGATCATGTTTATTTATTTATTTATGTTATTTTTTTTCTTTTTTTTGTGTGCACTAAACATTACAGTTGGTAGTGGATTGGGTTGGATATTTGCTTTAATAATGAAATTGTCTGAATCAAGATTGTGGTAGAAGAAGCTACTCAGGCATAAGCAGAACATGCAAACTCCACAAAGAAAGGACTGGCATGAGAATGGAACCCAAAACCTTTCTGTTGTGGGGCTTAACCACTACTCCACTGTGAAACCTATTGATAAAAGAGTAATTTGGAGTGACCAGTGTTTGTACCATGTTAGGTACAAAAACTGCATCCAGGTATTTACATTGTAATGTGTAGTTTTGTTGCCAGATGCCCTACCAGATTTCAGCTGCTTTATTTAGTTTGGTTGTTGTTCTGGAGTTGATATATTAACCCAGGGGTGTCCAAACTTTTTTCATCAAGGGCCACATATCTAAACACAGACGAGGCAGAGGGCCGATCTAGGGCCGTAGACTGGTGCTCAATACAGTGAATAATTGAAATATGTGCATTTTTAACACGTTAGAAGGAGCCCTCAGTCTTTATTCATGCTAAGATCCTTAAAACCACACACTAAATATTACTATTAGCTTTATCAGGGTAGATTTTTTTTTTTTTTATTGCAGTAAAAAGTCAGTTTTTAATTGATGCAAGGTAATTTGGGCCAATTCACCTGGAAGCCTGAGGGCCAAGAAAAAAATGTCTGATGGCTGCATTTGGCCCACAGGCCATAGTTTGGACATGCCTGCATTAACCTCTTCAGTTAAAGGAGAATTTATACATAAGACTGTTTTTACTTTAGATGTGAAGGTCCTATATTATACAAAATGGATTCTTGTGAGCTTTAAGCCATTATTTCCCAAAGACTGGCTCACAAGAGATTTTTAGATTTTTGAGTTGTGTTTTCATGAGCTGCATGTAGGTACATACACATACACCTCCGCGTACCCTCCGCTCCTCACTTCTTTTCCGTGCACTTTTTCAGCAGCACTGCCTTGCCTAATCAGTTTTCTGTGGGAAACATTGATTACTGTTTTTCATTGTTTAAAACTTGATTAATACTAATTGTTCAGAGAGACGCTATCATTCGGTCAACAACAAAATATCCTCATTAATGTTCAATAATGGTCACAAATTTATTTTTTGATTTACGAATAATGTTTATTAACTTGTGTCGCGAAGGTTTGTGACTTTTAAAATATGGGTCCCCAGAAAAAAAGGTTTGGGAAACGCTGCTCTAAGCCATTTTATGATGTTGTTACCTCCTCAAAAACATACCTGAAATTGTGTTTTGTTTCATTCACATGTTAGAGTAACCCTTTATTATTAGTCTGTTTACATCTCCAAAGCTCAAAATGCTGTATATTCCACCTTGTGATGTCATGAAGCATAGTTTTCAAGTTAACAGCTGCCGTTTACCTTTTGTTCAGCAGAGCTTGGCAATCCCAGATCTGAACTTATCCAAATGATTCTAATGAAAGTGTATGGAGTTTATAAACGCTGTGGTAATACACTTTCTGTGTTACTGCATGACATCACAAGGTGGAACAGAGTGTTTTCTGTTTGAGAGAAGAACTGAACCTAAAGGATTGTGTGCAGGGTTTGTGTGTTAAACATTTGTGAATGAAACAAAACACAACAGCGGGTTTGTTTTAGTTGAGGAAACATTATTATAGCAGATCAGAAAATGGTGTAATATTGACTATGGAGTGTCAAAGGGCTAACCACTCTGCCATCACAATACACACTCCACTCCACAATCAAATCAAAGCACATGCCTATAAAAAAGCAATTACACAGTTGTGGCTCCTTCTGAGAAAACCACAACCTTAAGTTCAGCCCGCAGGACGCGTTGGAGGCACGTGTAATAGCGGGATTGTGGTACTGCCCTCGGGATGGGGAGCAGCACAGGGTCACTCTTGTCACTGACGAATTTGTCGAGTCAGCGTGAGGCTAATTACCATTTGCGGCGATGCTGAAATGAAGCGGGGCCCGTGGAAGTGATATTATAGAACAGGGGACCGGGTCTAGCTTTTTCAACGGTGCCCTGAGAGGAGGAGAGCCTTACAGATAGACGCTGTGACAGAGATGTGCAAATGGGAACAAACTCTTCTTCTTCTTCTTCAATTAAACATTATGTCCTGTCCCCTTCCTCCCTTCCTCCTCCTCCGCTCTCTGCTGCTGCTCTGATTTAGGCTCCGCACTCCCAGACCACTCATGTCGCTTACGTTATTAGACTGTACATTTTCTCTGCCGCTAGAAAAAAAAAGACAGTCTGTTCTTAAGTAAAAGGACTGATTTGTTAAAATAGCAGTGATATGTGAAAAGGTTCTTGTTCTTCAAATAGTTTGGTTAGTGTGCTTGCCTTTTAGTGAGGAGATTACAGAAAGATGGACTGTATTGGTGTGTTTCTGTAAAGCTACATAATGTAAATATTGTGTTATGTTGTCTCCATGGAGATCACAATATTTCTCAGTTCAACCAAAATAAGTGTCTGGATTTCACATGTGGTATAAACACAAAAATTACAAAATCTTTAAAGTCTAACGATCCACACACACAGTATAGAAAAAAGAACAATAGAAGAAAGTATAGAACATTTTAAAGGTGCACTGCGGAACTTTTCAGGTTCGGGGTCTGCTACCATAGAGATTTAATATAGCAATAAACTTATATAAGATGCTTTTATTCCATTATGGGTGTTTTTATTGCTCAAGACCTGCAAAAACATGCATTCTTACTGTAAGTGGGGTCACCTCTTCACAGATCTCACCTGTAAAGTGTAGGGAGGTAGCATTAACCGAAATATCGTGATATCGTATCGTCAAAGTTCTCACAATAATATTGTAGACCATCACAATATATCGAATTACAAGTCTCTTTGCTTAAATTAAGAGTTATGGTGCAGCAATTGATAAATAAAAGACAGAGGGAACTATATAGACCATGATCCTTTGCTCCATTTTAGTATAGAATACCTGAAGAAATAACAGTTCTAAACACTTTTAAGTCTTAGTTCTTTGAATTAAGTCTTGTCGAGGCATTTTAAGAGGAAAAAGTAGCATATTCACAGTTTTGTTCACCTCCACAGAAAATCGTAATAAATATCGTACCGTGAGATTTGGATATCATTACATCTTTAACCATGAGCCTCCCCACCGTATCGTGAGCTTTCCCACGATATCGCAATAAACCTCGTACCGTGAGGTTCATACCGTGATGATATTGTACCGTGAGACTTAGATATCATTACACCCCAAGTAAATTGTCCTGGTGGCGTCTCCTGTGTGTTTCTGTGGAGAATGACTGAAGTTTAACTTGGATACTTTGGATCACTGCAGGTAAAGCAATAACATCCTCATGGAGACAAGCAACTGACGCTCCCTCTACCAGAAAAGTTACACAGTGCGCCTTTAAAGCTAACTTCACAGTGAATGTGTCCACCTCTTTATTTATGACGTGTGGGCCCACACTAAAGATCTACAGCTGAATACAAACTGCACATTGTCTTTCCTAACTGGTAATTATGTAAATACTATCTCATCCGTCTCCGCATTCCCCAGTCTGTCGGCATCAGTCGCAACTAATCACTGTCACCCCCCGCACCCCTCCTCATACTTCCTCTTTCCGCTCGCTCCTATGTGACTCCCTATATGTTGAGAATCAGAACGACACAATGTAGTAGTGATTAGCCTTGACTCTTATAGAACTGGCACAGGGCTACATTGACGTCAGATATCCTTTCAAATGTACTGATCGGATAATGTTATTGATCTAGAAGAATACTGTGTCAGATGTGGGGTATTTGAACAGATGAATCCATTGATTAACTGAATCATATTTTCACAGCAGCGTGTCGTGCAGTTTAAGTTCAAGTTCTGTGTTGTAAGGCAAGGCAAGGCAAGTTTATTTGTATAGCACAATTCGTACACAAAGTAATTCAAAGTGCTTTACAGAATAAGAAATACATTAAAATCATAATAAAAACAAATCAAAACATAAATAATCATGAAGATTAAAATTAAAAAAGGGAGACATAAATTGGAGAGAAGAGTGCGGAATGAAAACCTTTCAGTTATATGCACAGTTAAACAGAAATGTTTTGAGCCTGGATTTAAACAGCGTCACAGAAGAGTCTGTCTCACATGTTCAGGAAGACTGTTCCAGGTTTTAGCTGCATGAACCTGAAACGCTGACTCCCCTTGTTTAGTCGTGACTCTGGGCACCAGCAGGAGGCCGGTCCCTGAGCTCCTCAGAGTGTGAGATGGTTCATACGACACTAACATGTCACAGATGGACTTTGGTGCTCGGCCATGGAGAGACTTGTACAAGCAGAGCTGTTTTAAAGTCTCTTCTCTGAGGCACAGGAAGCCAGTGCAGAGACCTGAGCACAGGACTTATGTGCTCGTACTTCCTAGTTCGAGTAAGGACCCGAGCTGCAGCGTTCTGGATGTTCTGCAGCGTCTCACAGCTCGTTTGGAGAGACCAGTGAGCAGACCATTACAGTATCTAATCTACTGGAGACAAACGCATGGATAAGTTTCTCCAAGTCTGATTTAGACAGAAAACCTTTGATTTTTGCTATGTTTTTTAGATGGTAAAAGGCTGCAGATGTTATTGATTTGATGTATTCAGTAATGTTGAGTCATGTTTTATCAGATTTACTTGAATATTACTATTGATTTTGTTTTAGGGACAGAAATACTTTCACTTTCAGCACTGGAATTTGTTTATTTAATACACAGATATAATAATAACAAAGAGCAAATGTAAATAGTAGTAATTAATTCAATATAAATGAGGTATAATTATATACACAAGTAAAAATATAAATATATATTGTAATACCAATATATCTCTCAGCCATATGCAAGAGGTCATAAGGAAAAAGCAATGCAAACATGAAATAGTGATTGACGTTAATTATCTATTTGACAGGGACATTGCAGTCATATATAGTCACACGCAGAGTATGCAGCTGACGTGGCATAAAGAGTGTGTAGCAAGTACTAATTCTCAGCTTCTGTCCCTCGTAGAGCTTTTCCTGCACTGAATAGTACAAAAATACACATTAAAAACACATTTTTAGAACTAATGATGTTGATATCAGACAGAAATGTTGAAAGTTATCAATGTTGAAACAGGTATCAAAGTTACACTCAGAACAAGAAAATAGAAGGAAATTACTTTTTATGTTGTGTGTAAAATCACTTTGTGTATGTCTAGTGTTTTTTATCATTGTGGTATCGAAATCAGTACTGAATATTGCATCTATTCTTTAGTATCGAAACAGTTTTGAGATGACACTGTTGACACTTTTGTAGAATAAAGTGAAGCATCTCAAGCGTTGTAAGAAGAGACATGAGGCTGGAGACGTTTACTTTAAAGACCTTTGACCCTCAAGACATTTTGATAAGGTTGCCTGTTCAAGTCTGGCTTCTGCCTCTGTTGTAGGGAGTATTATACCTAAGAAGGACTGGGTGTTTTTGGCACAGCGACAGTCAATTTTCGATGAAACACTATCAACTATAATGAATCTCCTTGCACTGTTCTGCCCGTACTGTATATTTTTTGTATTTGTATATCAAAGTCTATTTTTATTCACCTTGTTTTATTGCACATCATCATTTTTATTTTTGTTATTCATTGTTTATATTTACTATTCATTGTTTTATGTTGTACCATACCCCTGAAGCAAGATCCTAGTTTGTGAGTTATATTCTCTGAAAATAGCTGTAAACCTTTTTCTGATTCTGATTCTGATAGCACTATAAAGCACACGGTGTCAGTATCAAATGTAACAAGTATGACGCAGTTAAAGGTGCACTGTGCATTCTGCAGACCTGCTTGTCTCCATGGAAATGATATTGTTTTGTCTAGAATATCCTGGTATGGCATTAAATGTATCCATCCAATGTGTTTTTTTTCTATTGGTTAAAAACTTGCGTTCTTTTTGTTAGTGGGCTCGCTTCACCACAGATCTGATGTAACTTGGCCCTTTAGCATCACCTGCTGTCTCTGTAGAGATAAATAAATGTAATGCCACACTGTGAAACATTCCAGGTATAGGCTGTATATATAAATAGACATAGGTAACGGGCTAGTCGCTGCGTTCCAAATAGAAAGTTCGCATGCGGGCGCTTCCGGCTCCTTCTGACTTACATTGGAATATTTTTGTCCCTCGCCCTACAACTGCCGCTGTCAGTCGTGTCATTTTGGTCTTAAAATGTTCGTATTAACCCGCTCTACGTGATCCTGGTATGTTTTTCTGCTATTTTCTCCGTTAAAAAATCCTTTTCATAATCTAGACCCAAATTCGCTCCTGTAACTGTTAGCACTTTATTTGAGGGCAGCCGAACTCTACGGGTGACGTCACATTCGTTTAGTCCACTTCTTTATACAGGCTATGATTCCTGGCAACATCTGCACAGAGAGAAGCAGTTGATGGGCCCTCCGCCAGAAAATTACAGAGCACACCTTTAATAAAGTCTTTATGAGTGTAGAATCAAACTGATCAACAACCTGAATCATTTTGACCTCCTTTATATTTCTAACTAACCCTTGGCCCTTTCTCTCCTCTCTGCCCCCAGACTCTGCAGATGGGCATCCAGCACTTCTCTGGCCTCTTCGTGCTTGCTGTGTATGGGCGTGGGCGGAGCCTTGTTGACCTTGGCGGGAGAGCACACCTTTTATCACCTGATCCTCCCCCGACTGCGCAGGGCAAATACTCTGCAGTACTGGCTCCACACCAGCCAGGTAAGAGATAAACACGTGGAACAAGAACACACCAGGGACCCAGTATTAACGACTGCAATCTGTCCAAACGCATGTGTACACAGACCAGCACTAAAGCATGCTGGGAGAGAGATGTGCTGAGCGGCGAGTGAAGGCTTAGCTGTGGGTAGACTGCGCCCTCTACTGGCATAAAAGTGTTACTACAAGTCCAGATGAGTCAATTCCACAGAAGTATTTGGAATGATGGTGTAATTATAATCTTTTGATAGAAAAGTAATAGGTCAATGTAAAGACATTGGAACTGCGTAATTTCTATGATTTAGTAATAACAAAAGGCAAATCGAATAAAACCTTCATCCTGTCATTTTTCTTTTTTAAAATAGTTTCTACAATTGGGTATTAAAAGCGTAAGTTAATTTAAGATATACTGTCTTAATTAAAAAGTAAAAGGGAATATAATGAGGCAATGTATCAGTTTAACAATAGCTTTCAACTTCCTGTTATTGGCGACATTTTGAGGACTTCAGCCCATTTAAAAGATATAATATTTCGTTTTGAGTTACTAATCGCTATGGCAACTGGGCTAATTCATCATAACTTTGAAGGGCATAGATACTTTTAAGCAGTATAGCTCTGACTGTGGACAAAGTTGTAAGAACTTCAAATCAAGGCAAGTTAAGGTAAGGTAAGTTTATTTGTTTAGCACTTCATACACAAAGTCATTAAAAGTGCTTTACAGAATAAGAAAGACATTAAAATCACAATACAAACTAATTAAAACATAAATAATCATCATAAAATTAACATTAAAAGAGAACCAAAAGTTAAACATACAACATTTTTACTGTGGTAGTACAAACACATTTTACAAATCCTTTCTTTCTTATTGAGTTTGCCTAGTAATAAAATAGCAATAGTTTTATTTTAATAGTCACTTGTAAGGACTTGCTCTTCTTGCCATGTGGTTTATGGTCTGGACTTTGTAGTTACCATCTGTCACTGGGTAAGTTGGGCAGAGTTAAAACTTTTATGTGTCCACTAAAATGGGCCAAGGACATCAATATTTCATGTTGGAGAGGAAAGTCAAAATGTCAAAAAGCCTTCTATATAAAGCACTCTTTTTATAACATTAGCAATGTTTTAATGTCTTCTGTACGCACATTAATAAACATCTGCTGTGATTCAGTACGTACAATGTGAGGCTATGTAAATTATTAATAGGAAAGGAATGTGGGTTTTATCAGGTTAAACTTGTGTAAATTGCATACAGTTTTTATACATACAGAATATATACAACAAATATATGAAGTAAGATATATGGTACTCTGATGTTATGTTTCCTCATCTCAGACGTACCTGGACTTTTTTGTTTGTTTGTTTTTTTCATTCACACATGTTTTACACACAGACCCCACAAATTTAGAGAGTTACAGTTCTTCTTTCAAAAGGCAGCAACACACTGTTCCACCTTGTGATGTCATGTGGTAATACAGGACGTGCTCCACTGTGTTTTTAGATGATTCTAGTGACTGTGTATGGAGTTATACACTGTCATTAGAATCATCTGGATCATTTCAACCCTGGAACTGCCGATCTCAAAAGGTAAAAGGGTGCTGTTAATTTGAAAACTACCACTTCGTGACATCACAAGGTGGAACAGAGCATTTTGAGTATTTGAAATGAAGACAAAATCAAGACCAATAATAAAGGGTTACTCAAACACGTGTGAATGAAACAAAACGCAACTCCAGTATTCTTTTGATGAGGTAACAGTATAATAACAGGATTTAAAGCTCACAAGAGTCAGATTTGTGTAATATAAGACCTTTAAACTATAAGGTTTTTAAAATATTGTGATGTCCGGTGAACACAGCCCATTTCCTGTCTCTCATATTAGCTCATTAATGTAATACAATACATAGGGATTTTTATTTGAAATGTCATTAAACCAAATCTGTTCCCAGGAAGTTCTCCCCAAAGTTTTCGTGAAAAGTGCATTGATATAAATATTTCATGCGACACTTTAATTAATCTGGCCGATGGACAGTGGACAATTAGAGATCCCACATCTGAATGTCATATTTTATTAAATCCAGCACTATTAAATGAGTCGCCTTTGGCAGTGTTTGAGTGAATATTGAAAGTGGAAATCAAGACTGCCGACATTTTTCTTTGAATATCTCTCTCAAAGGACAGTAACTCTGATGCAGTCTGAACCTCTCCTCGCTGGGAGGGCATCCGAGTAGATTCCCTGTACACTCATTTGTCCTGTCTTTAGAAGATATATGCATTTTAATAAAACACAACACTCCTGTAAACTTCATTCTGACAGCAGAGCATCCTTTGCACTGCCAAAAAAGAGTTTGGATTATTTTGATTTATTCACTTTGGTACCTGCTCGTCTCCATGGAGATCATCATTATATCATTTCTTTGCCTGAAATGTTCAAATGAATGGCATTTACTGTAAGTTATCTCTGCTCTCAAAAAGAAAGCATGTTTTTCAAGTTTTTAAGCCATGAAACGCCTGTGTACTTCAATAAATGCAAAATATATACAGTGGAATATTCCAGGTTCAGAATCATCAGAATATTGAAAGCAGTCTCAAATCAAGATTGTTATCAAACATTTCAAAGGTGTAGTGTTGATGATATTGGACCTTTCCTTCTGTATGTCAAAGAACATTGTTGAAACTCAAAAGAAAAATTCAGTTCAGACTGGACAAAAGAAGCGGCTTGGACGAGCAGCCAAACATCTTCACTCTAAAAAAAGAAACAGAATAGAATTTTCCTTTTGCTATGTAACCTTCCTGGACAACACAGACATCACAATATTCTTGAAAATAAATAAATAGATAAAAAATAAGATTCAAAGGTGTAGACGTACAGTATAAGCTCAAGATGATTTCACCGCCAATCCAGAAGTTAAAAACATTGTCCAGGTGACTATAAAACCATTGGAATCTTTTGACACTTCTCCTAGATGAAAGAGGGACACACTGAAATCAAGTACAGATGAATATTCTAAATTCATGAAATTGTAATTTTTTAAGATATTCTGTTTATGCAGTTAAATGAACCTTTTAAACAGTCATCCAAGCAGATTTTGTGTAATTATTAGCACACAGGCACGGTGCAGCAGAGTGGAAAGATTTCACTTACAAGTCAAATTTTCCATCATTAGTTCAAAGGAGGTGATGGAGTGATTGAAAATTATGCAATCTTTGTGTATTCAGAATCTCTTTTTTGCTTCTAGAAAATCCACCGGGCGCTGCACACCACATACGAGGACGTGGGGAAGGAGCTGACAGGCTTTGAGGAGAAGTAAGGCCCATTTTTCAATTTGACGTGTCTCTTTTGGGGCGTTTTGAGAATTTGTTTTGTTCATTTCACCTGCGGTAATGCCTTGTGACTTTTGTTCAATGCGGTTACCATTAGCAACGCAATGTAAGTGTCTGACATTGAAAAAAGACAATCATAAAGTCTCGTCTAGACCATAATACTCCGAGCATGAAACCATTTTTCTGAGAAGAGCCATTAAAGGGGCATTTAGTTCCCAATAACAAATGAGTCAACTCTTCAGATTTATGCCAGAGAGGAATTTATTGAGCAAATATAAAGGCGTAGCACCGTTCTAATAAAGACTGAATGATTTTGAGAAGAGATCAGGATCGAAATTCACCGTCTTGTTTGAAAAAGTGTAAAACAAAGTCCTGAGAGGTGCATCAGCCAAAACAAGTAAAAGAGCTGTGGAGCAAACCTGTTCACTGCAGGTCACACTGTAGTCAGAATACACGGAATTAGTAATGGACAATACCAGTGAATTAAATACAAAGTAATACGGTTTTAATAAGAAGAAGATAATAATACTTTTTTTTTTAACACCCAAGATCACTTTACAGGGCATAAACACAATAAAAACAACATGAATACTAAAAGCTCTAATCACGCTTACGTCACAAACCACGAAGACGTTTGGAAAGATGCGATTACAACTTCCCAGCATCAGTTTTCTTCATCTAAATATCATTGCAGTGTTCTGTTATGTTTGGCTAATCAACAATTACAACCATACCTCAGTTTTTATCCTTTCCCCTCTGACACACAACTCCGAACGCACTGGGTACAGGAAATTAGAAGAGACGAGGTCGCCACATTCAAGATGATTCCAAACAGCACATGTGTATGCGTACGTACGTAGAAAAGTGGAAATGGGATCATTTCTTTTATTAAAATGTTCTTATTTCATTTTTATTATTCTTATTTTTTTCTTCTCTTGCACTTATATTTATTTGTTTTGCATTGTTTTGTTTTTTGTAGTTTTTTTCTTTTTGCATCTGTTATTATCATTATTATTATTAATTTTCTGTCTTGTCTGTGGTTGTGATTTTAACAAAACTAAATTAATCACGTCAGGCTGATGGACCCTGTATACACAAGCTTGCCCAGCTTCTTTGGGTATTCACGTTTTGTTTTTTTTCACACTTGACACATATGGCATACATAATATATATGTCAAATGCATGTACATATTTATATGTATGTATAAAGCTGTGCCTTGTGGGATTATAATTTAAAATTGTGGAAAAAAATAAAATTGAATTGAATTGAATATGCAGGCTTCATTTTACCACTGATCACATTTACTTCAATAAGTTCTATCACAGTCAGTTTTAGTAGATCCATGTTAGCTGAGCCCTTTGTCAGTAACTACACCAGAAATTGTAATCACATCTTTCCCAACGTCTTCCTGGTTTGTGACATAAGTGTGAATAGAGCCTATTAGAACATTAGACAGAATAAACTAATTTAAATGTGGGTTTTGAGGTGGGACTAGAAAAGGGGCAGAGGGGTCAATTGTCAATACGAGTTTGTATTAAAATGCATTGAAACTCCTGAAACTCTAAAGCACTTTTCCTTGGGTCATTATCTTGACTTCACCTCAGCTTGAATTGATATAAAAATGTTATGTTATTGAACTATATGTTAATTAGTTAAATTTACATAGAAATAACATTTTTTTTGAGTAGTGTAATGAATAATTTTGCATATTTTCACATTAAATACCTCAGTCAGTATCAGTATCTGATGATAATAATATTGTAGTATTTCATGTGTTTAAAATATAGTTTTCCAATATCCTGTAGTCTTAAAAGTGTCGTCTGTAAGTTTATTAGATTTTTCTTCACTAGTAGATGTCAGATATGAAACCTGCTCAGACTCACCTGTGCTCTCTGGTCGTCTGTCAGACCAAAGCTGCCACATTATCACACTGCTGTAATGTAGATAGCATCTAGTGGTGTTATATGAGAACGCCACATGGCTGTTTCATCGTAAATATTTTTAGATATCCTTCATCACACTCAATATGTCTCTTATCTTTCCTCCAGACCATCCTCCTGCATCTCAGAGAACTGCACCCTGCACAGGAAGCAGCACCAGGCCCCGCCCCCCTCGCCTCCGACATCACTTCCTGCCTCGCTCACAGGGATCGACACGGGCGCCTCCTCCTCCCCGTCTTTAGACCACAAGGAGAAACGCGTGCACTTTGACCTGGAAACGCTTCACAGCTACCGCCTCCGCACCCACACCGCCTCTGTCCGCGGCCGCCCGGGGATGGTGGGCCGACCCGGGCTGGGCATGGGCGGGCTTGGCCTGGGAAGCCTTACCGGATTCGCGTCGCCCAGTCACATTAGCCTCCATGCTAACGGGGGTCCACCGTCATCACTGGCCTCCACTGGTTTGGTCCTGTCTCCGTTGGGGGGCAGGACGGGTCAGGCCAGTCTATGGGAAGGGGAGCTCCAGGAATTGCAAGGGAAAATTGAAACTTACCGAACCCAATTACGAGAAGCTTTGGCCAGGCGAGCTGAGATCCAGAACAGCATTGAAAGAGAGAGGAGCGGCTTTGTACGAAGAGATACGAGTTTGGAAAGACAGAGGATACAAACTATAAACACGGACAGGAGTAGCTCAATCCAGCCGAAAATTCCTGACCGGGAAAGGTCGAGCCAACTCCAAACTTTGAACAATCAGCAGCAGGTGGCGGCAAGGGCTAACCAATCAGGAGTGAGTTTGGAAGGATGTGGCAGCCAGTTAAATAACAGTTTGGACAGAGGGCGATCCAATGAGGTGCGCTCTGTGAACACGCTAACAGGGGAGAGGACTGTCCAGTCGCGTACTTCCACCAGTTTGGAGCGTAACCGTGGAAACCAACAGGGAATGGTCCAATCACGAAACACTTCCAGCCTGGACAGACAGAAGGCTAACCTGACACGAGCGCTCAACACTGTGGACAGGACCAACACAAACCCGCCCACTGTGAACCGGACCTGAGCGGAGCACGAGACTGGAGAGGGCTGCCAGCTGTGGGAAGCAGAAAACAGCAAACATTCTAATTGTGTTTTTCTCCAAGTTTAACCATCTTATATTTACTCTGGGCTTTTGGGGTTTTTGTGAGTCATGGGAGCTCATTTAACTCTAACAGCAGTTGATAATAAGGTATTTTATGGTTCAGATCTGTGAGAATTGTGAGAATTATTTGGTTTGGTTGTTAGTAAACAATACACACATTTGCCCATATTTATATATATATATTTTTTTAATTGCCTGAGAGAATTGGATTAGATCAAGGATCATCTCTTTAAAGTTAGAGTATGTAGCCTGCGCTCTTGGTGGTATAAAAATATTCTACACAACTGAACCTGGGTTGCCAGTGCCTTGACCTGCATATTGAGGACAAATTGTTGTTGTTCTCATTCTCAGTATAAGGACAGACCATGTGAAAGCTCAGAACCTCCAGACTAGCACTGATTTATGATTGGCTGCAAGTGCTGGGGTTCAGTTAGTGACCAGTTCAGATCAGAAAGAGACATTTTAGGTTTAAACACACTGGATTTCAGCTGTGAAACTGGCAACCTAGATGAGAGACTCATGTGAGGCTCTTTGTGCTTTCTGATTGGATAATTGCCTTGCGAGCCCAAACATTAAATTAGGCTCTAACCTAAATAAACAGGACATCTTATCCATTGTTTTTGTGATTAGGAATAAAATAACATCACAATTTTTCTCAGTAAAAACTATATTTGATTTGAACATGTTTACCTCGTGTCTAAGGACACAGATAGGTCTTGTTTATGGAATGTAAAATAACGATTCTGCAAAGTCTCCCTTTAAGTGTCACTCTGAGGTTACTCACACTGGACTCTTCTTATCACTTGATTTTAAATGTATTTTACTGTTACATAATGAAAGTGAACTACAGATTGACTTCACAAAACTTTCTTCTGTTGCCACTAGAGGGTGCTGCGCCTCTGCTTCCCACAGCTCGTCCAGACAGGAGAGTCTGTTTTTTAGGATCTCGGAGGAAAGCAAGGTTATGCATTTCTTTACAGACTGACTGAAGCTACCTTTGGCCTGAATGAAGAGAATAGTACTTTTTGAATTTCTACACAAAGCAATGCGAGTGTATCATACAGGTCTAATACTGTATGTGGCTGGATCCATGGATTAGTGTCAAACTGTGGTGTGCAGTGCCGTGTTCACATGGTGTCTACGAAGAACACATATTTTACTGAGAAAGAGCTTGTGGTACTGGAATATTTAAGCAAATACTTTTAAAAAGATTTATCCCTTATAAAATTGTATCAACATATTATTGAAATTTATCATAATTATCATTCTCATGTTTTGAAATAAACATCTATTTACATATTTATGTTGAAGTGTAAGATTTGTTCTAAATCACTGAGTAGATGTGTGAACACTGAGAGGTTAGCAAGTGACAGGTGCACTTGCCAATGTCTTTTTGTTGCTTAGTGCATCTGTAAAGAATAAAGTGTTGTTTGGTTTACCCTAAATCCATTGCTGATGGTACAGACTTTAACCATTTGCATGTCAAATGAAATAAGTGCATTCTAACTGAAGCAAAATGGTATGATTGCCATTCATTTTCATTAATATAAATAACTGAGTGAATTGTTCATATATTCACACAGCTTGGGGCAAGCTTTGACAGGGTAATTGCCAATGAGGTTTAGTTGGTCTTTATTTTATGTTATCAGGTTCTTTTTTCAGACCAAGAGTTTGTTTTCATGCCTGACAGTTTGGACTGCTCACTAGCGCTCTTCCTCACAGTGGTCATGTGATGTTGCTGTGATGTGTCTGGTCAGCTTATTTAAACAGGTTTGGCGCTGTTTTTCCTACCGGTGGAGGCAGGCCATCTGCATTCCGACTTCCTCAGGACAGTATTCAAGGTGTGTGAGAGTAAAAAAGCCCCTCAACAAACATTGTCGCTGGATTAATGAGGCAATCAAAATACGGAAACGTGCCCACGGGACTATAAACCGGGACGAGGGGCCTTTTTTACTCTCACACACCTGGGATACTGTCCTGAGGAAGTCGGACTGCAGATGCCGCTGCCGTCCTGCCTCCACTGGTAGGACGACCAAAACCTGTATAAATCAGCTGACCGGACTCTGAGGAAGAGCACTAGTGAGCAGTCCAAACTGTCAGGTATGAAAACAAACTGTTGGTCTGAAAAAAGAACCTAAGGACATAGGGTAATTGCCAGTTAAGGTTAGAACTACAATTCATGTATAAATTTCATGAATATTAAGAATGAGAATATTGCTGTTTACTGTCACAGTGTCATTCAACAGAAATGACCAAACTGATACACCATACGTTAATATCTCAAAAATGAAGTAATTATCAGTTCTATTTGCAGCCAAAACTCTGTCTCAGCCACAGCGCTCCAGGCCATGCTCATAGCCTGCTCTCACTCTCACTTCACCTCAGGCCACACCGATGATGGCTGTTTAACTGACTGCATTACCTCCTATCCACCACACGGGGGCACTGTAACCTGCACTTCTCTATAGGCTAAACTCATGCAGGGGATGACTTCATATCTGAATAATACATCTAAAAATAACCTCTCTTGACAGGTGTGGTGCTATGAGATGAAAATGATACGCTCCTGTGTTTCTGAAGTTTACACTGTCAGTTTGTGAATCACCTGACCTCCCTAATGGCTGCTACGCCTCTCTTGTATTGATCTTGCACCCATGCTTGATTTTACACAAGACTTAATTAGACGTAAGCAAATATCGACTTTATTGTCTCGCTACCAAAATGAATCGCTAATGAGAGGTGTTACAATATAAAGAAACGCCTGCTTAAAATAGACACCAGGAGAATGTGTTTTGAGCACAATTCAGAGTCAACAATGTGTGGGTTGTTGCCAAATTTTTGCCAATGTGTTGCATGCGCTGCTTTTGTGATGATATTATGATGAAGCCAATACTCATGTTAGACCAACAGACAATAGGCCCTCATGGATTTTATATTTTTTTATTGTTTTAATCTGTGTTTTGCAACATTTGAATGATTGTTAATACTAGAATTGGTATTGATGGACAAATAGTAAACAATCACAGGTTTCAGTTTCCTGTTTTGGACTCCCTTTTTAGGACTTTGTTAATCGCTATGACAACAGTCCAAGTTTCTAATCATTGTGAAATCCTATATCCACAGATACAGAATGCTTATATAACAGAGATGTAACGATATCCAAATCTCTCTGTACGATATTATCACAATAAGCATCTCACGGTACGATATTTATTACAATATTTTGAAGAGGCTGATATAATTGTAGATAGGACACTTTTATTGCTTTTAAAATACCTTGACAAGACTTTGGTGTGATTTATTTTTTTCATAATCCCAAAAATTCAAGTAAAAAACATCTCTTCATGTTGTTTGCACTGAAATGAATCATGGGATATGTAGTTCCCGATGTTCATAAGCTGTTGCTACTGGAACTTGTGATTCGATATATTGTGACAGCCCGTGATATTATTGTGAGACTTTTGATGATACAATATCACAATATTGTGGTTATTGTTACATCTCTATTACTATATAACATAACTTACTTCTATATTATCCACAACATGCCCTCACATCCATATCAGACCTCAACAGCAGCTAATAAAATTGTATTTCAGTGTTCATTTTCTGAACATAATCAATGCCATTTAGCACAAAAAATAAATAAATGAATAAATCTTCGTCTAAAGTCTAAACTCTGCTATTAGTAACAGAGGATTGGCTGTGGACTTCCCAGTAAATGGAGCTGATCACTGACGATTACTGTTAAATCTCTATCTTGCTTTAAATGTTATTCATTGTAAATCCCTGATGCAATAAGAATACAAGTTATTTAGACGTCCTTTACACATCAACTGATAGCTTTCTCTAAACAGGGCACAACCATATGACATCATCAAAATGTGACTTAGTGGTTTGCATGTGAGCTACTATATTTGATAAGGGCCGATATAATATTACTCTATTTTCTGATCTATGTTATAATGTCGTTACCTCCTCAAAAACAGATCTGAAGTTGTGTTTTGTTTCGTTCACACATGTTTAACACACAAACCCCAAAACAGAAAACACTCAGTTCCACCTTGTGATGTCATGTGGTAATCAAGAAAGTTCTCCTCTGTGTTTTTAAACTCCATACACCTTCACTTGAATGATTTGGGCGGCAGTAGCTCAGTTGGTAGAGCATTTGCCCACTGATCTGACGGTTGGCAGTTCAAATCCTGCTCTTGACATAAACGTCACAGGTTGAGCAGTCAGATCCACTGACCCACAGGTTGGCTGGTGTGATTCCAGCTCCCACAGATGAATGCTGTCGTTGTGTCCTTGGGCAAGACACTTAACCCACCTTGCCCACAGTGTCTGCGTACACTGGTGTATGAATGTGCGTGTGAATGGGTGAGTGGTTCCTTGTTGTAAAGCGCTTTGAGTGCCTTGAAGGTGGAAAAGCTATAGAAAAATGTGACCATTTACCATTTGGATCATTTGAGTCCCAGAATTGCCAATATTCTACTGAACTATAGCTCAGGGGTCTCCAACCTGTAGCTCCAGAACTACCGGTAACCCGCCACCCCCTTCCTAGTAGCTCGCCAAGGGATTTCTGAATGTTGAATAAGTAAATGCCTGTTACCATTGAATATGTATTATTTTGATGCAGAACTTTGTACACTAATAAATGGATAATGGTTTATGTTTAAAGGTATCTAATTGTACTTCATTTAAGGCTCGCCGTGGCTTTTAAATATACACCATTTTTTCTGACCGCTAAAAAAGTAGCTCTCTGGCATTTTCGTTATGTTTAATTTCGTTTAGTTCTCTGGAGGAAAAAGGTTGGAGGTGCCTGCTATAGGTAATAGATGTTTGTCCACTTGAAAAGTACCACTACATGACATCATAAGGTGGAATAGAGCATTTTGAGCTATAAAAATTACTCACTAATAACAGATTACTCAAACATATGTGAACAAAACAAAACACAACTCCGGGTATGTTTTGGAAGAACGTTATAACGTGGCTTAAAGCTCACAGGAGTAAATTCCATGTACTATAGGACCTTTAAAGTCTTGGTATAGGTGGAGGTAGCTGCTGATGATGAAGTACCGGAGACTGAGCTGTAGTGCATAAAATGAAGATAATCTCATCAATCAATCAGACTCTCCATAAAGCAGCACGCCTGTATTCTCTGCATTGTCATAAAAGAAACAATGGGGTTTTGTCCTGTGTGTGCGCTGGGCCGCCTGCACTGAAGGGGCTGTAAAATAATCAATGGCAGTGTGATGGTGGACAGGAGTGTGTGGGTTTGAGGTAAATGCTCTGACATTTGAGCGTGTGTGGATGTGCCCCTCTGGAGCTGATGCAATATGGCTGCTGCAAGACCTGAGCTTTAGTTTCAGACACACTTGGGTGTTTTGGAGCTGCTGAACGAATGAGGACTACTTTTTTTGGTCTAATCATGTTAAAGGGTTTCAGTTCTGTTTGTAGCTGCTATTTTGAGCACTTTTCACAATTCAAAAGGTATGATATTTTGTTTTGAATTTGGCAAGGTTAAAATACACGGGTAGAAAAGATGAATATATGACCATTTAGAATCATCTTTCATTAGATTAGATGTCGTTTTTGGCTTAAGGTCCTATATTACACAAAAGTGACTCTTGTGAGCTTTAAGTCATGTTAGAATGTTACTTCCTCAAAAACATGCCTGGAGTTGTCTCTTGTTTTCTTTCACACCAGCTCAAAATGTTCTGTTCCACCTTATGAAGTCCTGATGTGGTCATTTTCAAGTAAACAATTTCAAGTTGTTTAATAAAGAAAGACAATTCAAGGGTGGGAAATTATCCAAATGATTCTAGAGAAGGTGTGTGGACTTTAAAAACACAGTGGAGCAAGGGGGAGCAGAGTGTTTTCTTAGCCAGGCTGGTGCCACCTAGTGCCTCCGCTCAATTTCATTTCTCTCCAGCAACTAGACACCAGGAGAATGTGTTTGAATCAGAATACACCAGACGAGATGGTTTGCATGAAGTGCAATTTCAGGCACCAGCCAATCAGTGAAGAGTCATATATTCTGTGTTGGCAACGATTCCTGAGATCAAAGATTTAAAGTCAGAACAAAGAGAATGTTTGGTGAATTTTATCAAGGAGAAAGACGTTATTGCCCTTCTTCCTACAGGATTTGGGAAAAGCTCAATATACCAGTTAGTCCCATTAGCAGCGTATTACATACGTCACGACCAAATAGCAGCGATTGGTTCAATAAAAAAGTACCCGTCTACCGTCGAGTGAATGAATTCTAATGCCAGATGGTTTCCAATGTCAGACGGTTTCCACAAAGTGAAACTGGGGCTGATGAATCAGGCTAGTGCTTTCTATTTGAGAGAGTAACTCAGCCTGAAAATGCTTTATTTGTGTGTTAAACATGTGTGAGTGAAACAAAACACAGCTCCAGCTCTGTTTTTAATGAGGAAACGACATTATAACATAGATCAGAGAATAGAATATTAGTGGGGAAATAGAGCCTATTCATCAAATAAAGTGCTTTAAATACACCTGAGGAGTAATAAAATGTTCTGTGGTATCATTAAGATTCTGAACATGTGTGTCCATGCTTGTGTGTGAGGATGGCAGCTCTTTGCTCAGACAATGTAAGTGGGTCACGTGTGAACAGCAGTCAAAAGGAATTTTAATCAAACTTAAAATCCCCAATGCACCGCTCCCCCTGCAGCAATCAATGACAACCAACGCGTTCAAGTAAAAAGGCATGGAGGAACATAATGAGCAGCTTACGTAAACTGTTTTTAGTAGGGCTGTTGTGAGGTTTACTACAGCGACCGTGACACATCAGAGACGCCACTGACGAGGAGTTTATCACAATATATGACAATGTAAGACGGTGTACAAAGACACTGTGGACATATATGAGATTATTAGTAATTCTTCAAGTAGCAAAATGTAAAGTGACATAAGAGTGAGGGAAGACGGTGCAGAGGATTAGATTACATAGGCCGATGATTCAGTGGATGAAGTGTGACGTCACCCACAGCGTTCAGCTCCAGTCAAATGAAGCTCAGCAGTTCTGAAGCGAATTTGGAGTCAGGTTCTATATCAGGAATAGAAATTTATTTACAGACAAAATAACAAAATAAAAACATTAGAATCATATAGAGTGGGTTAATATGAACATTTTAAGACCAAAAATGAAGAGGCTCACTGCAGTTACAGAGAGAGGGGTGACAGTTTTTCAGTGTAGTCATTTGTTGAGGCGATGTAGCCGGAAGCGCCCCCATGTTTACTTTCTATTTCGAGACAACATTTTTGGTGAGTTGTGCCCATTTATATACACAGTCTGTGCTATATTTACATACCTAATCAAATCCAGATGAAGAAAAAGAAAAAAACATCTATAATTTTAATATCATTTGGACATTTTGACCTTTTTCAGACTTGAGAGCTGAAATGAGCATGATCACTTTTACTTTGAAGAGAACCTAGTGTGATTTGGAGGCTAATGTAGAACATATATTATATTGGGCTTTTATTACGCACATTTAAAGGAGCATTAAATAGGTTTTGTGGTGAAGGGTACACCGCATGATTGTCTCCGCAGAGTGTTATTGCTTCGTCTGGTAGAGAAAAGCAGATGATGCTGCCAGGTCAGATACAGGTCAGATCTGTGGAGGTGGCATTTTATTTTATTTTATTTTATTTGTAAGACAGGCAATGCCCTACAAAGGCAAAAGACCTTAACACTCCAGTGTGTGAAATAATGACGTCATAGTTTCTGTTTTGTCCAGACAAAAGTATAATAGGTAGGGCTCCCAAAATCTGAGAACTAATTGCTATAATGAAGAAATATTTTGAAAATATATGTGAAAAATATTGAGCTCAAAATTGACCTTTGACCCTTATTTGGCAGTTCCTGTTCTCTGTCTTTGTATCATGTGCCAAAAATAAGACAAAGACAAAAAGCAGAAACTAACCTGATCATTATTTGCTTGATTTTCTCCAGACTTCCATCCTTTATAAGAAAAACACCTCACCAAGGTCGAGTCGTCATGGGGTTTGTTTGAGAAGAGCTTTGGATTTCCTGTTTAGTGCTGATCAGGATCGGTGACACTTACACAGAGAAACAGTTTGACACACAAGTGACTTTGCAGTATAGTATGTGCAGTATGATGAAATAAATACCAAACAAATACCAAAAAGTATAACTGAATACAAAGGTATATTTATTTAATGTGTTCAGACACTGTGCCAAGGCCGCAACAAAAGAAGGAGACCAGAGTTTGGTTTTTAAAATAAAATATATTTATGAACTAAACCACAAACAAAACATACACTGTTACTGCCTTTTGTCTTTGCACGACTTCTTATTTTTGGCTCATGATACAAAGGCAGAGGACAGGAACTGACAAATAACGGTCAAAGGTCAATTTTGAGCTCAGTATTTTTCACGATATTTATTCACATGATAAAAGAGATCTCAAATACCCCAACATGACATGAACTCATTTTTAACTAAACATGATTCTATGGCGTTCTGCTTTCGTAGGGCAGAGCAGGTCATGGAACCTCCCACCAGAAAAGTTACACAGTACAACTTTAAGTCATTTTAAAATCTGTATGTAAGGATTTACCCATAACAATGACATGTGCACTACAAAATGATTTCTTTCTTCTGGGTATTGCCAAATGAAATGCAGTGAAAACGTGTATTTCAAATATGACGCAGAAAACTCTTTTGAAGGAGTCCGTTTGTATTTTTATGAATAGTTTTGGTCGGTTTTGGTTGTGTCTGGACCTCTTTGTGTGCGGTGAGTAAACAGGGAGGCCATACAGCGCTGTGAATGATGACTTTATTAGCTCCCGCCAGCTGTGACCAAACCCTGGGGTATTATTGGTTGTGGTGTCTAATGTTGATGGGCGAGGAGAGCGAGAGGGAGAGAGGGAGCGAGGGAGCGAGGGATCAAGGGAGGGCGGTGGGAAGTGGGGGGTAGACAGACGGGGGACTACCTCATGAGAACCAGAGGAGCTCCTTGACAACGGGACAGGCCCAGCGGTGAAAGGGGCGCCCCGGATAATTTAGTGACAGAGATGGAGAGAAAGGAAGAAAAGGAGGGAGGGAGGGAGGGAGGGGAGACTAGGAAGAGGAGGGGCTGGGTGGGGGGTGGGGGGGGGTGTATGGGAAGCAGTTGTAAGGAAAAGAAAGAGCTGGAATTTCACTGCTACTGTAAGTCATACAAACGCCAGTGACCTCATCCAGTTGGTACAATACAGACGAGGTGCACAGGTGAAGTGTCTTGCCCAAAAGCACAACAACAGTGAGTAACTAAAGCAGCAGAGATGAGTTATGTCGGTCCTAATGAGAAATACAGTGGAAATGCAAGAATTATTATTTTTTTACTATTACCATGGCAGCTTTTGACAAATGTTCTGTAAGAATTGAATTGTTTGTTAAAGGGCCCATGTTACACTGTTTTCTGGTCTATGTTATAATCACATCTGTTTATCACAATATTTAGGCGAGGTTCTTCTCTGCTCCAACCTGTGATGTCATGTGGCAATACAGGAAGTGCTCCACTGTGGTTTTAAACTCCATACACCACTAGAATCATCTGGATGATTTCAAATCTGGAACTGCCAATCTCTGCTGAACTACAGGTCAAAAGTAGCAGTTGACTTGAAAACTCCCTCTTGATGATATCACAAGGTGGACACTAAAAACAGTCTTACCCACTCCACAAAACACCCGAAACAAATCTGTTATTACACCAGACTGTTGATGTGAATGTTTGTGTAGATAGAATCATTTTAGAAGTAAAACCAACTTTGTATTTGAAGGATTTATGTCTGAGCAGCAGCAGCAAGTTGTACTTCCTGATAGAAGGTTTGGCAGCGGCGGACTGATATATGAGAAAATAGTCCCTCAACATGCGACAATTCATGAGATGCAAGATTAGTTTTATTTCAAACATTATTCTATCAACACAGACATTTACATTGACAGTCTGGCTTTATGATTGTTTTGCTTCGGGCGCTTTGTGGATTGGGTTAGACTGTTTTTAGTGTCAGGCTAACTATGGCCATTGACATGCACTAGCCTAGCCCCAGCAACCTCTGCAAATACAAGGACTAGATGGAATATTTTAAAAAGTGTCTCCACACGTCTCCAACACTATGGCTCACTAGGAAATGAGGTCCTATGTCCAAAATTCTGGACTGTCCCTTTAAGTGACATTAACCCTTTAAGTAACTGAATAAGTAACTACATAACGCAACTAGACAACCTCAGACTTTAGTGCAGGCTGTTGCAATGACAGTATAGCAGTGCAGATTAGAAAGGTTTTGGTTTCTAAAAAAAAAAGTTAACAAAGTGTAATTAATGATTTAAAATTGAAGTACAGATTATAAGCTCTTAAATGTGTTCCGCTCATGACCCACATTAGTTACAAAAACACAGCAATATTATCGTTTATTTTAAAATTACAAGTTTGCAAAAAGGCCAACAAACAACATTAGTTTTATAGTTGAATCCACCCTTCTCATTTCCTTCCTTGTCACGCACGATTACGCACGATCACATACATTTGCACGTACAGTCTGGCGGTCTCAGATGTTAATGGCCTCAATGTCATCCATAATGAGTCAATGAGGTGTGCGTGCGTGTTATTCTTTACGCGCACATGCACCTATCCAGGGGTGCGTGCGCGCGTGGTGCTGGACGAATCCAAACGGAGCTGAGTGGACAGGCTGGCACCCACCACAGCCACACCCTTTACACTAAACAAAGAGTTATAAACATTTGGAGACGGATTTTGGACAGTTGGACAGAAGTGCGCAAATATTATGGGATTGTTGATATCATTTCCTTCTCACAGTTAACCAAGCGTTATAATTACACTGATACTGACTGTTGAGATGCTTTCCAAAAAAAAAAAAAAAAAACGCCCACTCGCTTTTTTCACACACATGCGCACGGTAGCATGTTTATACACACCATCCACATTCCCCAAAACCCCGAGCCCTTTGTCTTGGCCGTAGCCCCGAATCAGGAATTCAACGGGGGGCACGGGAGGAATAAAAGTGTCTGCGCTGGCTGCTCCTGTGTGTGGATGTGTGGACCAGACTGTCTCCTCCCCCCACCATAAGCTCACCCACTCTCTCCACCCCCCTGTACCCCTCTGCACTCGTCCCTTACGCCTTTGTGTGTGTGTGTGAGGGTGGCTGCGTACCCGAGCGCCATATGACGGGGCCATTCAAAGAGAAATACGCACATTTTAATCGTGTTGGGATTTAATTTGGGGGCAGTACAAATAAAGGTGTGGACCGGGATGTTTGACTTTTTTCCCCAAGCCAGGAAATAAGCACAAGAAAGCGAGGAGTGACGCGTAAGTAGCAATTGGACTTGCACCACCGATTCTCTGCATCCCTCAACACCTCAACTCTCGCATCCAAGGGACCAAAAAAGCGCACATACGTTCAAAACTAGGATTTATCTTATTGGAAGTCTTGAAAATGGATTAACGTGGATTGTACCCGCCGCCAAACTGGAGCAGAACGCACGGGCAAGGCGGAGCGGACGGGGGAGACGGGACTCGGTGAATTCACGGAGCCCGCGGGACAGAGGTGAGTGCGACCGGTACTATCTGTCCGGTACTTGTAATGCCCCCTGCTCGTGTGCGAACATGCGGCATCTTTACGCAGACCCCCACGTAAAAGCAGCGAAACCTCAACATCATCATCCTCTTCCTCCAGACCAGACACGAGGGCAGATAAGACGAGCACATGGTTTCTCACGTTTTTATAATTGATGAGAGCAGTGCGCCGCAAAAGCTACGATGTTGATAACGGGTTTTACGTCGTTTTTTACGAGAAATAAACTGAAAAGATTTGTGTAAAACCAGTAATTAGCCTAAGGAATTCCACCCATTTAACGTGTTCAAAAGCCAATTTACATACCTACTCCTGGTGCCATTAAAATCAATAGATGCTCTTAAAGATATAGGACCACAATAGTAAAAGATATTCATTGTAAAGGAATAGACTTGCTTTCACTGCAGTTACTTTGATTGTGAATTAATGGAAGGTTTATTGACATAGAATAAACAGCAGGTAGTCCAGCTGGGTCTATGCTGTGAATTATACATTGGTGTTTGATTTCATAGTCCATCTTTAAGAGCACAGGGTCATTGGGGGAGCGCTGGGTTTGATTTAAGGCTTAGTTGCTGCTCTATAGGGAGGGACTATAAATGGGGAGAGCTACTGTCAAGTGTCTGTGGTGTGAAAGCAGGGACCTTTGGAGGCAGATGCGTCTTTGGCAAGTGACAGTCACTATAGAAACATACTGAGTTTCATAAGGAGACTTTCCCTGACCTACAGTGACATCATGGTCGTGTCATGATCAGGGTGTGTGTGTGTGTGTGTGTGTGTGTGTGTGCATGATGAAAGTTCCAGTCCAGAATTCAACACCGACTGTGATCACGTTGTAATAATCACTGCCTTCTAGGTTTTGCGTTTTTGCCGTAACTAGAAAACAATATTTAAACATCTCTTACCTCTCTTACTTAGATCAAGTGTTTTACGTCAGATGCCCTACCTGATGCCACACGAATGATCTCTAACTTGGGGCCACAAAGAGTAATGAATGGTTTTGACTTGCATATATATGTTTTTCAATGACACAAACAGTACAAACTACTTTTTTTTTTCCTTTTACAGTTGCACTTGTTCCAGTCTGCCAAATCAATCACTGACTGTTCACCCCATGCCCAAATTATGACTTAACTTGAACCAGGATTAAATCAGGACTTGGATAGGACCAGTACCCCTGTAATTGTTTTTGATCATTTTGTTGAATTTTGTTGTTCATCTTTATCTTTGAACTCTGTTTTAGTTTTTTGCTCAAATTTGATTTATTATGTGTCAAACAGTCAAGTATGAGTGTGTGTGTGCGTGGTTATGTTGATTTTGTTGTTTTGATGCTTATTTGAATGTATGTAGCCTTCTGTCTGCTCTACTGTATCTATCTTTTGTTGTTGCAATTATGAGGACCCCCTCGAAAATGAGATGGCGAGACATCTCAAGGAGTTTATCCTCCAAACAAATACATTCAAATTCAAATTCAGTAACCATCAGGAATCAGGACTAAACTGGATTCAAACACACAAAAGCACTAAGTTGTGAACACAGCTTTAGTTAAAGCTACAACTTTTCTGGTGTAAGATCTGCAGCCTACCTGTCTCCATGGAGATGTTATTGCGTGTCTATCTGTCACAAGGGAGACGAGCAGGTTAGAACATCACTCTACAGTTACAATTACAATTCAGCTCCGTGGAGAGTCGCCCCATTCACATTTTCTTCTAATTATTATATTTATGAGCAAGAGAAACATCTGTAATGGATAAATGTTATGGATATGTTAATATCATACAATAGACAGTCCAGAGAAAGTAATAACATCTCCATGGAGACAAGTTAGGAGCCGACATGCCACAGAAAAGTTGAGCAGTGCACCTTTAACAATACAGACTTGATCTAGAAGTTCCCATATAGATGAAGATAAACGCAAAACATACATGCATTAATATCTAACAATATTGTGAATAGAAATGATTCCAGTCTCTGTGGTCCATGGAACCATTTGATCCCTGCACCATACGGAGGCTCATACATTAGCATACATAAACATACTGTACACACTGGCCACATGGAGACGAATTACAGTCTTCTCTCGCTCCACATGCACTTATTTCCTGTGACAGATGAGCTGCAATTCACTATGCATTGAGTAACTATAATGTAATTCACAACATATTGATTTTTCTCTTCATTTGTAAGCACCCCGGTGTAATGTGTCAACCTGAAAGTACCACGCGGCTGTGTAAATTGGAAAATGGCATAGTAGAAGATTACAAGAGAAGCAGTATCAGGTGGAATTGGCAGTGTGGTTAGCAATTCTCCTTCACAGCAAGACGGTTTTGGGATTCAATCTTGAAATCCAATCAAGCAGAAAAAAATTGCCTTAGAATTATTTTTGTGATCAGTGACTGGTGGTAGTTTTTATCAAAGCGAGATTTAAGCTCACGCTGCATAAAAAACGTGATAATATTTTGATCAAACCTAGAAGAAAATCTGGACTAGACCAGGACTAAAGCAAACCACTGGTAGTAAAGTGGACTCAAACCAGGGACAAATGTGACAAATGCAGTGACATCAAGCTGGGGATGCTCTGTGTGTGTCTCTACTGGCAGAATATTTATCAGTTACCATGGTGACACAATGTACACATTAGCAATACTGACACAAAAGTTTCAAGATCGTCTGAAAAATCACAACTAAGCCAACTCTTTCTGGTCAGACTGTGTTCAAATTAAATTCAGATTAAAGTCCAACTTGAGTGACAGAGCTTCAGACAGAGCAGTGCCTTCAGTTAGCTTTACACCTCCAGAGAATGAGCTGCAAAGTATCAATAGCTGACATGCTCCCCGTACCTGTTTTTTGTGTATAGGCTATGGATAGGCTCTAACCATTTCCAGAGCCTTTCATGTTTGCATACACACACACACACACACACACACAGACCAGTTTAGCAGACGCACAAACACAAACACTGAGACATGATGTGCCCAGAGGAGGGGGCTGCTCTTTTAGATAAAACACTCTTTCTTCTGTAAGAGCTTGTGTGTGTGTGTGCTTTGAGTGTGGATTTAAGTACACCACTTTAAACTAGTGTCAGGGAGAGCTGGATCTATAGGATTGCGCAGTATCTTCAAATTACCATAATGTACTTATATGCCATGATCAGTTGTGTAAAGACAAAAAGCAAAAACACTCCAATAAGATGATTTAGATTTCGTTCTAATCCATATGTCTTAAAGTTATGGTTGAACTTGTTTTGTGCAGGGTAGCATGGTCTAGTCTGGAGTCTAGGCTGCGTGGAATTAACCTTGCATAGTTAAATGGATTCTCATAATATTAGTTTGCAAACTCTCGAAAAGGCATCTGCGTGTGCTCTTGCTCTTGTGGCAGGGTCCGACTGGTGGTGGGTGGCCAATCACATTGAGGTTTGTGCCGAAGCCTGTCAGCTTCTCCTGGAGGTGGCCTGAAAAGAGTCTTAAAAGAGAGTCCAGAAGAGTTAAAACAGTTCGCAGACATGTCTCTTTATTGGCTCCAGCAGGTACAGGTCTCAGATTCAAGTTGATTACATGATTCAGCCACACAGCATCTCTCCACGTCACCTCCTTTAGTACAGCAGAGCAGGTAGCGTTATACTCGACCATCTGTATAATTGTTTTTTGCAGGAAATTCACAGTAATGTTGACCCAGACAGTGTTATCATAGATTGGCATGTGTTACAGAGTTCAGACACTCCTCCTTTATGTCTTGTATACATCACAAAGTTCATCATAACATGTCCCAACCTCATTAATACTTTAAAGTTCAGACATTGACTTCTCTTTATGGCACATGTAAAGGAACAGTACACAACTTTCATATTGCATGGTGAATTAACATGAATGAAACATTAAAAACACAGAGAATAATTCTCACAAGCCAAAGGAACCAAAACAAACATGGCGTCACCGACATATGTACTTCATTCTATTTTAGTGGAAATACGAGTATTTAGTTTGTGCAGTGAAAAAAGATAAGAGCTTTATACGTCTGTGGACAAGAAAGATGTCTGTGCTTTTCTCTCAACTGGATTTAAATGAGATTTTTCAGCTTGTTCTGCTGTTGAGACTTTTCAACAAATCAAATTCAAATATTAATCGTGACACTGATCCCAGAGCCAGATCCCAGACTGATAATGTGAGGAATGAATTTAATTTGACATTTTTCTCATTCATCTTGATTTGCATTTACTTCTTTATTTTTATTTTTTTAAAGAAATAGAAACGAGCAGTTGACGTTAAACATACGTCAGTATACATTTCCTGAAGATAAACAACGTGTACTTAATGAATGTCAGTTAACACAAAAGAAGAAAGGGAGATGTTTTCTTTCAAAATCTGAACTCCGCTCTAGACCACATGCTTGTGCTGACAGAGAACTGGCTGTGGACTCCTCAATTAAAAACACTCAGGCTTTGATGATTAGAATCGACCCAGTCACAATCTTAAAAAAAAAAAAAAAAGTGATTAATTGCACAGTCCTGCTTTGACCTGATTTAGCCCCAGCTCAGAAAATGCCATATTAAATTAATAGACCCAGTTATAAGACTCTAGAACTATACATTTTTACGAGGTTTTATGTTAAAGTTTACGTATATGCGACAGTCCACCATATTTTTCAGTTTTAGCATGTTTTATAACTGTTACCTTACTGTTACTGTGACCCTAAACCCATCTTCCTCCTAATCCCTTTTTAACCACACTTGAATCCAGCTCCCCAAATATCCCCCTCTCACTGTGCCCTCCCCCCACAAACACACACATATACACACATATACACACACATACATAAAATATATACATATATAGAGAGAGAGGCGTTTTCATATTTAGGCCACATTTTTCTGTAATCATTTTGCCTTTTTTACTTGTCTTTGATCAGTGCTTATCTCTTCTCCTCTTTCCTTCAAACCGGTCACAGAAATTACTGCAGAAGTCTTTGATTTGGAGGTCTTTTTTAGCCGCCCGGGGTCATGGTTAGAGAGAAAATTAAAATGATGAAGGCGCGAGGTGCTCTACACAACAAGACGAGATTGAATTGGAATTAAAAGCTTGCACAAACTTGCAAAAATCTGCTATTGTTCGTAATTTCATCCACGTTTTATTGATTTTGTGTGTGTGTTTATTTTTGTGAGAGATTTTGAGTGGACTTTGTGGATTTTGACAAGTTGCTTGGCCATTTAAAGAAAGCAAGAGAATCCTGGGAAGACACGATAACTCTGTTTACACAGATCATATTAAATCAGCCTGAGAATTGAACCCGCAACCTCTTTGCAAGTTTCATGTTTGCTGAATGATGATAAGAAAAAGATATTTGTATAGTGACTCACATTGCAAGTTGATAAATGGTTTGAAGTTTGCATATTGATACTTTGCGGTGACATTATGCATGGATGTTTAGGAGTTACCATGGCGACACAATGCACACTTAAGCAAACAAGGTCAAAAAAGTGCTAAGATTGTTAAAAGAAAAAACACAAAGTGGATTTAAACCACCCAATTTCAGGAGTCTGTGATCAATACGTGCGTCTATGGTCCTGTTTAGGGGTTTGATTTTGAACTAAAAGGTAAGAGGGACTTGTTTAAGTGCACAAAATCAGCTCACTTGTTGCAATTCCTGCTCATTCAGTTCTTTCTGGTCAAGAGGGGGTCTCGCCCGGAGCGTAAATCAGTGTAGGATCGCCACTATCAGAGACTTAAATAGTGGAATGCAAAGAAAAAGGAATTCATTTGTGGTTTGTTTTGGAGAGGAAATGCAATGAGCCCTTATGTTACAGACTGGACGCTCAATAAAAGGCATAGATCAATAAGCAGCATATTGACCTAACCCTTAACCCTTGAGGGGAAATACTTCAGCCTTTTAAGCAATCAAAAGTCCCTCAGTCAATATTACTGTAAGACTGCGTAGCTTTTCCCAGTTCAGTCTGGTCGTTTGCAACAGTGTATTTTTCTAGATCCTCCAGAGCTGATCATACTGATCTGATAACTTCACAGTTTTTGAATGATTCACAGATATTGACTCCATGTCCAAACAAAAGTGCAATTGCAATCATCAAATGTTTACCAGTCCTCTAGTATTGGACTAGATTCATGGAACCAAACCATACGCCGCGTTCCAAATAAGAAGAGAGCGTGGGACACCTCCAGCTCCATCAACTGTTTCCAATTGAAAAAAAAAAATCACCTATCTGTCTGTAACTGCTGCAGTGAACCTGGTTATTTTGGTCTTAAAGTTGTTTGTATCATCTTATTTTACACGATCCTGGAATTTTCATTTTCTATTTTGCGTGTAAGTACCGTGTTTTCCGAGCTATTAGGCGGTCTATTTTCGAACTTTTTTCACAAATAAACCGCACCAGACTTTAAACGAAACACAACAGTGGTGATGGGTCAGTGGGACTTTGTTTGTTGTGTTCACAGTGACTCTGGGCTTTGTTCAGTTGTGGCGTGTAGGGAGGGTGCTGTCTGGGACCTCTGGATTGTCGGCGTGTTCGCAGTGACTCAGTTGTTCATTTGTGGCTAGAAGTGGCACACTGGACTCGCTTTTTTCGGTTCGTTCCTCCGTTCCGTTCCTCGTCGGCGTGGAGTGATGAGTGTGGCTGCGGGTGTGTTTTGCTGTGCGGTCTCTGTCTGCTCCGTGTGTGTTTGTGTGCGCTGCGGGTGGTGCGGCTTTGTAGTTTACTGAAGTCGTGCTGGGACACCCGAGTGGATTCGAGTGGAAATTAACATTCCTAATCTGGAGCTCGTCTCCAAATTCGCGCCGATAACTTCTAGCCTCGTTAGTTTCATTTGACTGAAGCCGAACGCTATGGGTGACACCACCGAGCAAGATACTATGAAATATTCCAGGTGACAGACCCTACACCAGAAAAGTTACACAATAAAGCTTTAATGTGACATAAAGAGCCAGATAAAAACAAAAAAATCTTGACATCCCAAAATATTAAAAGTGCATCATCTAACTTTTCTGGTGCAGGGTCTGTCAAATGTTTTTCTTCATGGAGACTTGGTTATTGCTTTGTCTGGAATGTTTCACAGTATGGCATTAAACCTTTCTGTTTTCATGGAGACCAAACCAGTTACAGATCTGTGGAGAGGCGACCCCACTCACAGTCAGAATGTCAGTTTTTCTAGGTATTTCTGAGCTATAAAAACACCTGTAATTGAAGAAATGTAGAAGGTAGGTAGAAGGTAGAGCTTTTTAATGTCATAATATGGAACATTCCAGGCTGAGCAATGACATATCCATAGAAACAAGCAGGTAATCACCAATCAAAGTTACATAGTGCAACTTGAAAAATCTGAGTGGCCAAAATGTAGTTGACACAGACCTGCAGAGAGTACAATGTGCTGTGCATGTGCACAGAGAGATTGGAGATGACAGACTCAGAGAAAGATGCAAAGATGCTTCCACAGCCCTGGGCGAATTTGGCTTTCTGAGGATTGCTTCAAGGCTTATTTTGGGATTAAGGATTTTGGAGCGGGCTATTTACGACCACTGCTGCTCCCGAGAAATGAAAATGCAAACTGAAAATGGTCTTTACCTTGTGAGTGACCGCAATTGTCCCTGCTAAATCTTTCTAATAGGATCAGTTAATGGTGTTTTCAAACTCAACTAATAGATTAAAAGCGCTGGACCAAACTTTTACTGTCTTAAAAACATGGCAAAATAGAAGTAGTGCATTTTAAACACTTATACAGTGGTCCAAAGTTATTCCTCACTTATCTTTCTGACTATTCTAATTATTCACTGTGATGAGTTTATATGCACTTTTCACACCTTCCAGAGACCAGAGTTGGGTTTTGTTGTGATGATAAAGTTAAAAAAAAACTTGCATGCTAATGTGCCCTTCTTCATAATAAAACACTTTGATGATTTAGTTCAACTTCCTATGTCTTAAAGGTCCTATATTATGCAAAACTGACTGTTGTGAGTTTTTAGTCATGTTGGAATCTTGTAGCCAGGCTGGCACCTCCTAGTGCCTCCGCTCAATTGAATTTCTCTCCAGCGACTAGGTCAGGAATTGGAATACACTAGACCAGGGGTGTCAAACACAAATTCACAGAAGGCCAAAATAAAAAAAACTGAGACTAAGTCGTGGGCCAAACTAATTATTTATTGAAAAATTTCAACAGCATCTGCATGTTTTTGCTTCTTTCGGGATATGTAATGTTAAACCTTTTCTTATAAAATAAATGTTTAATAATAGTTTTGCTTAAACATTGACACCAGAATAAGCATAATATAAAATAATAACAAAACTTTTATCTGTACCCTGCGAGCCAGCTCTAATACATGTTTGATATGATCTTACGGACCAAATATAATTATATCGTGGGCCAAATTTGGACTCCGGGCCTGAGTCTGACATGTCTGCACTTAGATGGTTTGCAAGAACCCCGGAAGTTGTAGACCATGCACCGGCCAATCACGAAAGAGCTGAACCAACCTGAGTTGCGAAAGCAGACCGCATACACTATCCTCCTTTGGACTTCCTTTGTCAAATACAGACTTTGCATTTTTTTCTTGCATCTTTAATTTGCAAGTTCATCTCGCAGAAACAATAATGATCGTTGACAGACATGTTCACTCTCTGCTTTGTTTGTTGTTGTTCTGGCAATTACTTGGACACCGCTGGGCGCATTACATATGTCACGACCAAATAGCAGCAATTGGTTAAATAAAAAAAAAGTATCCATCTACCGTCGAGCCAACGAATCCTAATGCTAATGAGATCAGAGCTCAGGCTGATGAATCAGGTTAGGAATCTTGTTATCTCCTCAAAAACATAGCTGGAGTTGTGTTTTGTTTCATTCACATCCTGCATTATTAGTCTGTCTACATCTCCAACGCTCAAAATGCTCTGTTCAACCTCGTGATGTCATGAAGAGGTGGCCATCTTTTACTTTTACATTTTAAACATTTATACAGTGGTCCAAAAGTTTTAAGTTTTGCATTCTGAGTATCCTAATTATTCACTGTGATGAGTTTTTATGCACTTTTCACACCTTCAGAGACCAGAGCTGTGATGATAAAGCTGTGAGAACAAAAACTTGCATTCTAATGTGTACTTCCTGAAATCAGAATATCAGAAAACTTCATAATTTGGTGCAGCTCACATAGCACTTATTTTGACCTCAAAAGGAAGACAATTCTTGCTCAAATACATGGGAACACAATTTGGGTTCAGGGCCTTTAAGTGCATTTGCAGGAAGATGGCAGTTTCAGATAAGTGAAACTGGGACATAGTGCGAGGAATTGGAGAGAGATCTAAGCGGAGGTGGAGGAGGAGGAGAAAATTGGGTAAAGGACGCAGCAGAGGAGATAGGGCAGATGTAAGGAGCTACTAGGGAATCAGCAGTGAATGTTTAGCACTGTTTAGTTTCTCTCTCAGCTCTGAAGAATTTCTCTGTGGTCTGTAGCTGCCCTCAGGTTGTTGTTGACAGACAATCTCCAGAGTGATTTGTGTACAAAGATGGAAAAGGCGTTATATTGGCGCACAGTAAATATAAACACGCTCCACTGTTGTAGTTCCAACGAAATCATTTTTTTATGATCAGAATGCGGTAAAATTATACTCAGATTAAAATGTAACAAAGCCTCAGACAGAGTAGTACTTTCAAGTTAAGAAATCAGCTGGAAAGTCCCCTGAATTGTACCCTTTATGAAACCAAATTAGTTAATCTATATACATTTAAACACAAGTTACAGTACATCTCAGCACATTTGTTCATGTTGAGCATAAGCAAGTATTCTGATTTGGGAAGGATGAGCACCGTGCTTTTATGACACATGAGCTGATTATGTTCATGCCAAGCAGGTAAGGAAATAATGAATATTTCGTCCTAAATCAATTACAGATTCTATAGGACATGGGGAACCAAAAAAAATTTAAATACGATTTCATAGTAAATTTCTGTGCATAAATGAGGATTATATTGATATTAATGAAAAAATGTGTGCCGCTTTGGGAAGATCGGTAAAATAACATAAATAAGGCCCCACATTTGGTCTCGCTACATTCACATTTCATTTTATTATGATATACGCTGAGAAAAACAACCTTTTCCTTTCGTGTTTGTTAGTTTCTGCTTAGATAAAAAGTACACTTGAAACAGAAATAAAGTCCAAATAATTTACTTTTTCCAATATTAGAAAGCCACACTTGTGCAAGGAGTCTGTGCTGACATTCCCATACAGAGACTCAGTGTTTTACGCCTATACAATGACTTTTATACAGAAACTATAGTGGGAGGCTACCGTGGTTTAGACTTAGCTCTTCTTCGTTGGTGCACGGGTCAACCAGGTCTCTTGGCACGTTGCACAGTCCAATCCGACTCCATCCAGGGTGTTATCTGGCTACCAAGTCATGACATCATCCCTATCAGCAGTTCTTGTCCTATTTAGTTAGTCTGCCTTTAGATAGATTGGAATATCACGCATTTGTCTTGACATAATATCTATAAGTCTCACAGCTGTGATCAAAGCTCTTATCTTCAAATGACCTCAGTGCAATAATGAACTAGAGAAGCCTAGTTATTTATCCTAACATATAGAATGCAGATTTTCCCACTCAATACATCACAGTGCGTGATCCTACAAAAAGCCGGCGAGAACGTCCCCCTCTCCCAGGCACAGCAAAGAGAAGCCCAAGAGAAGCGGGTACCTGGAGGGAGGAAGGGGACGTTCCCGCTGACAGAATGGGACACTCGAGCTGGGACTTTCAAGCCAGGGGGACGCTTGAGCCGGTATTCTTCAGTTAATATTCAGTATTCGTTAGCTGCAAAGTATTAATACAATTCATCCTACATAATGGATAATGGATAATGTTTCATTCAACTTTGTGATTTGGACTGGTGGCTCAGTGGTGGAGTGGTTCGCATTCTCGCTCGTCTTTTCCATTCAGTTCAACATCTGCATTTGTCTACAACAAACTGTTTGGAAAGATGTTACATGTTATTATTACACATCTCCAAATCTGTGAAAAGGCAACCCATATTCACAATTCTAGCAACATTCATCAATTTTTCACACAATCTTGGCAAGGCGGCTTACTCTCCATTATATAGCAAACTGAAAGAACTGAAGAAGCCGCTTGGATGAGAGTCAAAACATCTTCACATTAAAACCTTTGTCCAGTTGACAGAATTGAATCTTTTATTTGCTGTGGATCCTGGACTGACTGATTACACAGCCTACTTTCTAATATCAAACTTTGACCATTTTGAATCTGGCAGAAAGATTTGAAACTAAAATACACAAAATATGACATTATTGATTTGCCTGTTTATTCATTCATTTTCATTTTGTTTACCCACAGGTTCGGAATGGTCCCACCCCAAGATGGTGTCCCCCAAACACAAACCCAAGAAGAAGCCGCCCAAAGACAGCATGACCCTCCTGCCGTGCTTTTATTTTGTAGAGGTATGCTTTTATTTTGAAGCACGCGCCTGCCTAATGACTCATGTCAAATGTTATGCTATAGCTCATCTTCTAAAAACACTGTGAGTCACTTCTATACTTTGGCCTCTCTGGGGATGTACGGTAATTTGCTGTATTTATTATAGTAAGTGATTACAATTTCATGCATATAAACAACACAATTAAGGGGTTATGGATTGTTAAGTAAATCGAATTCCCTGATAGCAGTTTTAATCTTGTTGCTTCGATCCGCATATGTCCTCTAAATGTCTTGGCCGTTTGCCTGTCCTTACTAAATCAGGACTATTAAAGAGCGTGTAAGTGAATAAATGCCAAGCAGCTTTGATGTTACTCTGTTGAACAATCCAGGGAAAGCAGTAATTTCTCCATGGAGACAAGCAGGTGGCAGACGCTCCACCAAAAAAGTTAGATAAACCTGTGTTAAAGGACCACTCCACGACGATAGAATATGATAAAGATGTTTGTTGACGGCGGATAGAGGCGATGGCTTGGGGGGAGACTCGGGGTGGGGGCTCCATCTCCAAGCCAAAATGGTCACCCAGCTGATTCGGAACCCCACTTCCTTGAAGATGGTGCCTTCAGACAAGAGACACAGGGTGGGAATGGTGTTGGCATGACAGGCTGTATAAAAAGAGCTTCTGGGTAATTGAAGGCGTGGTTGAGATAAGCTGTGGCTGAGGTGTGGTCCAGCCCCTGAGCCTCAGTTAATCATATTTACTGCATATACTATTACGCAAAATTGACTCTTGTGATCTCTAGCCATGTTATAGTGCTCTTAATTCCTCAAAAACACACGCAGAGTTGTGTTTTGTTCACTCACAGTTTGGATAGCTCTTTGTTATTAATCTGTCTTCAAGTCAAAAGCTTAAAATGCTCTGTTCCACTTTGTGATGTTATGTAGTAGTAGTTGTCAAGTTAACAGCTACCATTTACCTTTAGTTCAGTAGAGATCGGCAACTCCAAGGACTGAAATTATCCAGATGATTCTAGTGAAGGTGTATGGAGTTTAAAAACACCATAGAAAAATTCCTGTATTATCACATGGCATCTGAAGGAACAGTGTGCGTGGGTGTTTTCTGTTTGAGAGAAGAACATGCTAGATTTGTGTGTAAAACATGTGTGAATGAAACAAAACACAACTCCAGGTCTGTTTGAGGATGAGGAAACAACATTACAAAATATAATACAGGCCCATTAAACTTAGCCAGGCTAGCGCCACCTAGTGCCTCCACTCAATTTCATTTCTCTCCAGTGACTAGGTCAGGAATCGGAATACACTAGACAGTTTGCAAGAATCCCAAAAGTTGTAGACCGCGCACCGGCCCATCAGCAAAGAGACGTCAAACTCAGACTTTATGGTACAGCACAACAGTAAACAAAGCGTTCGAGATGGCTGTAGACGAAGCCATACATTCTGTGTTGGCAACGATTTCCGAGATCAAGGATTTAAAGCCGAAACAAAGAGAATGTTTGAATTTGAAGAAAAGGTGAATTTTATCAAGGGGAAAGATGTTATTGCCCTTTTTCCTACTGGATTCAGCACATTACATACGACCAAATAGCAGCGATTGGTTAAATAAAAAAATAAAAAAACACCTACAGTCAAGCAAACAAATCCTAATGCTGCGAGATCAGACGGTTTCCATGAAGTTAAACCGGCTGATGAGGCTACTTTAAACTGGCATTCATAGTATTTATTTATGGTTTAACACCTGACTAATCTTTCTTAACATTTCTTTATGTTTAGCTTCCCATTGTGCTGTCCTCCTTGGTGTCCCTGTACTTCCTGGAGCTGACAGATGTGTTGTCCCCGGCGATGGTGGGTTTCCGTTGCTATGACCGCGACCTCTCCATGCCCTACGTGGAGGCGGGCGACGAGCTCATACCTTTGCTCATGCTCCTGAGCTTGGCCTTCGCTGGACCGGCCGCGTCGGTAAGTTATAAATACACCACAAATCAGGAGAGACAGATCTGATGTGGGTAGTGTGGTGTATGAGCACTTGGACTTTGAATAAATGTCAACAACAGCAGGACTACAAGAGAGTACAAGAGGTTTGGAACCATATATGGCAACTGGATTTCTGGTAGGGCTGCTACAAGTGAATCGATTAATCACAACATATCAATTATTGGGATAAGTTTCAACTAATTTAGTAATCGAATAATTGCTGGACTCAAAACATGCCATGAAAAGACACAATGAGTTTTATTACTCAGCGCAGTGAATTACTCTCATGCCATCTTCATTATTCAGAGCATGAAGATGAGAAACTGGTACATTTTGTGTTTTAGTTGAAATTGTCAAATTTGTCCAATGGTTTGAAATCGAGATGATTTACCTGCTATGCCAAAGTCATTTTCATTTGTTTGTAAATATACTCTGAATCAGAATTACCTCAAGCAGCTTCACTTTAGCTTTATCTGGGTAAAATTTTGTAAAAATGTCACGCTCAGAGGACTTTTGCATTCTAAACAATGAATCAATTAATCAAAAGAATAACTGCTATATAATCAATTACCAAAATCATTAGTTTCAGCCCTAATCTCTGGCCTAGTCTAATCGAAAATGATTCTTAAAATGCATAAACATGTAAGAGACAAATCCTGGGTCGTGCTCTTGCTTGTGTTGCATTATTTTGTTGCGCTGTTAAAAGAGAACATAAAACTGCCAAAGCTTCAGTCTGTTTATTTTTGCTGCCGAGAGCAAATTACTTGTGAGCAGCACATTTCTGAAATTCAGATGAGTATTTGCTTATCTATATTGCCGTTTTTAGCAATTATAGAAAGAAAGTTTTAGCACTAATACTAAATTACTGCACGACCCCGAATATCTCCAACAGTTAGGCTGACAATGCATGATGATGGAGGGGAGAGAGAGTGCACCTAAATGATGGATGTGATTGATTGAGACTGAGAAGCAAAAATAAATAGAAGAAGAGAGAAGCTCAATGTTCAGTAAAGTTTGAAATGTACAAAATGCAGCTGTCGTTCAATCAAAGAGAATCTGCTGTAATTGCAAACGAATGCAGGGACTTACTTCTCGATCCATAACTTGTTTCATTATTGTTTTATAGAATTGTTTGCAGACTAAGCCAAAACACAGAATACTGGAAGCGTTGCTGTTGTATCATGTTGAGTGGAGATTTACTGGAACAAAAACCACAGTCTTTGCAGTTCAATGACCTCATGTCTGCTCAGCTCTTGAGGATCCTTTGGGAGATGCATAGGCTACATTACTGTGCCAACATATTTTTTAAGAGTAAACTGGAAAGAAATTGTTCAGAATTTTCTTGTAAATGTAATCACCAGTTATTGAGATATTGGGAAACATTTTAATCTAATGGTAGCTACTCTAAGATTAGATTAGACCGATAATGACCTATAATGGATCATCACTGGCTTTGTTTACGTGCACCAAAAATGTGATCATTATCTGATTTCTGGAGTTATCAGATTACCGAAATATCATGTCAACAGTTGCATTTGATGAGAGCAATCTGATTTTAGGCTGTTCAGGTTTTGACAATAAAAAATATGCAAGAAATGGCAAACTAATCTAACAAAAACAAAAAAGAAAATGAATTGAAAAGAAAATGAATTGAGCTGAGATTGAGTTGAGCTGAGTTATTTTAATATAATAGGTTTGTCTTTGACTTCCAAATACAACAGTTACTCTAAAAATCGAGTGATTGTTTTTGATTTCTTTTGTGCATGTAAACACACACCACACACCAAAAATTATGTAATTATTGGGTTATCTGATTCATGAAAGGTACTGTTTACATAATGAGAGGGATGAAAATACTCCTTGCGAAAATTCATAGTTTGTCAATTTTGAGTTAATATATACATAATTTTGATATTTAGAGTAACAACAAGTATGATTCCAAGCAGCTTTGCGTACAATTTGTTTATCATTGCAAGATATATAAGACTCCCCAACTGCTACTTTCCTTTACAGTAGCATTTGTCCACATCCTTTAAAACACAATACTTTGTTCTTTGCATACCACGCGACAGAATGTCCAATATGCCACGCCAAAGCAAATCTCTGTCTACAATCGATGGACATGCTGATAATTACTCACCTGACACTGCAATAAACAGCAGAGGTCCCAGAATCAATGCACACATTCACTCACACAGTGGTCCTATCCATCAGAGCCATAGAAACGTACAGGCGCTCCAGCTCTCATCTATCACACGCATTCAAAGTGATCAGGGCACGACAGCTCCTAGCCCCCGGCCTCATCGGGACTCTCTCACTGTACAGCAGCCATCACCTCTGACCTTAACCCTCTCAGGCTCAAATCAAATTTTAGTAACAGGAAAACATCTGATATTTGGGGAAAATGATCATATAGGGTAGTAATGTACAATCCTGACTTTTTTTGAGAGAGACCTTCACATCCAATGCGTTCTGGGATGTTGCAGATTTGCAGCATTGGTCCGGTGTGGTAAATTAACACTGAAGACTGAAAATGATATGAACGCTAACTTTATGTGTATACCACTTTTCATAACAATGAAAACATAAAGCAGTGTCACAGAGCTTTACAGTGGCAGAACAACATCACTTTTTCGTGTGGTACTCCAAGAAACAATTTTTATCCTTTGTAAACAACAAAAGTACTTTGCTCTTCTGGCAGGCTGTTTGTGTGTAGCCGTTCTTGCAAAGTCTGCATCGTCCATGTTTATCAGTATGGATGGAAAAAAGGCTCCTGAGTAAAAAAAAGCTCATAAAATATGGATTTGGAGTAAGTAGGTAATTGGCATTTAGCTGTTGCAAATCTGCAACGCCTGCCTGGAGAGGGTTAATGCTGTTTATAGTTTCTTGTCAATATTGTAAAAAGTATAGATTATCGAAAAACGTTAAAAAATGGTCTGTACAGGATTTTTTTTTTCCTCCCCTCAATCCATTTCCAAATAATTTCTCTACTGGATCAATAAAGTTTATTTAAGTCTAAGTTCTAACTGTATTTTTTCAATTTTTTTACATTTTTATATAAATTTTATCATTCTATTTCATTGCATGCATGCTTTCATTTCTGTTTACACTGTGTTGTGTATTAAAGGTGCATTTGTAATCTGTAAGAGGTCAATCACCTGCATGTCTGCTGATGTTGCCTTGAATGTTCCACAGTACAGCATTAAACTTGGCTAACTTGCTTTTTCCCCCCAATTACAACTAACTTTTTTTTCTGTGTATGGAGGGTGGTGGGGTTGCCTCTCCATAGATCTGATTCTTAACTTAACCTGGCTGCACCACCTTACTGCCAGATTGTGAAACATATAGGCATAACCATATACAGGCAAACAAACCAATGAGGTTCATGGCAAAGAAGGCAGATCCTCTACTTGAAATGTTCCATAGTGTGTCTTTATAAGCTTGAATGGTTTCCAGTGGTTTCCCGGGTCTAATAGTTGGTGTTTGTGTGCACAGATCATGATCGGGGAGGGGGTCATGTACTGTATGCAGTCTAGACTCAAGTCCTGCCCCAAGTCTGAAAGCAGCATCAACGCTGGAGGCTGCAGCTTCAACTCATTTCTGAGGAGAACGGTGCGATTTGTAGGTGAGTGCTTCCATCTGTGTCAATGTGGTAAAAAGTTTAATTTTGTTGCAATTTTATGTCTTGCTTGTAAAGTTGCTATGGAAAGTGCCACTCACAAATATGCAGGCAATGCAAACAGGTATTGTTTCCAAAAAAAAATTTTTTTTTCAATCTTTCAGGATGATTTTGATTGGTGCAAAAAGTATTAAAATATTCTACAAAATTACAATTTGTATTTAAAAGTCCTATACAAAACTGACTCATATGAGCTCTTCAAAATCATACCTGGGTTTGTGTTTTGTTTCATTCACACATGTTTGAGTAATCTTTTATTATTAGTCTGTCTACATCTCCAAAACTCAAAATGCCCTGTTCCACCTTGTGATGTCATGAAGTGGTAGTTTAGTAGTAACCATATAACTTTAATTTAGTTATTTAGTAATTTAATTTAGAAACTGGCAATTCCAGGGATGAAATTAGTCAAATAATTGTACTGAAAGTGAATGGTGAATGATGTTTAAAAACACAATGTAGCACATTCTGTATTACCACATGACATCACAAGGTGGAACAGAGTGTTTTCTGTTTGAGAGAAGAAGTGAGCTGAAATATGCATGTTTTGTGTGTTAAACGTGTGAATCAGGCAAAGCACAACTCTGGGTGTTTTTGTGATGAGGAAACAATATTATAACATAGATCGAAAATAGCGTAATGGGCCCTTTAATTAAGAGGGAATACTGATGAAAACAACAGTATAGTATAATATTCTCTTCCTTTTAGGTTAAGCATGTTAACCAATTAGGAGTCACCAATTATGTATATTTTTATCACATTCTCCACTGTCTGTGAGGTAATATCATCTTACGCCAGTCATCTTTTACAGTGAGGCTGAACTCATTTGCTCCAAAGGTCTCTGGGGTTTAAATAAACTAATCCAGTGTGTTATGAAAGTGTAACAGGAATGACACAACCATTTATGTGAAATATCTCCAGGCAGACTTTCAGCTTTGAAGTGAAAAACATGATTAATTCACCTTGCCGAGATTTTTTCAAAGGTTTCATAACTCGACGATGCTGGAGTGAACTCAAGATCCTAGCGCAGGTGCTCAGAATTAACCGTCTCAATGTGAAGAAGCCACCAGAGGATTTCTGCTCATTTACTGCAACAGCACCTCATTTTCCCATCATGCTTTGTGTGTGTGTCCCTCAGGTGTGCATGTGTTCGGTCTCCTGGCGACGGCCCTGGTGACAGATGTCATCCAGTTGGCGACCGGGTACCACGCCCCCTTCTTCCTCACCGTGTGTCAGCCCAATTACACGGCTCCGGGCGTGTCATGTGACAACAACGCCTACGTGACACAGGACATCTGCATGGGCAAGGACCTGTACGCCATCATGTCCGCCAGGTGAGGACAGGGAGGTTAAAACAGGCATGTTAAAAAGTCTAAAAAGTCATAAAAGTGGTGTACAGTGTTTTTTTTTTTTTTTTTTTTTAAAGGTGCACTATTTACTTTTTATAGAAGTTGGCCCTGCATGTGCTTGTTTCACAGTGTGGAGTTCAACTTGTCTACTGTATCTCTATGGAAACAAGCAGGTCTATGGAGAGGCTCACAGTAAGAATTCAGGAGAAGAATAGATTTTTGACCACTAAAAACATTTGCAGTTGAATTCACCCAAGACGAATAGGTTCAGTGTGATTCTGTGAAACATTCTCTGCAAAGCAATAACATCTGAATGGACACAAGCAGATGGCGGACGCTCAAAAAGTTACATAGTGCATCTTTAAAATGTGGCTGTATAATGCTTTTTAAAGTGATGATAAAATAATTTGGGAGTTTATGAATAGTTCAGTTTTAGGGATGTAACAATAATCAAAATATATCGTATCGTCAAAGTTCTCACAATAATATCGTGCACCATCACAATATATCAAATCACAAGTCTCTTTGCTTAAATTAAGAGTTCTAGTGCAGCAACAGCTAAAAAAAGACACAGGGAAGTACATAGACCATGATCCTTTGCTCCATTTCAGAGTAAACTACAAGAAGAAATAACAGTTCTAAGCACTTTTAAGTCTAAGTTCTTTGGATTAAGTCTTGTCAAGGCATTTTAAGAGGAAAAAGTCACATATTCACAGTTTTAGTTTAGGTTAGGTTGCTTTATTCGTACCCGTAGGTGCAGATTTGAGAGGCAGGTTCCACATTTCACATTTCATTCATCCACAAAACACATATAAAAAGCCAATTACAAAATAAAATGCCACAGTGCTCCAGTGCAGAATGGCCTGCTCTATAAACGATCAGCCAAATTCATCCATCACGCTTGGCTAAAATCACACAAAATATTGTACCGTGAGATTTATATCGTGAAAATATTGTACAGAGACATTTGGATATTCTTACATCCCTAATCGTGAGCTTTCCCACAATATCGCAATAAATATCGTACTGTGAAGTTCATACTGTGATGATATCGTATCGTGAGACTTGGATATCGTTACACCCCTATTCAGTTTAGTATTATGCTTTAATTACTGGCATTTCCAGTTATATAAATACAATTGTAAAACTAATACTTGGATTAGGTATCTGTCGCCCTCTTCTGGTAACAATGAGGAAGACAAATGTTGAAATCACTAATTAGCAGCACAGTTATTACCAACAGGACATAAACAAACACATTCTTTAAAATACTGTTGCAATTTGTTTATATTTTGAGTTTATTTGTGTTGTATTTGTGTTAAATATAATGATACTGTAATAGTGAACAGGGCAACAGCAGAAAAACAAATGAGGCGTATGACGAGCAGAGTGCACTGGGATCCCTGTGTTAATAGAGTGGATACAGAGATAATCCTGCATGAATGAATAGCCATCAGAGGCACTCATTGGATTCATTGGCCATAATCTACAGGTCTTAAAGTAACTGCAACAGCTGGACCATTAAAATGTATTAGTGCAATTAACATATATACCTCTCTTAATAGCTTAATCACTTAAAGTCTCTTATATTACACAAAATTAACTCTTGTGATCTTTAACCTCGTCAAAAACCGACCTGGAGTTGTGTTTTGTTTCATTCATACACCTGAGTAATCCTTTATTAGTATCAAAACCAACTCCAGGTATGGTTTTGATGAGGAAACATTATAATTTATACCAGAAAATAGCATAATATGGGCTGTCTAATAGAAGGTAAACACTTGACACTTTGCAATCAGATCTGCTTTTCTCTGCATGTTTTAATGAAGTCTTATCTTGGCAAAAAGTCTTTATAATTGCTTGTTATCCGTCTTATTTACTGTGAACATATTTCCCTTTTCTCTGCCTTCAGGAAAACCTTTCCTTCGCAGCATGCAACCCTCTCAGGCTTTGCTGCTGTCTACATTTCCGTAAGCAATCCTTATTTAATACTTTTCAATAACATCTGTGTCTTAAAAAAGCTGCTATGGTAAAACTTTATACTTTAGGCTTTACGTGGGGCTCACCATTAAAGTATATTTGGACAGGTGGTTGGACCGGTGTGAATCTGGTAACTAAAATATAACTAAGAACGGAGAGAGGCAGGAGTGACAGATTTCTCTCTCTTTCTTCACTGTAGAATCAACTCTTATAGGCGATACTTCTTTACAGCTCCAATCTGACTGAACAATATTCACAGTATCTGTCTATCTATAGGGTTGAAGAGTGGAGAGAGACATTCAGCAAGTTATCATAGGCTATCAACGTGTCTGTCTACCTTTTTATTTCATTCATAAAATACACTCAAAACTATTTTAAAAACCCAATAACAAAACAAACAAACAATAATGTAGTTAGAATAGAATAGAATAGAATAGAATAGAATAAATCGAAAGGAATAGACCTTTTTCACAATGATGCAAGTGCCGTGATTTAGGGTAAACGTCACTTACATTAATGCTTTTCTGTGGCAAAATATCTGTGGAAATGTCTTGCGTATTTTTCACCAGCTTCATAAATTTGACTAGCCAGGCTGGCACCACCTAGTGCCTCCGCTCAATTTTATTTCTCTCCAGCGGCTAGGTCAGGAATCAGAATACACTAGACGGTTCGCAAAAACCCCGGAAGTGCGAGTTCAGGCACCAGCCAATCAGTAAAGAGCCATACATTCTGTGTTGGCAACGATTCTCGAGATGGATTTAAAGCCGGAACAAAGAGAATGTTTGCTGAATTTTATCAAGGGGAAAGACGTTATTGTCCTTCTTCCTACAGGATTTGGGAAAAGCTTAATATAACAGTTAACCCCTTTAGCAGTGCAATACATACGTCACAACCAAATAGCAGCGGTTGGTTAAATGAAAAAAGTACCCGGCTCCTGTCGAGCGAACGAATGTTAATGCTGCAAGGTTAGACGGTTTCTACGAAGTGAAACCAGCTGATGAATCAGGTTATAAATCTGCCTACCCATCACCAAATCTTCATCCATCAAGGTTCGACAAAGGACATAATCTGTCCATGAAAAATGTATCCACAACTATCAAGGTAAGAAAGACGAAATCGTGAAGGCAAACAATGACTAGCATTAGTGAACTACTCTACTACACTGAGACATTTCCATGATATTTTGCCATGGAAAAGCATTAACATAAGTGACGTTTACCCTACATCTCTGCACTTCACGTCATTGTGAAAAAGGTCTGTGGAGAGAAGAAGTTGTCATCTGCCCTTTTGAGCAAATCCCTATGTATTTCACAGTAAAGATATATTAAAAGCCCTATAATACACAAAACTGACTCCTGTGAGCTTCTCACATGTTTGAATAATCCTGTGTGAAATCATCCAAATGACCCTAGTGAAGGTGCATGTGTTTCTGTATTACCGTGTGACATCATAAGATGGAACAGGATGTTTTCTGTACTCAGCCTAAATATGCAGGATTTGTGTGTTAAACATGTGAATGAAACTAAACAACAATGCAGGTCTGTTTGTGATGAGGAAACAACATTATAACATCAGAAAATAGTGTAATATGGGAGCTTTAAGGATCTATAACCATGGGCAGGGTAGACCAAATTCTATATTGTCTCTTACACGAAATTGCAAAATTTGAAGAGACAGAATGAAATTTTCCTTTGCTACAGAATCTACCTGGAAATTAGAATGTTAATCACTCTCCCGGTGCTCCCACTCTTGTCTGAACTATCCTCATTAGCCACAATAGATTTGTTGCCTGCATAATGTTAAAAAGTCATTATTTGGCTTTTGGGAGTTTGTGGTCTTTCCGCAGACAATCCCTGGACCAGTTCCTATTAAAAGTGTAACTAGACTGCAACTTCAGACTCTGCTACATTTCTTCAGTATTAAATAAGCGCTGACAGTTGCAATATGTGGACAGTAGTGTGCGTGTATCATCTTTTTCTGGCCACACACACTAACCAGGCCCCTCTGGCTCCTATAAGCAGCTACTGGCCTCATCACTGCTCCACCGAGCCCAATGCACTCTCATTAAAACTCACAATTTCAGTCTCGTTGCTATGGTTACGAGGTGTCAAAATTCAGGCGAAGTACCCAAAACTTATCTTGCTTTACATACAGTGCAACACATGGGATTTTGTAAATGTGGAAAGCCGCAAATGGCCTTCCTCTATTGTGTTGTAAAGATTGACAAGCTTGTTAAGTTTTCTTGCATAGGCTGCCTCCCTGTCCGTCATCTGTCCTTCACCGCCTTATATAATCAAACAATGGTGCAGCCTGAATGTAAAGATGTGCTCTCTCCTCTTCAGCACCTATCAGATCTTAATCCACAGTTGTCAAGTATACGGTTAGCTCTAAAGAAGACATTTTCAGTCAAAGTAAACCACCTGAAAAGAGTCATAAAAGATGATTTTACAAAGATCTGGCTTCAAGGTTCATTTTTGATCTCCTTTTTCTCGTTTGGTTTGTGGTTGGCTAAATGGATAGACCACTACTAAAAGACTTCAAAATAGTCTTCACAAAACCGACAGATATTTGACATTTATCTTCAAGGGCGTAGGTTTGATCTCAACTTTATGTTTTATGAATTCATATGTTTTATGAATTCTTTCCAAAAACACACAGAGTCTGGGCAGGTCTAAAATAAGTGAAAGGTGATTTCACTTTTCAGTTCGCAAAATGTACACTTTGTGCCCATTGCCCTTCTAAGGTGATTCTTTAGCTGATAACAGTGATGTAGAAGTTTGTAGCAGATTTCTCTTTGCTTGTTGGTGATGAGATATTTGTGAGGTCATGTCCAAACATTTTTCCATGGAATATTGTCAGTAGAGTCGGGCTGCTAACAGAGCACATGTGTAGGGCTCTGTTTGGGAGGAGCACATGTGGTGATGGTTGCTCTTTTTCTGTGGCGACTCATTATAAGACAAGTTTAATTGAAGATGAAGCCAAGTAAGTTACTTTTGAAAAGTGTTTCAAAGTTTGGTGCACAGTGTCTTCACTCACGCCTGCTCAAGACGCCATCTTCAGGTGCGGCCCTGTCCTGCCGCTTCCCCAGTTTAGGCTCCTGGCACCACTAATGACATCACTCTGTGGCAGCCAATGAAACAGCAACGTGGGCAACCCTGTCTTCATATCACTGAATACATCTCAGAACATCTAATAAACAAAATGTGAACTTAAACATGTTAAATTAATACTATTGAGTTTGGAAAAATATCAGAATAAATAGATATTTTTGTTTATTCAAATAAAATGGCAAATATTGGAAGGGACTATTTTGTCTTCCCCAAATATTGGTTGTGACATGTCCCCACCGTCCCTATGCTGCAAACCTACGCCCTTCTAATCTAAATTTGTGGTAATTTTCTTTATATCATTTGGTTGGATTAGGGTTAAACTTGCTTAAAAAATGTAATCTCATAATGTATGTGTATAGGCTTGCAAATACAAATGCAAATACTCAGCGTTTCCCACAGGACTACGGTGGCACAGCAAATCCTTATTTGAATAATTGCATGCGTACATGTTTGAAGTAAATGGCCTCTGATAATATATGCCTCGATTAATGCAAAAGGGCTGAATAAATATTAAACGGTATGATAATGCAACAAGCAAAAATGACTTTTTTTCATACATAAGAGCAAAGGTTAGAAAATGGAGGCCAACATAGTAGTTTCCTCTATCAAAGGTGCATTGTGTAATTTTTCTGGTGGAGGGTCTGTCAAATGCTTTTCTCCATGGACACATTATTGCGTTGTCTATCTTTCTATCTGCATGGAGACCAACCAGACAAAGTTACAGGTTAGATCTGTGGAGAGGTGACCCTGCTCACAGTCAGACTGCCTGTTTTTCTGGTTATTTTTGAGAGATAAAACCATCTGTAATTGAATGAATGTAAGATAGTGTGGAACATTCCAGGCAGAGCAATGACATATTCATAGAAACAAGCACGTGATGGACCCCCAACCAAAGATTTACGTAGTGCACCTTTAATGGGAAATGCTGGTACTTTCACATTACTAGCTGCCGTCATAAATTTTTTAATACTGCACACACAGTATTCACCCTGATCCTGTCCTTCCCGGTCATACTAAATGTTTCTCTCCACAGATGTATTTCAATGCCAGTATCAGCAGTACCACTAAGCTCCTGAAGCCTCTGCTGGTGTTTGGGTTCTGTATGGCGGCGGGTTTGGCCGGGCTGACACAGATCACGCAGCACCGCAGTCACCCCATAGACGTGTATGTGGGATACCTCATCGGAGCGGGCATCGGAGTCTATCTGGTCAGTATTTATGGATGTCAGATTACTCTCTATTCCTCGATGGTGGGCGCACAAAATAACAATATGCTGATTTTGGGTGTGATAAGGACCTTCTCACCAATATAAATGATCAGGTTTGTCATTTGTGAAGGGCAGGGGTTTAAACAGACAGTTAACAAGATGTAACCAAACAGAAAAACCTGAAATCCATAATTCATAAGCTCTTTCAACTAATAGTTATTGAAACAAAAGTGAAAGAAATATTAGCGTAGTTCATTAGTGTTGGAACTTTATAATAACAATAAGGGATCAGTGTTAAATAGCACTTTTCTGGACACTCAAAACATTGCATTATTCATTCACTCCACACTTGGTAGTGGTAAACTACTCTTGTAGCCACAGCTGCCCTGGGACAGATTGACAACTTATGCAGGTGTTTGTTTCATGTGGCCCCAGTAATTACAGAGATATTAAAGGTGCGTTATATAACTTTTCTGGCTCCATTTGCTTGTCTCCATGAAAATGTTATAGGTTAGCCTGACCTGCCCTTCAGTTCAATTTTTAAACTCTTAAAAAATTGATGTATTCACTTGAACTCAGCCCTTTGGACAGATTCCAGCTTACAATATGTTTTTTCTGCTTTTGTTAAGGCAGAAGTTCAGAGTCAGTTTTCAGAGAGGTGATAATGACTAACTATCCAAACATAGTTCAGATGTTTGGCTGTTACTAAACGGAGCCATTGTATTTTTCTCACACCATCACAGCGTGTGTTACAAATGCCCTGTTTGTTTCATCTCTTTGATTAGCTCTATGCTTCTCTCTCTCTGTGTGTTCTTTTGGCAGCCTATATATAGCTGCTTCTATTACAGAAGGGGCGTGAGAGAGCGAAGCAATAATCCGATAAGAATTTGCTGGAACAATTTCTCAGTTCAATTTAAGAAAACTTGTCTTAGCCATTAGCCATGCTTTCCACTCTCTCCCATAGACCCCTTTTCTGAGCTCTTCCTCTATCATTGCAGAGTAGAGTGCTTCATACTGACCACACACTGCACAGCAGAGGGGAGCATGGCCTGTTTATGCGTTTGCTGTAAATGAATAGGAGCATTTACCCTCCCACAGATTAGAGAGAGGCTTTCATGCTCGTGTTGTGTCTTAACGTGGTTATGTCTCCCTCCTCTCTCTGTTGTGTAGGCTGTGTATGCAGTGGGGAACTTTAAAGCCTCAGAGGAGGACGCTCCGTGTGTCTCTCGGCTCACCCTGGCCCAGCAAAAGGACCTTCGGGTGCTGAGTCAGCGCGGACATGACTCCCTGTACAGAAAGACCCCGAGGGCGTCTGAGAGCAGAGAGGAGCTGGGGGCCGGGCTGGGGGCCGGGGGCCGCAGTAAGGTCCGCAGAGAGAAGGCATCACTGGCCTCTTTGAAAAGGGCCAGTGCTGACGTAGAGCTGCTGGCCACCAGGGGGCCCATGGGAAAGGAAACCATGGTGACATTCAGTAACACCTTACCCCGAGTTGCCAATGGCAACAGCCCCATCTCACCCTCAGATGAGCCAATCCCTACACAGCGTCACATGACCTTTCACGTGCCCTATGACTCTCAGAGGTCACGGCAGCTGGTGTCGGAGTGGAAGCAGCGGTCCCTGGAGCTGCGCAGTCAGAGCTCTCGAGAGGATGAGGATGGTCCTGACAGAACTGACGGAGATGAAGGAGCAGCAGGAGACTCGGAACAGGCCATGCCCTCCTCCCTCTACCCCACAGTACAAGCCAAAGGCAGCGCCACTCCAACACCCCCCCGCGTCGCCATGGCTCCCCCACTGGTCCACATCCCTGAAGAGGCTACTCGCCCACCTCCTGTCTCTCCAAAGAGTGCCAAGACCCGAGCGAAGTGGCTCTCACTCCAAGAGGGGGGAGGGACGAAGGAGCCGAGCCCTGGGCCCATCGCTGTCTCCACTCCCAGAGTCCCCAACACCCAGCCCAGCCAGCCGCCCAGCCAGCAGCGAGTCACACAGGTGATCATTAAATGAGCACTTCAAATCACACGAACAGCACAAGCATCAACTACTATAGATTTTCAATTTAACATCACGTGGCACGCAGCCAGCTGTAAAATATACAGCTCAAACAGGAGGCGTGCTGCTGCCAACTGCTTCATACCTGTGATTAATGTTGTTTATAAAACATACACGCAACAACATAGAGCTGGCATTTCACTAATGAGTATTCAATGCACTGCTATACTGTCAGTGGATTTCAAAAATAAATTATAGGTGATAAAATGTAAGTCAGTACCTTTAGTGGTGACCGAGCCAATTAGTCGATTCTGCAGTCTTTTACAAGATCACTTTTCTCACCTTGTAAAAACTGTTGACAAAGCACACCCAGCAATAAGCCCAGGGGAACCATGAAAAAAAAACATCACAATATTCCATTAGATAACGACCTAAAATAACCCGCAGCTATCCACCATATAATCCTATTGTATGCAGAGGAGAACAGAAGGCATATATTGAATTCAAAGTTGAAGCTGCCTACAGTTCAGTTTAAGTTCAGTTACGTAAAAAAGAAAAATAATACTTTGGCACTTGAATTCATCTTGACTGTATCTGTCTGTTTTTCCAGGTCATAGCGATGTCCAAGCAGCAGGGCTCTGAGGGCTCATCGTCTGGAGGCGGCTCTTCCTGCTCGGAGTCTCCTTATTACCGGATCCCCTCCGACCGGGACAGCTGCAGTGGGAGTAACCCGGGAAGCATCGCCGGGAGTGGGAGCATCGTCACCATAGACGCCCACGCCCCCCATCACCCCGTGGTCCGAGTGTCTGCCCCAAATGGGAAACCGTGGGAATGGAGGAACACCATCAGCGGGAACATGATCAGTACCGACCCATCTGGAGACAAGCATCGTGGAGCTCTGCAGCGCCAGGACAACGTGAGCCAGTATCGGGATTACAGGACTCCCGGTCAAAACAGACTCCCACTCCTCTTCAACAGGGGGCAGTGTTGAGGGCCCACCTGAACCTCCGGCATTACCTACCTCTCCTTCTCCTCTACCTCCCCCTCCTCAGCTGTCTTCCTCCCCGCTCCCACCTCCTCCCTCCCCATCGCCGATACCCCCGCCGCCCCCTCACTCAAGCTCCTCCCACATGCCTCTGCCTCCTCACCCTAGCTCTGCCCATTTGCCGCCACCTCCTCAATCAAGCTCCTCCCACACCCCGCCCCCTCCGCACTCAAGCTCCTCCCACACGCTCCCTCCCCCGCCAGCTTCCGCCCACATGCCCCCGCCCCCTCACCCCAGCTCCTCCCATTTGCCCCCGCCCCATCACTCGGGCTCCTCCCACAGCCCCACCCCTCCCCATTCAAGCTCCTCCCACATGCCTCCCCCACCGCACCATGGCTCCTCCCACTCCCCTACGCCGCCACACTCGAGCTCCTCCCACATGCCACCCCCGCCGCACCACAGCTCCTCCCACAGCCCCACCCCTCCCCACTCAAGCTCCTCCCACATGCCACCCCCGCCGCACCATAGCTCCTCCCACTCCCACTCAAGCTCCTCCCACATGCCCCCACCTCCGCTCCCGACCTCTTCCCCGCTCCTCCCCCCTCCGCCCAGCTCCTCATCTTCCCCACTGCCCCCGCAGTCTTCCAAAATGCCCCCGTCGCCGCGCCTGCCCTCGCACATGCACCACCCGTCTCACGTCATGCCCCCGCCGCCCCACCCCTCCGCTCACATGCCCCCGCCCCCTCTTCCTACCTCAATGCACTATCACCCTTCTCAACTACCCCTGCCCAAAATGTCTACATCTCCTCACCCGTCCTCCCAGATGCCCCCGCCGCCTCACCCCTCCACCCTTTTGCCCCCTCCGCCTCACCCCGACCTGCTCATGGACAGCCACAGCCAGGCAATGTCCCGCAGCTCCACGTTGCCACGGCGACCATCCGGCTCTGCCCGAAGCCACACGGAGCAAGAACACTACTACAAGACGCTGCAAAACGAGCGGATGTTATAGTAGATCCGAACCAAGACTTGGCTGTATCATTTTTTATATATAAAAACAAACAATTGTCAGTGTTTCGAAAGCCAACATCAGCTTTATTTAAAATGTGAAATTGAAGAGACAGCAGACGCAAACCACAATTGGGATGTCAGACGGCTCGTACACAGCTGGAGATCAGGTTTTCCCCGCGTGCATGTTCTGCCTACAGCCCGGACTCTACGACATCCACTGGGAATCACTAAGACAAGAAGTCAAGAAGCATAGATAATTACAAAGTTTACCCCAGATTTTGCAAACACAACACTCAAATTTAAAATCATTGTGGCTGTTTAAAGAAGATATTGAGATATAACAGTAAATCTTGTAGGATTTGCTCGATTAAAGTCCCCTTGAGAAATCCAGGAAATTAAGGCAGTACAAGGTTTTCCACATGTACTGCCAGTGCTTAGAAAAATAAACATAACACTTTATACCCAAATGGAATCTCTGAATGAATAAGCAGCAGTTTAAAGTATTAGCCGTGATCAATAAACAGCACTGGAGCTGCATTTTAAATAAACCAAACCAAATGAGGGAATTTCATTTTTGTACGCAAGAAATTTCAGAAAGAACTTGCCGCTTGTGGGAATAAATGAGTATACATAAAACGTCTGTTCACAGATTGGATTATTGTTTTAGAGGGGGCCAAATGCAAAGAGAGGGGTCCCTGTAGAAAAGAGGCGAAGAAAGCAAAACAACTCAAGCAGTCAGTTCTTTTGCAAAGATAGAAAACCTGCTTTGGAGCTTGGAGCAGTGCTAAGGAGATTAGCGTTTGTTCCCTAGCATGCCATTCCCCCGTAGCCGTGTGCACTGGCCCTTTGGTACCGCAGAATGGGAGTCTTAATCGAAGCCCATCCACTGAAGCAGCAGCCCATAAACCACATATGTAACAGGCGGAACAAGATCCTGGCGGGACCATGCTACAAGCCGTGTAAATCTATGTTAACATTTATGGCAACAAGCGCTTACAATGCCTACTCTATGGGTGTGCTGCTAATGATGTTACAGTCATGATGTTTCAAGCCCTGTAAAATGTATCCATGATTCCACATGTGTTGTTTTGAGCCCTTTAAGTTATGTACAGACAATTTAATCTCACAAAATTGAACAAAACCTGCGCCCATGGTCAGTGGAGCTCAACAGAAACCTGACGATATTCCAGAAGTCAATTTCCCATTCATTTCCCATAAAATTGACATAATAAAGGTGCATTTGACAACATTTCTGGTGCAGGATCCACTACCTATTTGGAGATGTTATTGCTTTGCTTGGAATGTTCCCACGTATTGCATTAAACATATACAGTAGTAGATCTAAAATTTATTCATTACGGAGGTTTCTATTGCTCAAAAATACATGAATTCCTATTGCGAATAAGGGCGAGTCTCCATAGATCTGAACTGTAATGTAGCATAGTGCTGTAACCTGCCTGTCTGTTGTGATAGATAGCTCTAGTCTATACTGTGAAACATTTTAGACAAAGCAATACCATTTCCATGGAGACAAGCAGGTGGTGGACCCTCCTCTAAAAATGTTATGTAGTGCTCTTTTAAAGGTTTAAAGGCCTGACAGAGGTTACACTGTGGTAGCTAATGTCTATAACGCGGCTGTTTTAACTCATCAGTTCATAAAGTTTAATAGATTTCAAATAAAACATTCATAGGTCTTGTAGTCATTAGTAACAATATATCTGATTAGCCCCGAGCTAGTGTTCAGTCTTTTTCAGTCTATGGAATAAATTATTGGCAACTTTATCTCTGGAACCTTGAAATCACTGTTGAGCTCCATTTGTTGCAAAAAGGTGAAGGATTGGAGTCAGGGTGTATAAAATAACAAGCATTTTTATCTGTGGACAAAAAAGAAAAATGCCTTTATTTCTAGATAGCATTTCAAGTAAGAATGTAACAATTCACCATAACATACAGAGAGTTGTAATTTTAGGAGAGCACATAACACAAAATAAATAATATTATAATATAATATTTTGTTTTGAATTGTTAATAGGAACAGTGCTATTTTCCCACCACTCAATCAATAACATTTACAACTCTGTGTATGTATTCATTAAAGGTGCGTTATGCAGCTTTTTGGTTGGGGGTCCGTCACCGGTTTGTTTCTACGTATGTGTCATTGCTCTCCTTGGAATGTTCCACAGTATAACTTTAAACAGCTCTACCTTATATTTATTAAATTACAGGTGGTTTTATAGCTCAGAAATACCTAGAAAATCAGGCATTCTCACTGTGAGCGAAGTCGCCTCTCCATAGATCTGACTTGGAAGATGTGTTCGAGTCGTTTTCGTTACAGATGCAGTGTTCATCCACACTAATCCGATTGAAAATGGATCCAGAGCCAGAACGATCTGGTGCAGCCAGCTCCCACAAATTCATCTGAGTACGGATCAGATCCAGCACTGTGTGGACACCTGAAAACGCTGATATGCTGATGTAGGTCTATGCACCGCAAAGTAGCTAATTCACCGCCAAAACACTAAGAGGCTATCATATATTCATATATGCAGACGTATAATCTCTGAAAAGTTTCACATGAACCATCTCCAACACGATAGAAGCACAGAAGAGACTCACCATCAGCAGAACACCCCTCGGTCACAGAAAGAACACATATAATCCACTGAGTCATGTCCTTTTTTAAGTCCAACAGAAGCTGAACCGCATCAGTACACAAACGTAAACAAATATGCTCAAAGCTGTGTGGATAAGGAAGGTTTGAGGACACAGAAACGACATGTGTGGACACAGATCATTTCCGATTCGGTGATACGATGATACGCAGATTTGTTTCAGTGTAAACAGGGTTTTAGTCTGGCTTGGTCTCAATGAAGATAGAAAGTTTTAATACCATACTGTGAAACATTCCGGAATACATCTCTATGGAGAAAAGCATTTGACGCACCCTCCACCAGAAAAGTTACACAATGCAGCTTTAACATTGACAGTAAATGGCTGAAGATTTAGCATCAAATACAAACTATACAGAAACCTATTGAAAACCAGTTCACCCTGTAAATGCTTAAAACAAAACTAATGCCTTTAAAATTTATAGATTTTGTACAAAGAGTTCTTCCTTTATTATTTGATATTTTGCGTTAGTTTTGTATGGAAAAGTGCTTTGCTTCTGTGAACGATCAGAACACATCCTGAATCTGTGTGTTAACCTGACTGACTTCTGAAGGATATTTGTGATAGTGATAAGTGCCAGGAGAGGTGCGTTCAAAGGCAGTTGTATTATGTAGTTCAGCTCTGTGTGTGTGGAGCTGGTAGTTTTGTTGGTTTGTACTGCATGTGTGTACTACGGGCGTGTATTTTTACTCCAAGATGTACTTCAACTTTTGACTGACGGACATGCTGCATCTCAGTGCTGGTGATGAAAATTGTACTACCTTCAACCCTCATTTTGATTGTACAATACTTGATATGACTTAATCTTATTAATGCTGTTACTGTGGCTCTTTTTACAGGCTGCAGTTTTTTATCTGTGGTGACGTGTAACAGTAATAATCTTATTGAATAAAAAAGGACAACTTTGTAACTGAGCGTCCATTCTTATCATTGGGTGTAAAAAAAAAAAAAAAAAAAAACACTGTTGAGAAGCTGAAAGCCATTGATAAAATGAAAAAATTGTTTAAGCAAAATAGTAAATATAATGTCTAAATAAATCTTCACACTTTACATACTTCACTCTCACTTTTTGTTCAAAATCGAGCACCTAAACCAGGCAAGTCCAAACTATGGCGTGGGGGCCAAATGTGGCCCCCAGACAAATTTTTCTTTTTCTTTTCTTTTTGAAAATCTACCTTGATAAAGCTAATATTTAATATTTAGTTTGTGGTTTTAAGGATCTTAACATGAATAAAGACTGGTGGCTCATTCTAACATGTTAAACATGCACATATTTCAATTATTCACTGTACTGAGCACCAGTCTACGGCCCTCGATCGGCCCTCTGCCTCGTCTGTGTTTAGATATGTGGCCCTTGATGAAAAAAGTTTGGACACTCCTGACCTAAACAAATCCATGAATGCTCGTATTGATCACAGACTCCTGAAAATGTGTTTTTTAAATCCATTTTGTGTTTTTTTCCCAGAGTTTTCAGACAATCTTGACAGATAGCTGTTTGCCATTATGAGCATTGTGCCTCCATGATAACTAATAAAGATTCCATCAATATACATACATTAGATTAATAGTAGATTATCCCCAGCGTGATGCTACTGCAAGGTCTTAGTACAAAACATGAATAAGTTAATTCTTTTGAGTGGATTTTGAGTGTTGGGTGAACAGGTATGGTATGATGTATGTCCTATAGTATTTACTGGAGATAAGGCTGATCTTGTCCTCTCTTGGATGTGTGCTTTACCAACAATAAATTACTATGTAATTGTATCAAATCCAAATCCACATTATTTATATAGCACATTTTACAAACAAAACAGATTCCAAAGTGCTGCCCAGAGATCAATAAAATGAAGACAACAAAAAGGTAAAGCTAAAGTTGGTCGTACCAGTCCTAAAACAATAAAACCACTAAAACCAAATTAAACCAAAAACCATAAAATAGCAGTAAATAAGTAAAATAGATAAAATAAATAATTGACTCAAAGGTCCACACAACTCATGTGGTGTTAAAAGCCAGAGAATAAAAGTGTGTTTTAAGACGAGACTTAAAACATTCCACTGTGGGGGCTGTAGAGGGGCACAGCGTTCCAGAGCATAAGGCTGGCCACAGAGAAGACCCCGACCCACCTGGTTTTAAGTCTTGTTTTAGGCACCACAAGCTGGAGCTGGCCCTTGGACCTCAAAATGCACGCGGAGGTGTACATTTTGATGAGGTCCGAGACTTACCGTAAAAATAGAAACTGAAACGTTGCACAAATTCAATCTTTTCCAGTGCTGAAATTAATAGATGGGATTTGAGTATCTGAGTCTCCTGTATCAGTCAATACTAACACATACACACACTAACATACTGTACATACTGAAAATGTACACTGACCCATATTTGCTGGGCATCATGGTCTGATTAAACAGCCACTCCACAGTAAACTAAAACTGCCATTTGCTGTATGTATTAGGTTGGTATGTGGTAGTACATTCTGAAAAAAGAAAAACAACTGTTGGTCAGTTCTAGCTTTTGACTAATGTTATTTGAGAGAGACTTGTTTAACAGCACAACTCAGCTCACCCAGTGTAGTTCCAGTAAGTTTTTTATAGTTAGATTGTGTTTAAACAAAGCTTGATTTACAGAATTGCAGACAGAGAGATGCCTTCAGTTAGCTCCTCTCTTGGGGAAAGTATAAATACACTTTTATTCTGAAAAAAAAAAAAACTTAACTGATATCCTGAATTGATTCCTAAGCCTGTACATTTTAGACTGAACCATCAACACCTATGAGGCAACAGTAGAGACTATATATAACATAGGTAACCCGCTCGCCATGTTCCACGTAGGAAGTGTACATGGGGAAGCTTCCAGCTCCATCAACTCTGGCTCCAGTTGACTTAACATTGAAAAACTGTGGCCCCTCTCTCTGTAACTGGTGCAGTGAGCCTGGTCATTTTGGTCTTCATATGTTTGTATTAACCTGCTCTACATGATCCTGGTGTTTTTATTTCACTATCTTCTCTGTAAATAAATTCCTTCTTTATACAGTCTGTGCTATGAGGCAAGAATGTAGTAACATTATCACACAGCACCACTGGGACTACCGTAGTTCTTCAGGCATAAAAATAGTCTCCAGGTCAGTGTCACAGTAATATAGTGTAGTAATGAAAAGTACTACTATATCTTGCTCATTGATCTGAGTGGTTTCTCATTCATGTTCTCACAGATTGTAGCGTTCACACCAGATGGATCGGCCCTTTCACATTCGCAGTGAAACATTTGTTGTTTTTTCCTGTGGGCTGCTGGTGTCACTTTTCCATAATGAATTCAGCTCGAGAAAATTTGGACAATCCCAGATGACCTGCAGAGAAGTTGGACGTGTCTCCCACAGTCTGTGCACTGGAGCGTGGAGGGGGAGAGCTGGCTTTGTGTTAGTAGGTCAGATTTGATACAGCAGTTAACTCTCAAATGGACAATGGACAAAGCTATTATTCCATGTTCACTTTGACCCTACTAGTAAATATCTGCAACTCAATTTGATCTCATACATTGTAGTTGTTTAAGGAATGCTCATTGCTTTTTTACATAAAGACAATGCAATTTCCTGTCCATACAGGAAGCAAATGGTTGGGATAGATAAGGTGGACGTTAGACAAAAATATCTTAAAAATTAAACAAAAGAAGCCAGTTAACCTTTTTATTTGCTGGACCAGTTTTGCTGAACATGTTTAATAGAGGTGTGCATTGCCATGATTGTGATTATGATTATAAAAAATCGATTTGGGCACATTTTGAATCAATTCAAGAATTGTGCAATGTAGTATATATCACTTACACCCCTAATGTCTAAGATATCTGTCAGAATACTTTTTGGCTAAATTCCTAGACAGTATAAAGATATAAAGACACACTAAGGGAGCATTGACATCATAGACGAACTTGGAGCTAAGTTCCATATTAGGAAAAGGAATTAAATTAGGGACACATAACAAAATAAATACAGGATCACACCGATAAACATTTTAAGACCAAAATGAGGAGCCTGACAGCAGCAGTTACAGAGAGAGGGTTTCTCAATACAAAGCAAATTGGCGTCAGAGTTGATGGAGCCAGAAGAGTGCCTATGCTCAGTTTCTGTTTAAACTCACTTTCACTTTAAAATCTCAGTAGATCTTGATAGAATGTTATAGTATGATATGTGACTACCCCCAATCTCAATAAAAATGTGTTCCTTGAAAATGAATTGCTTGTGGGATTTAAAAAATATAACATTATTCCTCTTGTAGCTTCTATAAAATGAGAAGAAAGCAGCTGGGTCAATTTTCTAACCCAATTTGAGGTTTAATCTGATCTGGTGGAGCTGAGCCGAAAGTGATGCTCTAGATACAGTGAGGTGTGTATAACTATGCCGTGTGTCCAGCCCTGCACTGTGGAGCACTGAGCTGTGTGATTGGGAGGGGGCAGTGGGGGGTACAGATGGTGCACCGTTGCCCCGGGACAGTCACTCCTATATCTGACTCATACTACGCACACGGCTCACAGCTCATCCCCCTCCTCAACCCCCCTCACCCCCTGTGGACGCGTGAAACAAAATACAACATGCATAGTGTTACAGTGTTGGCCACTTTGATGGGGTTATTTTTGGAAATGGTGTGAATAGCTACAGTAAGATACTACATGATTTAGAAGGATCATGTTTTTGTTTTTGTATTGATTGATTTTTGTTTTCCTCTCTGCTGACGTGCCTCTAAATAATACTAAACCTCATATTCACTGAGGTGGTACTTTCAGTTATGTATGTTTGTGTAAAAATGTTCAGTGTTCATCTGCACCAGCAACAGTTCACTGATTCTGAGGGGTTTAAAATATGTTTGTAGTCCGTATTGAACTTATAACAGCAGGTTCTTGCAAAATAATACAACCTGAATATAGAAGCGGCACTCACTGCAACTTCCAGAAAAAGGTGAAGAGAATGAGACACTTCACATTAGAGGAATTAATTGGAATTGATTGGGTCTTAGTTCACTCTGTTGATTCATATAGAAATAAACAAATAATGTGCAAAATGTGCCCATAGGAATTCATGAAATAGGTTAAAAAGTTAAAGCTGGGCCGTATTTTTCCTGCTGGAGCACCTGTTTGTCTCCCTGCCTAAAGATGCTATTCCTTGGCTAAAATGTTCCACAGTATGGCATGGAAATATCTATGTTTAATTCACCAATTTACTAGTGTTGTTGTTTTATTGTGTGATGGAAATTTACTATATACTGTGGAAAGATTTCTCTCACTCTGTCTTTGTGTAAATGAATGTGATTTCTAGCTTAGACCAGACCAATCATTAACACTGTGTCTGTGAAAGTTACTCAGCATTAATATGTATGTAACTTGTATTTCTGTATAAATACTCAGAGTTCAGATGCTCTGGAGGAGAGAGTCATAACTCAGATGCTCTGGGGTGGGATGCTCAGAGCGAACTAACGTGGGAGGGACATGCTGCTGGAGAAGAGGCTGCTGGTCCCTGGCTCGAGCAGACCTAGGCCCTGTCCATATCTGTTATTCAATCCGATCCAATCCAACTTTATTTGTGTAGCACATTTTACAAACAAAATAGTTTCCAAAATGCTTCACAGAGCAATGCAACATTTTACTTTAAAAAGGTAATAAAACAAATAGAAAAATAAATAAAAAATAATAATAAAATCAATGAACAAAAATAATAAAATCAATACATAAAAGCAGTACTAAAAAATAAAATAGATAAAAACTATAAATAAATAAATAAAATAAAAGACACAGAGGACCAAACAACTCACATGGTGTTAAAAGCCAGAGAATAAAAGTGGGTCTTAAGACGAGACTTAAAACACTCCACTGTGGGGGCTGTTCGGACTTGGGGGGGGGCGGCAGAGTGTTCCAGAGTTTGGGGCCGACCACAGAGAAGGCCCTATCCTCCCTGGTTTTAAGTCTTGTTTTAGGCACCGTGAGCTGGAGCTGGCCCTCGGACGTCAGAGCGCGTGCGGGGGTGTAAATTTGGATGAGGTCCGAGATGTACTGTGGGGCCAGTCCATTCAAAGCTTTAAAAACAAACAATAAAATCAATTCTGAAATTAAGAGGAAGCCAGTGCAAAGATGCAAGAACTGGGGTAATGTGATCACGCTGTTATAACAAGAACAAATCTTTCTCAAATACAAAGTTAAAAAAAACAACAACTGAGGCACTCAAAAAGTACAAAATCATTAAAAGCCTTTAATACCACATAGCAGATACAGTTAAAATCACTCCAACGTGTTCCAGCCCTTCCGCCTTCATCAGGGCAAACTCAAGATAGATATCACAGTGCAGATTTAAAGTAATAGGTGTAGGTCACATGTTCACAGTGGGCTGGCTCCTCACAGTCCCCTGGTGCATGATGGGACATGTAGGCTGAACAGATTTTAGGTACAAGCTATTTAAGTTCAAATATAATACAAGATATAAATAGTACAAATCCCAACAGCCAATATATAGAATGATACAAAAAAAATAAAAAATCCAAAAGTGCTACAGAAATAACTCTAATTTGTATAATATTTTAGAGGAGTAATCTTAAACAGTTTCATGGAGATGAAGATGTAAAATTGGAATTGATTACACATTTTCATAATTCCAGTTTTACATCAGATCTGACCTGTAACGTAGACTGGTAGTGATGGTTGCCATGGAGATAGCTTTGTCTGGCATATACAGTGGAACCTTCCAGGCAAAGTGAAAACATCTCAATGGACACAAAAAGGACAAGCATCTCAACCACAAAAGTTATATATTGCACCTTTAACTCACTTTTTTAAGTTGGTACCAGTTTCAGATAAAACAACGGCATAACTTAAATTTAAGGATTTATTTGAGGTATTTGAGGATTATTTGACGTAATACCTTTTATCTTCACAAATTCCCAAGACTGGTCAAGACTGGGCTGAGAACCACATCTATATTCAGGCACTTATTGATAGGCTTACTGCATATCCTTATACATACACGTGCTATAATGGCATTGTTATGTTCAGATCGAATCAATATTTGACATGAGGGAAATATTGCCTCATATATTGATCTTGCAGCGAGTAAAATGATCCGAATGACCCTTTACAATCCTACTCCCTTATTCATAAAACTACGAGCTGAAAAAAAAGCGATATAAGCCCTTAAAGCTTCAAATCCTCTTTCTGTGCATGTAGGAGTTCAAAAGGCGCTGGCAGTTTATAGGCAGAAGGTACAGCGCAGAGCAGATAAAAGGGACGTGTTGACAATAGGCTTTTGTGATGGTCAGCAGTGCAGAATTGGCCTCAGTAGAATGTCAGCACTTTTCCCTGGACATTTGGTTAAATATACACACGCCTTGGATTTAAATGTGCTGAGGTTAGGGACTTTTGTGATTTATATACAAAGAAATGGCAACAAACATGCAATAGTTTAAAGGGCCCATATTACGCTATTTTTGCATCTATATTAAAATAATATTTACTAATCAAAAATGTACCTGGAGTTGTGTTTTGTTTCATTCACACATGTTTAACACACAAACTCTGCATATTTCTTGTCTTAAACATAAAAAAATTCAGTTCCACCTTGTGATGAGGTAATACAGGATGTGCTCCACTGTGTTTTTAAACGCCACACACCTTCAGTAGAATAGAATTTGGATGATTTCAGGTCTGGAATTGGCCAAAAGGTAAAAGGTAGCTGTTTTATGACATCACAAGGTGGAACAGAGCATTTTGAGCTTTGGAGATGTATATATAGATGTCAGAGGTGGGACCAAATTGTTGTTTTGCAAGTAAGTCTCAAGTCTTTGACCTCAAGTCCAAGTCAAGTCCCAAGTCAAATACAGGCAAGTCCAAATCAAGTCTCGAGTCAGTGGTCCATAAGTCCAAGTCAAGTCCAAGTCGTCTGCTTTGTGCTTAAAGTCATTTCAAGCCTTTAAACCAAAATACCAAATATAGCTTAGATTTTTGCTATTTATATGAATTTTAAGATAATTTGTACTTATAAAATCATAGTATATTTACATATGAGTGCTATTTTTTCCTTTTTAAATGTCTTGATTAATGATTCACTAATCTTAGTGAATTATTACAGTCAGAATAGAAAGAATTTAGATTTAAAAATGCTTCTCAAGTCTTCTAAAGTCACAGGCCTCAAGTCCGAGTCAAGTCCCAAATCACTGACCTTCAAGTCCAAGTCGAGTCCCAATACCAAGACCATTTTATCAGGTTAAGTCTCAAGTCCAAAGAATTGTGACTCAAGTCTGACTCGAGTCTAAGTGACGACTTGCAAGTCTCCACCTCTGGTAGATGTCGGCATAAAGGATTACTCAAACATGTGTGAATGAAACAAACACAACTCCAGGTTTGTTTTTGAGGAGGTAACAACAATATAACCTGGCTTAAAGCTTACAAGAGTCAATTTGGTGTAATATTGGACCTTTAAATCAAGATGCAGATACAGAACTTCAAAGAAGACGCTTTTTCTTTCTTTTTTTTTTTTTTTATCAAATCAAATGATAATAACAGAATTTATAATCCACCCATTTACATTTCAGATTTGAATGATATGGTTAAATCTTCTTAATGGTAAATGGTAAATGGTCACATTTTTCTATAGCGCTTTTCCACCTTCAAGGCACTCAAAGCACTTTACAACAAGGAACCACTCACCCATTCACACACATATTCACACACCAGTGTACGCAGACACTGTTAATTTAGCCTATAAGAGCCAAGCGTTCCCTATCAAGCATGTGTGTGTGTGATATCATATGAGCTAAGATTCTTTAACAATACAAACTGGTCCTTTGACTTCTTATACAAAACTGTAGAACTGATTCTGAGCTGCTGGAACCACCTCTTCATATATTTTAACACATTTTGAACCCATATGCATTTATGTGCAGAGCTGTGGGCGGAGATACACTGTAGGTGTAAACTTTAAATTTCAGGGCACTCAAGCAGCAAATGCATGTGAATACGAGATAACTCAAACATGCATGAATCAATTTAAGCACAACACTGAACCAGCTAATGGCTCAGGGAAAACATTATCATATAGGTAAAAGCTGAAAAAGTACATTTTGCTTAATATATGATGTAACGTAATTAATTATTAATAGTAAAATGACAGGAATGGCAATACACATTTTGTTTTTATGATGTGTACCAGCCACACTTAAAGCTTTCAGTGAACTTTGTAAGTTTGTGTGTGGTATTGTGCCAGAGCTGGAGGCAAAGTCTGACATTTGCGAAAGACCAGCTTCACTGAATCAAGACGCTACAACTTCCATCAATGACAACAAGGTTATAGCACTGAAAACTACATATTAACAGCTTTAAATAAAATGTTTTGTCCAGGAACATTCTTCAAATTTGTATTTGTGACGGCGAGAAAAATCTGTAAGCATTTTTATCTTGCAATCAAAATATGTAACCTAATTTATGACGAGTTTATGACAATAGTTACAGGTAAAATACAAAACAAAATTTACATCTACATGGTAAAAGATGCCAATAAAGGTTTTTATACATAAAGACTTGTCTATATATTAACAATACAAAAACAAATGTAGCTTAAAAAGGAGAGGAAAGTAGATAAACTTAGAAACTCCTAGTTCAGTTACCTCATGTACTTTATACTACACAATACACAATTCCTTGATCAAATTCCTTGTTTATCTTACCATTTCTTCATTCATGCATATTAGCTTATACAACAATAATAATACTGTAATAATTCCCCCTGATCTCTGATCTAGAAATCAAATACAATACAGTATAGTCAAATATTAAACATTTCGGAAGTAAAAATGAAAAGGTAGTATTAGGATTTGTTGTAGTAGTAGTAATATTTTTATAACTGCAGTGAACAGTGTACAGTGGACTACCAAAAGTACTAGTGTAGTGCAGCTAGAAGTAATTAAACTGATCCTCCCAAACGACAGATTTAAGCCGGATTAATTATCTTTTTGTCTTTTTACTTTAACGCAGGATTATTTGCAGATTTGAGAAACACTCATGGGCATGCAGGCGGTGTGTGTGTGCGTGTCTGTGTGTGTGTGAACAACAATAAAATGTTTGCAGACACAGCCTTTTTACCATTTTACAGGGAGGGCAAATATGTTTGTAGTGTCTCATGCATAATATCCTCCAGCATATTAAGGGTACTGGGACAGAAAGTGGGTCAGACTTTTAAACACGTTATTCTGTGCCAGGAGTCAGAGTAAACCCGAGCACCGGCCTTCTGCAAAATGTATGAAGCTTTGAACAGACATTTGGAAGACACTACCTTTTCAACAATATATTATACGTTATTGCGTTGCCCAGATTTATCTCCTGTAATGCTACCGGGTCGAGTTGCAAGTTAGATCTGCGGAAAGGCAACCCCGCTCACAGTGGAAAAGCATGTTGCAATAAAAACCTGTAATTGAATAGATGCAATGCAATTAGATTTAGACTTAGACAAACTTTATTGATCCACAAGGGAAATTACTTAGACACAGTAGCTCGCACATCACACAGTATTTTAATAACAAAGAGAAAAAATATAAATGGTAATAATAAATTCTAAATAAGTATGAAAAAGATAGCAAGAGACTGATGTCAAATAACGGATAATTATATAAATGTGTATGTATAAGTCAAAATAAAATATAAAATAAGTAATAAAAATATCTCAGCTATATATTCAAGAGGTCGTAAGGGAAAAAAAGCAAAAAAAATATATGATGATTGACAGGACATAGGGTTATCTGTTACATAAGGGTGAGTTGTGTGGAGGATCGTATGAATTACATCTTGAACGGTGATCGCTGTATAAGTATAAAACATCCTTAACACAGGAGGTACAGAACACTTGCATCTGTCATGTAAATCACTTTTTACCAAAGACTGCGTCGCAAAAGATTTTTCTGGGTCGCCTTGTTACAGTCTGCATGTAAGTCTATGCAATATACATATACATACATCTCCGCGCAACCCCAGTCCCCCCATTTTCTGTGGGAAACAATGATTACTGTTTTTCCTTGTTTAAAACTAGAGTACCGGTAATACTAATTGTTCAGAGAGACACGATCACTCAGGCAACACTACAATATTCTCATTAATGTTCAATAATGGTCACAAATTTAAAGCAGGAAAAAACTGAGGAACTCAAAATGTACAAAATAATTAAAAGCCTTTAATACAGATACAGATACAGATACAGATACAGATACAGATGGCACTAAAAGGACAATTCTGCACAATTTTTGCATATCCAAGTAGCACTCCTGCCCTCAAAGCTTTGCGTATTCACAAATTTATTTAGCAATTTTCAAATAATGTCTATTGATTTGGGTCGCGACGATTTGTGACTTTTAAAATATGGGTCCCCAGAAAAAAGTTAGGACAACATTGATGTAAATGTCTACTAATGAATCCACATCAAACCTGTTTTGTTTGGGCAGTTTGGAGCAGCTTCTCGGGGCTAACGTGTATTGTAGGGTCATGACTGAATGCTGAAATGTAAAATAGCAATTTTTTTGGAAAGGAGACTGTGATGTGAGCTGCTTCTAATCATTTTGGCTCACCTCTGCTTTAAATGTGTTGTTAGTTTGTAATTCTGTAGTTTCTTATAGCGTTAGTTCAGTTTTAGATCTTTTTATAATCCATGTTTTGACCTTTGACCTGAGCCATTTTAAAAAAGACTTTCTAAGATGTCTGTTGTTTTATATAGGCTGGTTGGAGTTTAAGCCATAAAAATCCTACTTCCATGTCAACTATTTTTTGACATTGTACTTGATGTGAACGGCTTGAAAATCACTCAACTATACCAAAGACATTGTTCCATTTTACAGCACCAATCTGGAGTGCATTGGAGCTGTCTGGAAGTCAGAGAATCTTATAGGAATCTAGCATTACATATGACGACTACACCGCCCCACAGCCAATTAGTGTGCTTGGGTAAGTGTGTCAGTGTGTTACTCCCTTTGTAGACCCTGTAGGCTATCGAGGCTACGGCTCATCCTTACTCATGCATGAGACTACACAGACATGTCAACCCAGCCATGCTCTGCACTGTATTCAACGCTTTTATGTCTAAGCCTGAAATAATCAGCCACGTTTGCAGCCATGTACGTGTAATTTGGTGAGTGTATGAGCAAGGATGACATCTTAATAGTAATATAGTTTATTCGATTGTATATGGAAGCATTTTCAGTGTGTTTTTGAATGTTTTGGTGTGCACCAGTGAATAAGGAATAGGCCATATCTACGATGGGACTGTTTAGTGTGACATATATGGTCCAACTGTGCTCATTTCTACACACACAAGCTGCAGAAATATGGACTCAGCATCTGAACCTCCTGATCCTGTATGCATGTTTGGTAGAGGGGATGATTGTTTCCATGGAGATTTTATTGCTCTGCCTGGAATGTTCCCCAGTATGACATTAAATTTTTAATGTACAGGGTCATGCATGAAGACAACTGTGCACAGTAGCCCCTGCTTATATTAGAACTGTTTTTCAACATGCTTTTGAGCAGTGAAAACATAAATGATGTAGAGCATTACAGGCAAATCAATAATATCTCCATGGAGACAAGCAGGAGGGGGAAATCCAAACCAGAGAAGTTACATAGTGCACCTTTAACTAAAGACTAGTCAGGGGTAGATACTATTCCACACTAAATACCGTATCCATTTTCCTATTGTATATTTTTGGTAAATGGTAAATATGTATAGCAGGGATATAACGATATCCAATAATAATATATATTGAAGATAGTAGAGGTGTAACGATATCCAAGTGTCACTTGGATATAGTCATGGTATGAACCTCACTGTATGATATTTCTTATGATATCGTGGGAAAGCTCACAATATGGTGGGGAGGCTCATGATTAGGGATGTAACAATATCACACTCTCTCGGTACAATGTTTTCACGATATACATCTCACAGTACTAATATTTATTGCAATATTTTTTATTTCCCTCTGTCTTTTTTTGAGCTATTGCTGCACCATAACTCTTAATTTAAGCAAAGAGACTTGTAATGCAATATATTGTGATGGTTCATGATATTATTGTGAGAACTTTGACATTACTATATAACAGTATTTTGGTTATTGTTACATTCCTAGTAGAAAGGATAGTTTTTAAAATACCCTGACAAGATTTTGGTGTGGATTATTACTGTCATAATCCCAAGAATTCAAGCAAAAAACATATTACTTCATGTTGCTGGACTAAAATGAATCATGGGATATGTAGTTCCCTATGTTTATTAGCTGTTGCTACTACAAAACCATGTATTTAAGCAAAAGAACTTGTGATTCAATATATTGTGACAGCCCACGATATTATTGTGAGACTTTTAATTGTACGGCATCACGACATTTCACACGCAAAGATCCACTCACTGATTCACACACACATTCATACATTAGTGTGCAGAGACACTGTAGGTGGACATTCATCTTTGGGAGCTGGACTCACACCGCCAACCTGTGGGTCAGTGGATCTTACAATGATGTTTATGTCAAGAGCGGGATTCGAACCACCAACCTTCAAATCTATCCCCAGAAAGCTCATATTATAATGCGATGCTACCTTATAAACAGCACTGCACTAATCGACCAAAATACCATGCTGAAATTCAATTGGTCCTGGTGTTATTACATCACCACTAAACCAGGTGAAGGAGTCGTGTCAAGCACTGATCTCACTGAAAAGGCAAAGACAAACAGAGGACATATTTATCTGATGTTATACAAAGGTACGTGTCCAAAAGTCTATGTATTTTTACTCCTGTTGTGTAGTATCAGCACGTATCGAGTGACAAGGCAAACAGGCTTTTAGTTGAGCGCAGAGAATGTTCAGTGTCAGCTGTGTAAAGGAGGATTGTGCTGAAAGGTGAGAAAATGTCAGGTCTCCAACTGAGCAACACCACAGAGCTAATACAATATATGTTGGAGTGTGCTTTGGTCTGTGGGGAGCAGGTACTTAAAGTTGAGATCCTGTGGTGTGAGACAGAACATTTTTATTTATACTTTTACTCTTGAATCATTAAACCTGGATTTTATCAAGCAACACAACATTGCTAATAAAAAGTTTGGTGTAAAAATATAATTGCTCAAGCCACTCTACTCTTTATGCCAGTGCAAACCTGGATGAAAGTTGTTTGATATGTGCACTGCATATGGCTTTAGGCAAGGCAAGTTTATTTGCACTACACATTTCGTAGCCCAAGGTAATTCAAAGTGCTTTACAGAATAAGAAAGACATTCAAATCACAGTACATTGGATTCTGTCCAAAAACAACAACACTTATTAAATTCCCTACTGTGGAGTCATGATTTCAAGTAAATTTTTAGATATAAACAATGGCCAAACTGGGAAAAATAATTTATTTTTTTAGTGAATCTTAAACCTAAAGATCTTAAAGGTGCATTGTGTAACTTTTCTGGTAAATAATAATAATAATGCATTAGTTTTATACAGTGCCTTTGTCAACACTCAAAGATGCTTTAGAGCATTATTCATTTACTCCATACCCGGTGGTGGTGAGCTACTGTTGTAGCCATAGCTGCCCTGGGGCAGACTGTGAGGCTACCAATCTGCGCCATTGGCTCACACACACACCACTTTCATACTAGGCAATGTGGGTGAAGTGTCTTACCTAAGGACACAATGACAGTTTTTACAACTGGCGCCCCCCTGTGGCACCTGATTTTCCCAGTGGTCTCCCATCCAGGTCTGACCAGGCCCAGCCCTGCTTACCTTCTGAGAACTGATGGGATCAGGCTTTGACAAGCTGGTGTGGCCACAAGGGTCTGTCAAATGCTTTTCTCCATGGAGATGTTATTGCTTTGTCTAGAATGTTTCACAGTATGGCATTAAACCTTTCTATCACTATGGAGACCAAACCAGACCAAGTTACAGGTCAGATCTGTGGACAGGCGGCCCATTCACAGTCAGGCTACGTTTATATGATGACGGCCAGGTATGCATGCCAGGTATTTTTGAACTATAAATCTACCTGTAATTGAATAAATGTAAGGTACAGCTGTTTAATGTTTTACTGTGAAACATTCCAGACAAAGCAAGGGACTCTCAACCAGAAAAGTTGCACAATGCACCTTTAACTGTTTTAGTATTTTAAAATTAGTGGCAAGTGGCAGAACCCCAACCAGAAACGTTACACAGTGCACCTTTAAATCCCAGTCTAAATCATTACATGCAAGATGGCTTCAGTAACTCTGACTCTGAAAAGATTTAAACGCCAGTGTCAGATATCCGCATGAGGATATGTCTGCCATTGTAACACTCAAAAGCAAAAGTAATAGAAGTGCCAATTGTCCTTCTCTCCTGTGTGTCCCTGAATGCGTCATGGCTCTTGTCTCTGACCTGCATCATTCTCTCATTTACACACTGTCACATCTGATGCCAGGTCCTCTCGCCAAAGAATGCTCTGACAGAGGCTAAGAGGGATAGAGGTTTCAACCCATCAATCTCAAGACTGAATAAGGACCCAACTGTACAGGCTGAGCTGGCTTGAACTGGGTATAAAATGGACATTAAACCAAGACTAGATTTATTTAAATTTAAAGGGCCCATATTATGCAGTTTTCGGATTTATATTATAATGTTGTTTCCTCATCAAAAAAACATACCAGGAATTGTGTTGTGTTTTGTTTCTTTCACACATTTAACACACAAAACCCGCATATTTAGGCTGAGTTCTTCTCTTAAACAGAAAATATCCTGTTCCACCTTGTAATATCATGTGTGTTTTTCAACTCCATGCACCTTCACTAGAGTAATTTGGATAATTTCAGTCCTAGAATTTCCATTGTCTACTAAACAAAAGGTAAATGGTAGTTGTTAACTTGAAAATCATTTCATGACATCACAACAGAGCAGCAGGACAGAGCATTTTGAGCTTTGAAAATGTAAACAGGCTAAGAATAAATGTAATAAACATGTGCGAATGAAACAAAACGCAACTCCAGGCACCTGCTTTTCTGCATCAAGATAGAAAACGTGAAACATTTGTCATGTGGCAGTTCCTCCATCAGAAACGTTACATGGTGAATCTTTAAAATTCCTGTATTAGAATGACTTTAACTGCAAAAAAATGAGAATTGTACACATTTCCAAACCACTGATTAGAAAAAGGGATTGAATTTCTGTTTGTGTGGGTGTTTAGGCAGTGACAGTAAGCATTCAACTAATGAGGCCAATGCTTCTTTTCCCTGTAGTGGAAAACCCAATTGTTCAGTATTCAGTCTTCATTACAGCTACAGCGCCATGGCAACTCACTGGCGTCCATTTATAGAGATTGAAAAAGACAGAGACATCAAGAACGCGGCATTATAATCAAAATTGCTTCAGATCGAGACTAGACGCCGTGGCTGTATTATTTATGCGGAGTTTAGTATCATGGCGCCGCGCAGAAGAACAAAGATTAGCGGAGTGGGAGACAGGATGAAACGCAGGAAGGAAAAATGCTGAATTTAACGGACGTCGAGGAAAAGAGGAGACGGTTTGATGTTTAGTAAAAGAGCTCATTAAGTGACAGGGCAAAGGAAGTGCAAAGTTACTATGGTATTCATCCTTCTGCTTCCACATGCCAGCAAGGGGTCGTAGGATACACAGAAATATCCAGATACATATACATTCAAATATTAAAGCTGCACTGTGTAACTTTTCTATTGGGATGGTGCTTCTTCTCTGTTTGATATATTATTGATTTGTTTGAAGATGTTCTACAGAAGTTACCAGCCAGAACTACACTCTTTGACAAAACTTTACAAAGACTATTCTAGATTCCTGAAGGTGTGATTGACAGGCAGAACAACCAATCAGAACATGGCAGCTTACCTTTAAACAAAAATTGTGAAGAAAGTAACAGAGGAATGAGAAACAGCTCAGATTTCTGCAGAATACACAATCAAAGCACCAAACTCTTATTTATCTCAGATCAAAGAAGTTATATATTTTGTTCAGGATGATACAAGAATTTTGGAAAGAAAATTTTGAGAGAAATGTGTTACAAATTAGTGGCTGTGGTTGGACTGTCACAAGTTTGGACAGAAGTTTTTCACTCTATATTGTCCTATTCCAGACTCTTCTGTATTCAAACAGCATGTACACTTGGCAGCCACAGAAGGTCATTAAACTTATTATTATTATTATTATTATTATTATTATTATTATTATTATTATTATTATTATTCAAGTACAGGTGTTTTTACTGGTTAAAAATGACAAAGAGAAAATTCAGTTTGTCGACTGGATAAAAGTTAGTTTGGTTGAAGACGTTTCGCAGCTCATCCAAGCTGCTTCTTCAGTTCTGGTCAGACGCTGGTGGACACTTCCTTATATCTGCAGGGAGGAGCTAACTAACTGAAACTAACACACCTACTTGTTTACAGTTTCTGTTTGTTGGTTAGGCCTATTGACTTTTACAGCCATGAATTGTTATGCTAATTGGTTAAAAATGACTTAAAACATTCTTTCTGTGAGTGGGTTTGACTCTCAACATATTTGACCTGTAACTTGATCTGGTGGTGTGATGTTGCTTGTTCCCATGAAGATAAAACAGTTTAATCCCAATACTAAGAACCATGTAGACAAACAATAACATTTTCATAGAGATCACCAGAAAAGTGACACAGTGGACCTTTGTAAAACATACTGTATGTTGCTGGAGTAGCTGTACAAAGCAAAGAATGCATGTTGCTTGTATGCAATGTTCACCTTCTATCTGTGACTATACACGTTCTCCCAGTGTCTGGGTTTTCTCCAGGCTCTACAGTTTCCAATTCATGCACAGCAGGTAAAATCCTCCAGCTGAGATAGTGCTGACCAAGCCTAACCCAAGATCTTTAGATGGGTCCCCACACATCGAAGGATCAGGGTCAAATGCAGACCACCACTTTCCCAATGTAAAGTGTACGTTAAAGACTTCCACATATTATCACCTAATATGACACAGGAACATTATTTTCAAAGTTGTGTTTCAACTATGGCTGGAAAACTACTGACATGCTGGCTGAGGTCTAAAGGAAAGATTCAAAAAGATTTCAACGTTTTGGCATTTCTTTGGCCCAGTGCATTGTGGGTACCCCAGGATGGAGAAAGTCTTTATATTTCTCTCCACAGGCTTCAATCTGCTTTTCAACCCTTTTCCTTAAGCTTCGCCATTCACTTCTCCACCCCCCTCTTCTATCCCCCTTCTCCCCACTGCACCCCGTCGTGGATTTGCCCGAAATTTCAAATGAGTTGTTACCATTTTGGGGCGATTTGAGTGGGTCCATGTTTATTCATGATGGAGGTTCTAAGTGGGAGATAAAGAGGCGACTGCTGAGCTGGTGCCTTGAAGGTTTAGAGTCGGGACGTGTGCAAAACATTTACAGGGAAATGCTCTGAAACATATGAGGAAGTTTACAGTGATCCAACAGAGCAACAAATCAAAAACATGGAAATTATATGGTTTCTTGTTGGTAATTTAGATTCTCAAAACTGTGTAACTGTGCACACAACATACACGACTATCAAAAGCATGAACTAAGAGTTAAAGGTAAAATATGTAACTTCTCAGGGGGTCTGCCTCCTGCTTGTCAGTATAGAGATGGCGAGGAGAAAGTTCAGTTTGTCGAGTGGACAAAAGTTAGTTTGGTTGAAGATGTTTTGCAGCTCATCCAAGCTGCTTCTTCAGTTTTGCTCAGATGCTGGTGGACACTTCCTTATATGTGTCTGCAAGAAGGAGCCACCTAACTACTCTGAAACTAACAAACCTACTTGTTTACAGTTTCAGTTAGTTAGTTTGGCCTATTGACATGTACTGGGTGTGGGGTCTAATTAGCATGACAATTCAAGGCCATAATGGAGCTTCCACACCTCTGGACCTGACCTGGCTACACCTGTTGTTCTCTTGTTTGTTTTGAATTACTTTTGAGGATGGAGTTGTAAATAGGAGACAGATGATGTCTGAGTCCCCTATTTCTGTTTAGAGAAGGATTTTATTTCTTTAAAAAAACAAAAATAGCCTTTAACTCCCCTCTCAAACCAATTCTTTTCTCTGGCTAAAATCTGTACTTCGTTGTCCTCAAATGAGTGGCCAGTGGCTTTTAAGTGGAGATGTACAGCAGACTGAGTTTCACTATTGCTCTTTCGTCTGTGTTGGTACATCCTCTTGTGAAGTAGCTGTTCAGTTTCTCCAATGCAGCGTTCACTGCAGTCTTCACTGCACTGAATGGAGTGGACGTCTTCAAACAAACAAACTTTTGTCCAGTCGACAAACTGAATTTTCTCCTTGCCATGGATTCTACCTGGGCAACTGAGGGATTCTTCACACAGTATAGAGATGTTATTACTTTCCCTGGAATGTATAATGGCATTAACTGTAACTGTTTCAATATAAACTTAAGAAACAGACATTCTTACTGTGGGTGATGTCACCACTCCACAGATCTGTCCTGTGAACTGGTTTAGTCATTAGCTTGTTTCCATGCAGACAGACACATACTATGGAACATTCCAGGCAGTACAAATAGCATCTCTATGGTGACAAGCAGGTGGCAGACTCTCCACTAGAAAAGAAAATATATAAAGCATTGTCAAGTTATTAATCTCTTTGCTTCTCAAATAGAGAGTAACAAACTGAAAAACTGTTATCTAACCCTCGTTATCGGGATTGACATTGTGTGAAAATGTGAGAAACTATACTGTGAGAGGCTCCAACTACGTCAGTTCTTTCTGGTCACACTGTATTAAAATAAACCTCAGATTAAAGTCTACCAAAGCTTCAGACAGAGCAGTGCCTACAGTTAGCTTCACACCCGCAGGGAATATTGATGACATCTAGTCCAAACTAGAATATATCTGAAGTCAAATTTTGTATACTCATGCACAATAATTTCTCCAGAGGATCTCTACTTCATTCTTAATCTTTAATTCCATTTTATATCATACTATTTCTTGTGCCTAAGGAGGGGTATACTAAATCACAAACTGAACCCACTTTAATACAGGCAGGATACTAGTTATTCCCACACTTCAACCCACATTGCACACATGATCTATACTATGATATATTTAAACTCCAAAACTCTCCACCTGCACACATTTCTTTCCTCTGATTTCTAGAAGAGACATACAAAAATATTTCCGAATGAAAAAACATGACCACAACATGCCTGACCCACATATGTCATCTTTTTTTTTTTTATCAGACGTCAACACAGACAGCACACAGGAGGACTCAGTGGTTTCAATGGAGCTGCCTGTCTTTGTCTACTTGTCTCAGTATACCGCCATGCACCTGAATCTCCTAAAGGCTGAAACTGAATCCATTCTATCTGAAAAGGCCTCCTCAAACTACACCTCTCTTCATTATAGTACAGTCCCAGGACATTACCAACCATCCTGCTCTGATATATCTGACTGGTGTGTGTGTGTGTGTGTGTCTGTGCATGTGTGTGCGCGCTGTGCAGGTGCCAGGTCCCTAAAATAACAAGCTAAAGCAGGCTACAGCTCCCTTAACCTTGAGGATTGCCCTTGTGGTTTAGTTACCTCAGAAGAAATGGGAACGTGCTGTCTGTTTAATAGAGATAAAACTCGGCGTGGAGAGCTAACAGCATGTGAAGTCCTATTTTCAGTAAACGTACAAACATGGGCATACAGAGGGTGCATATAATGAAAACTGACACTTATCTGGGCTAAAGCTGAATTAGATTTTTTCAGGTTTGTAATGGAGCATCTGCATTTCTGTTTATTAGTTCTTAGCCCATGTTAAACAGGTTTGCCGCCATAGACAATGATTCAAAAGTCTATATGTAATGATCTATATTTGCTGTAAAAGTTGCTTGTGGCACAGTTGCAACACAACCAGAAGGTCCTGGGTTCAAGACCATGTGGGGCCTTTAAGTTCCTACTGTGTCTGGATAGGTTAGGTGAATATTTCAGCTATCATTCTAGTCTGAGAAACAATAATATAACAATATAATAATCGTTATATTTGTAAATATTTAGCCGAGACAAAAATATCTTCAAAACTTGTAAGCCTATTTCGAACATGGGTCCAGAATTGATAATAAAGCTACTCCACAACCTGTTTTCTGCCTTTTCTTTGCAAGACACTGCGCTTGAACACGAGCACCATCTAGTGGCTGCGCAGTGGAGATGCAGCTACGGCTTTGCTATTTTTGGATGCAGATGTGAAAACGTAATGTGGGTCAGTGACAATAGAAAACACTAAAGGCTGACATTGTATTTGGTGCATTTCATAGGGCATATGAGGACTTGAACTGATAAAAACACGTGTTCCCAAACCCACTGGTAAACATCTAGTCTATTAAGCGCGCATTGATGATTGTGTAACACCCATGCAATCCCAATGTAAGACTTATATACTTTTGGTCGGTAGGTGGAGTTGTGCATCAACGGACCAAAACACAGCTATGTATTCCTCTGTATGAACCCAAAATTAGGTTGAGCTTGTGTTTTTTCTGCAGAGAGGCGCCCGGAGCGTGGTATCGCGCGCGTCATATGATAAGCGCTCGTGGAGAAGCGCCAGCAGCGTCGGACCAACAGCCTATCTCCGTCACCGCGTGCACGCTGTCAGAGAGCCCCCTTTTTATCTCCAGCAGGCAGGGGAGGGGGCGTATCCTTCCCCCCCCTCTTTTCTCTCCCCTTCTGCACAGCGCTCCGAGTCTCCACACTTTGGTACACTACATACAACCTGCTACAGACGACGCCCAGTGCCGCCGAGACCAATTCGCTTTCGCTATTCTTCCAGTTGTTGCTTAGCGCGTTGGCATCACTCGCCCCAACAACACAAGGAGTGCCAGAGCGAGGAATAGGAGCGAAGAGGAGGGGTAGGAGAGAGGAAGAGGGGGTGTTAGGTTATTCCGAAGAAGTAACACTCAAAAACCAAGCCTGTTTTGGAAAAAGGAGGGAAGCGATCTGCGTCTGAGTAAGTCGTGATTTATTTTTCTTGTGCGTAAAGACTTGCCCTTTTTAGCTAGCTACAATATTTTGATTTCCCAAATGTCAAGTTTACCCAACCCCTCCAGCATCAATTGGAGGATGTTATAGGAGTGGGAAGGATAAAAACACGGCAGCATCAGTGCGCAAGGGTACGGTGCGTGACTGTCAACATCGTAAGACACGCGATACATTTAAATTACACAGATGACAGCTTATAGGGGATGTTTTAGGGACAAAACGTGACAAAAATGTTTAAAGACATGCCACTGGGCCTGTTTTAGTGTAATGTAGTGTTATGTTTGGTATCCAGGCCGACAGGTGTAACAGGACGTCGTGTTTACGCAGATGGTTTCATGCACTATTGATCTATTTTGGCATAGAAGCTTGTCGCTACATTAAAATCTGTGAAGGATGAGGTTGGTTTTGTTACGTTGGCGCCGTCCCGTGCATTGGCCGTGGCGCTGGGTTGTACGTGAGGGATGCTGCTGCACGGTGGCGGGCTGAGGAAGAGGAGAGAGAAAGAAGGGGAGTGTTGTGATGTGAGCGGTCGGATCCAACATGGCGCGCTCGGGATGATAAACCATGGCCATTACATACTCCTGTCTGGAATTTGCACTGAACAGAAGTGGAATCTCGTGGGTTTTGGAGAAAATTGAGCGCTTATAATGTGCCCAAGTCTCTTCATTCTCCACATAAGCACCACTTGACTCGACTCGCTTGAATAGCCATTATAATATCATTTGGATCCGTTCCACCAACTTGCTCTTGATCGCAGTTCAGAAGGCACAGTCACAAACTAGACACACGCTGTTTCTGTTTGGCTTTTGTCCATTGTTTCACGGCCGGGAACAGATGTAACTCTTCTGTATAATTCCTTTGTTGACATGTCCGGTTAAGTTCTGTGATGACTGAGCCCGCGCATAAACATAAAACGCCCATTTGGTTATGCAAGAAATCCCTGAAGTTTCGGGACACTGCACGCCAAGGAAAGATTTACAAATTAGATGGCAAAAAATGACACCTGTTGGATAGGCAGATGGTACAGCAAGAACATTTTGAAGGTGGCAAAGCTGAAGATTTAATGGTCCCTTTGGTTGTCATGAGAATGGCTATGAATGAGTAAATGCTGTAAGAGGGAAATGATTTGCTAGTAGGGGTGCAACGATATTCAAGTCTCACGATACGATACTGCCACGGTATGAACCTCACGGTACGATATTTATTGCAATATCATGGGAAAGCTCACGATATGGTGGGGAGTTAACTATATCCAAATCTCCTGGTACGATATTTCCACAATATACATCTCACTGTATGATATTTATTGCGATATTTTGTGGACAAACCTGTTAATATGCTACTTTTTCCTGTTAAAATGCCTTGACAAGACTCAATCCAAAGAACTAAGACTTAAAATTGCTTAGAACTGTTATTTCTTCTTGTAGTCTACGCTATAATGGAGCAAAGGATCATGGTCTATGTAGTTCAGTCTGTCTTGAGAGTTGTAATTCGACATATTGTGATGGTCCATGATATTATTGTGAGAACTCTGACGATACTGTATCACAATATTTCGGCTATTGTTACTCCCCTATTTGCTAGATATTTTGAGGGTAAAGTTAAACGTTTACAAAGATGTACCAAGATAATACATGGTTTTGACGTGTACAAAGGAGGGGTAGTTGGGTGTTCTGGGTATTTTGGCTGTTTTAAGTATTCTGTGGCTACTGAGACAGAGATGTATGAGAGAGTTAGTTTGCTGTTGGTGTGAGAGGAGAGAATGCAGACAAGCCTGATGATAAGTGTTTCCCAAACTCTGAGTGATTAATGGTCCAATTTCAGACCTGGTTTAGATCTGACGGTACTTGAAGGCTCAATATTGTCTTTGGTTCTACTTGGTCATGATGTGAATGCTTTGAGAACTTGAAGCTATTATGGGTTTATTTGCTCTGTTTACTATTTGATTTCTGCTTTGACTATTTTTGCGATTAGAGTACTTGTAAATTTCTTTCTCACATAGGGAAAAGAAGGTTAAATTCTGCCAACTGGACAAATGTGTTCTTAAAATGGCTTTGGCAGAACTAAAGAAGCTACTTGGTGTTGTCTGGTTGACAGATTTCAACTTTTATTATGGATTTATCAGGACAACAGAGGGATTACGCACACGTTTTACCACATAAACATTTTCTTTTTCTCTGCAAAGTTGTATCTAAACTTGTTCGTTCATAATCGACTCCCCTTTGGTTTGTAGTAACTGTTGCACTGATTCAACTAAGACAAAATGATCATCCATCCACACCCACCGCTTGTTCACCACATGTCCAGTTTTGTATGTGTGAGGCATGTAGAGTCCACTCGACTGGCCCCCTGCATAGTGCTAATGCAGACCTATATCCGGTGTGGGGCTCTGTGTTGTGTCAGCAGCTCACAGTGGAGCTGACAGCACTTCTCCTTTTGGTCCAATCACAGCACAGCGTTACAGCCCTGGATAGTGGACCGTGTGTCTTTGTGTGTTTTAGTGTCAGGCTGATTGTGGAGAAACAAAAAGATGGCCCAGGTGCTGAGTGTGTCCTGGTTTGACTTTGTGGACACTGGGGTACTGGGGCTGCTTTAACACAGATACAATGCAATGGAAGTGTTATGTGCTGATAAAATGTGTTAAGCCATAAATTAGCATCAAATTGGTATTGTCTTTGTTAGGAAACATGTGTGCACTTCTTTTACCAAAGACGAGTAACAGTGTAGTGCTTTGAGTGTTGATTCTGCACAAATCTTTTTTTTTTTTTTTTTTTTTCCTATGTAGACATGTTTGTTGTGAAGCAAAGGGATCATGCGTCTCAGATTGGATCATCCGCCTGGATACAGTACCAGACCCACTAATGTTGCTTTTGTAAAGTTTTGTCAGAGTGTGTGGTTTGGCTGGACAGGTAACAATTGACCCTTCCTTTGATGCTGTTTGGGCAGCTGGTCATTGGCAGACTATGAGCAGTGCTGAATCCATCTCCAGACCCTGAGATGTCAAATCTGTATATTTCAACAAATCGTGACAGAGTAAATGTATTTTTAGAGCACAATTTCTGCACAAGGTATTAACCATTAAAATGATCTTCGGAGATGAGATTTCAACATAGTCAAGCGTTGATAACATTCAAAAGACTGTTCCTGATTTTAGTTGTATAAAACTCAAATGCTGATTCTTCATGTTTTGTTTTGGCTCTGGGCAACAAAATTGCCTGTTCATTGTGAAGGCCAATTTTGTAACTTCAGTCTATAATGGGAAAAACATTTAGCTGTATCTGGAGCTCCAAACAGCAGTGCCAAAATCAAATCACCCTAAAGCAATCAGAATATATTTTGGAACAGCTTTTATTCTATATGTACATTCCATCAGTGAACGTGTGTAGGGCCTCACAGCCACATACTTGACATTGTGGGAGTTAACGGCAGCTCCTACTTTGCATGTGATAACGCCGTGAGCTGTATTACACAATCCTTCACTCTACTGTTCAGCTGTGAAACCGGTCGGTACAGACTCAGATGGTCTTGGGCAGTATTGGGTCTCATATTTGGACCTCAGCGATGGCCCTACAGTGATGGATGGGGACAGTTACCCTCAATGACCTTGCTGCCATTAAGAAACCATTGGTGCAGCGGTGGTGGTTACAAAATCAGATCCTGCCAAACTAGCCATGGAAAATAAATGATGTGAAAGTGGAGCTTAGAGTTCTAACTAGGGGTGCAACTAGGGGGTCAGTTCTGATACCGATTCTGATACTGTAGCTTTAAGTATCTACCAGTCCCCGATACCAACCTACAGAACAGCTTTGTATAAAAAAGTAACATTATGAGACTTTCTAGGCTGGCTATAACTAAAAAATAGTCTTAATACATACAATTATATGTCCATGGTATTGATATTGAATTGATATTTGGAAGTCAATAGTTTTTTTTCAGTATCAGCATTGATATCTGAAACATTAGATCTGCGCATCCCAAGTTCTAACCCCAAAATATTCAGTCACTTGAAAAATCATGGGGGCAAAACTGCTAAAAAATAACATAAAATACCATAAATTCTGCACATTATGACAAAAAGCATTATATATCTCTTAATTATTACATATCTCAAAAAAGTTAAAGGTGCACTGTGTAACATTCCTGGTAGAGAGTCTGCCACCTCCTTGTCCTCATGGAGAAGTTACTGCTTTGAGTGAGCTGGGATTAAATTTATCGATCTTGCATTCATTCTATTTTGTTTTTGTTGTTGAAAAATACACTGAAAAATATTCTTCTTGTGTGAGCGGGCTTGTCTCTCCACAGATCTGACCTGAAACCTGCTTGTCTCCATGGTGACAGATACTTTTGAGACAATTTCAATGCCGTTCTGTGGGAAAGTTTTTGCAAAGGAGTAAAATCTCCATGGGGACAAGCAATTGGCGGATCCTTTATCACAAAAGTTACACAATGCACCTTTAATGCAACAAAAGGCTAAAAAAGAAAGTGATACAGTGCATGGAGCTTTCACTTCTGGAACTTTCAGTGCTACTTCAACAGTCTCACAAGGTCAGATTTTTCCCTGTTCTGTAATAATTAGAAGCTGCAGATGCATGAAATAAATAGGCTGAAACATAAATTAAACATTTTTGGTGTTTTTGACTATGTTTGGTGCTCTTTTTCTCCTGGATAGTCTTTTGGTCTTGAGTCCCGTGTCTCACGTTACCAGCCCCTCCCTTCTCCAGCTTTGACAGAGATGAGTTAGAATGGGATTAGATTTTTTCATTGTTTTTCTCTTGCAGATAAACTGTCTTTTCCTGAATGTGTCATTTTTAGTTCTTTTAATCTCAAAGGGAAAATACTGTCTTGTCTTATGAGCAGCTGCAGCACAAACACACAGCTCATATGACCATCACCAGTGGAGAATCATATCAAAAGCACTATTCACAAGAGACTGAACAAATATCTATCTATCTGTGCACACACTGTCTAGAACCAGATGTGAAACTAAAGTAAAAGTGAAAGTACTTGAATTTTCAGCTTGAAGTAACACTAAAAGTAAAAGTAAAGTTTCTATTCAGATTCTTACAACTAATAAATCAACTCCAAGTCTCCATCCATTATAACTTTTGGGTTGGGGGTCTGTCACCTGCTTGTTTCTATGGAGACGTCATTGCTCTTCTTGGAATGTTGCACAGTGCAGCTCTACCTTACATTTATTCAATTACAGGTGGTTTTATAACTCATCTCATAAAAGAGGCATTCTGACTGTGAGTGGAGTTGCCTCTTCACAGATCTGACCTGTAACTTGGTCTGGTTTGGTCTCCATACAGATATAAAAGGTTAAATACCATACTGCGAAACAGTCCAGACAAAGTAACTAAATGAAGAAAAGCATTTGCCTCCACCAGAAAAGTTACACAGTGCACCTTTAAGTCTGTTAGTGTCCATTACTACTGCAGTAACTGTGACAATAAGGTTAAGGTACTCTTTATTGATCCCCCTAGGAAAATTTCTCCTCTATCTTTGTTCCGTCCTTCAATACCGGTGGGACAGTGTGTCAGGAACAGTGGGCGTCACAGTGCAGCCCCCGGGGACCTATATCTCCAGATCTTGGGCTAGACTTGGTCAATAATACCTCAGCTGGGGGATTTTACCTATATTTTAAGTTGATGTGTGTGGGAAATGAGTATCTGGAGGAATATTAAACCTGACCTGAAGATGAATTGGTGGTAATAAGAATATTTACAGGCTGATTTTGACCTAGAATGTCTTATGCTTGAACATACATTGATACAAAGTGGCTCTGTAGTTATTTGAAAGAAATAAGTTAAGTTTTGAGGCTGGGAAATACCATCTTCTGTCCCTACACTGCTATTGGTTAATATTGATATCAGCAGATACTTAATATTAATATTGGAACTGAAACAGCTGGATTGGTGCATCCCTTGACAAAATCCATCCAGACATAATGAAAACATGCAGACCTAGACTTTACTGACAAACCTTATTGAAGTGACATGTGACAAGGGACATCATTTGGACACAGTAGCTCACACATCACAATATATTATAATAACAAGGAGCAACAATATAAAGGGAAATAATAAATTCAGCTGCACAGAAAAGCCCTAACTGACTCAAGAATCTAACCAACAACCGTCTTGGTGTGAGGCAAGTCAGTGCAAATGACAAAATCTGGTTCTTATATTGTTTGTTAGCTACCACTACTACTACTACTACTACTACTACTACTACTACTACTACACCACCACTACTACTACTACTAAAATCAATGTCCACCCGTGTATTCTTCTTTCAAATGCAGACTCCAGCATGTTTCAATTGGACAGGAAAGAAAGGCTTCACAAACACAATTACCCTGATCACTGTGGCCCTCTTAGAGCCTTAAGTGGACACTGGCCCAGCGCCATGAAGGCAGGTACCTATCCTCTTAATGGTTTAGTACAGAGATAGAGGAATACTGCAGCTTTCTCATATCCGGCGGTGTGGAGCTGGACCGGGGATCAGGCCAGGACACGGGGGCAGTGTTAGGCCAGTAGACGGACAAATGGACACGAGTTTCACGCTGTGCTGATAGGAGTAATATGATGCTAATGTAGTTATACTGTTTTAGCCAGAAGATGCAAACTCAGGTGAAAGGAAGAGATGGTGACTTCTTTTGTGGTCATTTCAGAGATAACAAATGGCTGACATATTTGCAACTCAGCATTTTAAAGCTTCTAAGTAATGTATCTAAGTTTTGTTTTGGTATTTTGTTTTCTTTAATGACTGCAGGAATGAGGAAGCAAGTTTAATGTAAAACTAATTGTGTCTGGGATCTTCATATGAGCTTTTTCGTATATGGGTCTAAATTGAAATATATCATAATTATTTGAAACATGAACTTATAAACCGTCAAAAGTAAACATGGAGGATGGATAGATTTATTTCTCAAAAGTCATTAGTGTTGTGATACAGGCTTTAAAGGTGCATTGTCAATTTCATTTCTCTCCAGCAGCTAGGTCAGGAATCAAAATACAATAGACGGTTCACAAAAACTTCGGAAGTGCAAGTTCGGGCACCAGCCAATCAGCGAAGAGTCATATATTCAGTGTTGTCAACAATTCCCGAGATCGATGATTTAAAGCCGGAATAAAGATAATGTTTGGTGAATTTTATCAAGGGGAAAGACGTTATTGTCCTTCTTCCTACGGAATTTGGGAAAAGCGTAATATACCAGTTAGCCCCGTTAGTGGCGCATTACATACATCACGACTAAATAGCAGCGATTGGTTAAATGATAAAAAGTACCCGCCTACTGTCAAGCGAACGAAATCTAAGGCTGCGAGGTCAGACGGTTTGTACGAAGTGAAACGAAGTAAAACCGGCTGATGAATCAGGCTAGCATTGTGCAACTTGTGCTTGTCTCCATGGAAATGTTATCACTTTGTAGAATGTACCGCAGTCACAAGGGAGACAAACAGGTTACAGCACCACGCTACATTACTGTTCAGATCTGTGGAAAATCGCCCCTGTTCCCAGAAAGAATCATTGTGTTTTTGAGAACAATCGAAACACCTGTAATGAATAAATGCTATGGATGCGTTTAATGTCATACCGTGGAACATTTCAGGGAAAGCAAAAGCACCTCCATGGAAACAAACAGGTAGCAGACCCTCTACCAGAAAAGTTACACGGTGCACCTTTAAAAGCCACTGTTTATTAGTCAAATGGTTTGCTTTTGAGGGCAAAGAGAGTGCAGTATCATTCAAAACATACATGCGTTTATTTAATATGAGATGAAAACTGGTCTAAAACTATTCAGTATCCAATTTTGTTCTGTTTATGTGACTTTTTCTCTATAAATAATCCTTACTAAATATCCCCACTGTCTGAAAATGTACTTCCGTCATCTCTTCTGTTGTGATTTTCTAACTTACTCACTTTTTCCTAATCTCCCTCCAGCTAAAGTAGTTGTCACCACATGTCATTCTTGAACTTTGCCTTCAACCAAATTATAGACATTATCAAATCCAGTAAGACGGGACTACCAGGGAGGGCTTGTGAGCTGCTGCTAACGTAATAAATGTGAGTTTTTTGATTCTGCATTAACCACGATTACATAAACAATCAAACAAATAGAGTAATGGGGTCAAGTGTGGTCAAGTTGAGAATGCAGAGGAGGAGGCTTGAGATAACCAGCCTGAATTAAATTTTGAGCTTTGAGGAAATGTTCTGAAAATCATGAGATAATAATGATGAGGCAATGAGCAGCATGGCAATTAAAGGTGCACTATGCAACTTTTATGTTGCATGTTTAATGTTCCACAGTTTATTCAGTTACAGTTGTTCGTACTGCTCAAATGTATCTCAAAAACTTCTTATGTGTACAGGCTCACTGCAGATCTTTCCTGGTGGTGGCACTCGCTTGTCTCCATGAAGACAGAGAAGCCATAAAGCCATAATTTGGAACATTTCAGACAAAGCAGGGAAATTTCCGTGGAGCCAAGTGCAATCTATAAAGCGGTCAACAAAATATCCGTCCATTTCCCATCCATTTTCTTCCGCTTTAAAGCACCACAACGTGTCAATTATACAAGTATAGGAGAGTTTAGTAGACTTGTTGTGCGGAGATGGAGAGGCTGAAGTGGCTGTGGTTCTGCTGCTGTGGTAGAATGGTGAGCATGCATTTATATAAAGGGCTTAAGATGTGACTGGTTGAGAGGAAAAGTAGCAGGCAGTGATGTGGTGGTAACAAGAAGATACAAAAATGCCATCTTCCTGAATGACTAAATGCTTTATGCTTTTACTTAGCTGTATTATGGCTACTAAATGGTCACAAATTAAAACTCATGAAATGTTTGACCAATCAATAACAGCTTGTCTTAAAATTCAGTATTCTTAAACACTTATTTGATTGTGTGTTTTACTCAAATCATAATGGTCCAAATGTAGTGTAGTCTATTTACAGTGTGTTGATTTTAAAGTTGCTCTGTGTAACTTTTCTAGCGGTTACACCCTCTCTGTATTTACCATATTTTCCGGGCTATAGAGCGCACTCTTAAGCCTCTAACTGCATCAAAAAACGGCCGTGTGCCCCACAATCCAGAGCACTCCATACACGAATCCACTCGGGTGTCCCAGCACGACTTCAGTAAACTATAAAGCCGCACCACCCACAGCGCACGCAAACACGCACGGAGCAGACAGAGAACGAGCAGCAGAAAACACCCGCAGCCACACTCATTACTCCACTCCGACGAGGAACGGAACGGAGGAACGAACCGAAAAAGCGAGTGCAATGTGCCACCTCTAGACAAAACTGAACAACTGAGTCACTGTGAACATGCCAACAATCCAGAGGTCCCAGACAGCACCCTCCCTACACGCCACAAGTGAACAAAGCCCAGAGTCACCGTGAAAGCGCCAAACAAAGTCCTACTGACCCATCACACTGTTCTGTTTTGTTTAAAGTCCAATGCGGTTTATTTGTGAAAAAAGTTTGAAAATAGACCATTTAATGACAGTGCGTCTTATAATCCAAAGCGCCTAATAGCCCGTAAAATACGGTACATGGAAGTTATTGCTTTGCCAGAACGTTCTACAATAGTATTTGATGCTTGCATTTAGACTACGTTTATACGATGACGGTCTGAACAGAAGACAAAAGTGGCGTCGCGTCTTCTCTTTTTATTCCGCGTTTAGACGAGCGTTTTAAGGGGGAGGAAATCTGCGTGCCTACGGTGACGCAAAAGTGTGTGGAACTTGATTGGGTATGCATGCCAGGTTTCTATGTGCTGTATGTATGTGACGTAAATGTGTACGCAAAGTGAGCAGATCTGACCAGAGTTTTGCGTCTTGGACAGCGTAGACAGAAACGCTACAGTAGAGCATATTCAACTTTTCCACTCTGGATGGTGGTTTCAGATTTTTGCATTTTAAATCTCTAAAACACCGTCACCATCTAAACGAAAGACACTTCCGATAAAATATTTTGTTGTTTTTACCCACAAGCATTCTCATGTAAACAGGCCCTGAATCAGTTGCATTTGTTTTTACTGGTAGAGCATGACCCATAAAAACAAACATTCTTACAGTGAGCTCGTCGCTGCACAGATCTGACCTGTAACTGAACCTGGATGCGCCAAATGCTTGTTTCCATGGAGTTCCACAAGTTTAATATCATACTGTTGAACATTCCAGGCAAAGCAATAACATTTCAATAAAAGGTAAGCCGGTGAAAGACTCTCTACAAGAAAAGTTACATGTTCCAACTTATTGTTAACTATTTTCTTACTTGTCTTGCCAGTTTTTCTCAACAGACTTTCCCCGAAACCATGGCTTGCATCAAAATCCCACACATCCATCTAGCTGAATATACAATTGCTTCATGAAACATTATTATAAACTGAATTTCCACAGTTTCCGCAGTGACCCCAGAATTACCCCTGTCCAACCTCTTACAGTCCTATTAGAAATTACCCTGTCCATCCAACGCTGCCCTCCTCAGTGATCTGTTATTTATGGCCGCAGTGAGAGGGAGAAGAAGCTTTGACCTCTCACCTCTGGAATACTAACACATGACTTCAGAGGATATCCGTCAGCTTTTATTGGCACCGCACTGTTTATGTTTGACCCGGAGTGTGTTAGGATGGACATGGGAGTCTATTAGGGGCCCCTATGACACGGTACAATGGTGAGTGTCAACATGCAAAATATAAGGGAGGAGCTGTATTGTCTCGAGATCATACGGAGTTGGAGGAAGGAAGAAGAGGAAGTAGGGAGGAGAGAGGAGAGTAGTGGCACTAACGAGGAAGGGATTTCAGATTTCCTTTTCCTCACTTTTTAATCAAAGTCTTGGGTCATTAAGCTCAAGGAGGCACTTCTATCCTCTGTATCTATCATCCGCTGTAAGTAGGGTTGGGCAATATGACAAAGAAATGAATCTTATTTTTGGCTCATACTGAACAATCACAATTTACATTTTAGTTTTTCTCTTATTTTACAAGTAAAATGGCTTTCAATTAGAGAGGAATGATATGGGTAAAATTTCGAAATGTGCTTGTTCAAGTTTTGGGGTTTCATTTGCAATTCATCTTTCCATAATGGGATTCTGTTCAAAGTTTTAGATTTTAAAGCTCTTAAATTACACAACATTGACTGGTAAGAGCTTTAAGTGGCAGCTCAAGACTATTAAAGGACCCATATTATGCTATTTCCTGATTTATATGATAATGTTTCCTCATCACAATCATACCTGGAGTTGTGGTTTGTTTCTTTCACACATGTTTAACACAAAAACTCTGCAAATCTAGGCTGAATTCTTCTCTCAAATGGAAATTACAAACACAGCAGAAATACATGAAGTGCTCCACTGTGTTTTTAAACTTCATACACCTTTACTAGAATCATTTGAGCACTTTCAGCCCAGGAGTTAACAATTAAACCGCTTCATGACATCACAAGGTGGCACAGAGCATTTTGAGCTTTGGGGATCTAGACAGACTAATAATAAAGGGTTACTCAACCTTGTGAATGAAACAAAACACAACTCCGGGTGTGTTTTCGATTAGGTAACATGGCTTAAAGGCAATAAACTGTTATACATAGAAATATGTTAGAGAAGCTTGAACACTGTCGTTTTCAAATGTTGGGACGGGGCTGTTAAAGAGGTCACACCAAGATGTGTTAATCAGACAAATCAGCAACTTTACCTAAAATAATTTTCACTTATTAATTTTCTTGCTTTGAGGGTGTTTTGTTCCTTTTGGCAGCTGTTTCTGTTACATAATCGAGCTCTGTATTACATTAACACTGGCAGTAAAAACAGACATTGTCATTGTCTCATAAAATTGAGAGTTATCCGCATGATGTTGATTGGACCGAAACAGCACACTGGCAAATACTTTAGCTGCTTGTCTTTGTGGGAAAATGTCTTTTTAATTGGAAAATGGGCCAATCTCAAAATCATATTTCAATTTGCTTAAGTGCCACCGATAGCAGAAATAGTCTGTGTGTTACTGCGTTTTAGGTGGCATCATGATATTCTATGGGCCAATATCTTTAATATGGTAAAATGGATATTGTTAAGATGGAGACTTTTGTTGAAATATAGGGAGTTCTAGGGTTTAGTCACAAATAGAAATGAACAAGTTCAACATTTGCAAATTTACCTTTTACACATTTCTTTTGAAAATACATTGCAGTTAAAGGTTTGTCCAGTCAAAGGTTTGGACACACCCTCACAGTCATGACTTAGACTCGAGTCAGACTTGAGTCACTATTTTTAGGACTTGAGACTTGATAAAAATGTTTAAGACTTGGGACTCGACTTGGACTTGAAGGCCAATGACTTTGGACTTGACTCTGACTTGAGGCCTGTGACTTGAGAAGACTTGATGCTTCTCCTAAAAAACATGTTTTTAGAAAATAATTTTCTCTTAACATTTGATAAATGAGGTGCTTAAATTTACAGGAACAAACTGGAACTTGTCTGTCCCACTTCTTCTGTTTATACTTTGGATGTAACTGGAAGTACTGTGATGTGGTATCCTCAAATGTACTGCAGTAATATACAGTACAACACAGTACAATACAGTAAAACAGAGGAAACTACAAAGAACATGATCCTTTCATTTCAGTGGCAAGGAGAAAATTTCATTTCAGTGTAAACTACATGACAAAATAACTGTTATTAAGCACTTTAAATCGAATTCTTTCTGTTCTGACCATAATGATTCACACTTAGATCTTGTCAAGACATTTAAAAAGGAAAAATTAGCATTTCTACAACTCTTATATATATACTCATATATTAAATATACTGTCATTTTTAAGTACAATTTAGTTTAAAATTCATATAAACTGCAAAAACCAGAGCTATATTTGGTACTTTGGTTTAAAGACTTAAATTGACTTGAAGATCAAAGCAAATGACTTAGATTTGACTCGGACTTATGGGCCAATGACTGGAGACTTGACTTGGACTTGCCTGTATTTGATTTGGGACTTGACTCGGTCTTGAGGTCAAAGACTTGAGACTTTCTTGAGACTTGCAAAACAATGACTTGGTCCCACCTCTGGTATTTAGTATGTTAACTATTTTTATATACAGAAGACATCAAATATAATGCATCATATAATGCAAGATATATGGAATTATGTAGCAAAGAAAAAAAAAGGTTAAATATTGAAACAAAATACAGTAGTTTTTATATTGTCTACTCAAATCCTCAAAGTCTCTCCCCTTTGCTTTGTTCACAGCATTGCAAACACATCCTTCTCTCAGTGAGCTTCTAGATGAAGTCTCCTGAAATGGGTTTCACTTCACAGCTGTGCCAAAAAGTGTAAACCAGGGTTAGAAGCAAAGGGTGGCTTAAAAAAAAAATCTTACACAAGGTTTGCTTTGTTTTGAGTTAACATTGCCTTCTACATTCCATATGTGTCCATTTGTAGTTTTGATGCCTTGGAAATAAAGAAGAAAAATGTATACAAAAGCATGTCCAAACATGTGACTGGTTGTGCATATCTAAAAAAAAGCTGAATTTTAACATGTAATCCCCTCCCATGTTTGTCCATCTCATATTATTGCACGCAGTTGTTGTAAGTCTGAAATCCAATACTGTAATAACAAGCTCTTAGCCATATGTTTGAGTGCTGGATTAAAACCACAATTGCAGGATGTTTTGGTGTTTGTTGTAATAATCCAGATTAAACCCAGGGATACTCCCCCGATGCTACTGCTGGAGATTACCCTAACTGTCCCACTCACACAGAGCTCGTCTTGGCCTTGGTGACCTCTCTACTTCCAGCCTGTCACATGAATAATGCATAGTTTCAATTTTGTTCACATGAATGCAAATGGACTGCAAAAATGTTCCACCATAACACGCTTTGAAATACAATCTCACTCAGTTGCATCATAGTTTTGTAGAAATCATGTTGAAAAAGATCATTTCCAAATGTAGAGCTTCTCAAAATGTGGTATGCATTATAGTTCGGGTGTAGTCCTAGAATTTGTTTCATTTGTTTAATCCTGGTTTAGTCTTGGTTCTTATTCTTAAAAAAAACAAAAACAAATGGCTTTCAGTATTATTTTCAGATACAGTAAAAGGTTTTCAATGCATATTTGAATCAATGTCATTTAACCCAAAAAATAGTTCAATTTATGGCACAAACCACAATCTTTTACTGACAGAGGATTGGCTCTAGATTGACTATTTGAAATGACTCAAGTAAAAAATATAGGAATTGCACAGCCCTGTAGTTCAAACTCTGCATGATCTAGTTCGGGTTTAGTTCCTCGTGAATGTACGTTTGAAAATTAGTTAATTTTAATCGTTTTAGTTCTGATTAAAACTAGGGATGTAACAGTAGCTGAAATATCATGATATTGTATCGTAAAAAGTCTCTCAATAATATCATGGGCCATGGAATCTCAAGTCTCTTTCCTTAAATTCATTGTTATTTTACAACAATAGCTACAAGAAACAGAGGGAACTACATAGACCATGATCCTTTACTCTGTTTTAGTTCCAATTTACATGATAAAATAACTTATTAAGCACTTTTAAATCTTAATTCTTTGGTTTATGATAGAACCAAAGGCTTGTCAAGGTATTTTTAAAGGAAAAAGTAGTATATTCACATTTTTGTTTATTTTGTCTCTACACAATATCACAGTAAATTTTGTACCGTAAGATGCATATCGTGAAAATATTGTATCCAGGAGTTTGGGTATCTTTACATCCCTAATTAAAACTGGGGTGCCTGATCTTCACACTATGGTGTTTAAAATCGATCTAACTCACCTTTAGTTCTTACAAACCCTTTTGACACGTGACAATATGTATGTGAATTCATTTTTAGAACATATTTTTTGAGACAGCGAGATGAATTTGAGATGGACTGACCCACTGTAGCCAATCAGAGCACTGCTTCTGGAGCTTCCTTCCAGTTTGACAAGAAACAAAGATACTATAGACAGCACTGTTGACCAGTGGTTTCCAAAAGTGGGGGTCGCAGGGTACTAAAATGGAGTGCCAGAGATGAATGGCACCCCATTTTAGTACCCTTTAGTACACTGTATTTAATCAATAATTAAGTTATTAAATTATTAAATTAAGTCTAACAACACAATTATGTATTGAAATTAACAACTTTACAGCCTGGTGCAAATCTTTTTTAATTGCTTTCATTTTTATTGTGCTTCTCTATGGTACTTTGCGAGCCATTGATCATAAAAAGGGGGGTTTCAAGTTCATTATATAGTTATTGTAAGAGTCCTGACCTGTATAGTTTGGGAATCCATACTATATACGCTACATCATGTCACAAAATGCTGCTTTTACAATATCGTCTTTGGGGGAAATCAAAGAATTTACTCATTAAAAAAAAAAAAAAAGTGAGGATACGGCAGCTTTATGTCCTGGTTTAGTAGTTAGTAACAGTCCTGAGTTTTTGTAATGTAAGCTAAAGTGCAGTGCTATAGGAGAATAGACCCTTCCTCCATTTGGGACATTTGAAAGCAGAGTCAGTGAGTGGCGTTGAGTATTGAGTTTTTAAAAGAGGATGTAGAAGGACTTAATGCATTCCTGGAAACGCAGCTAAAGTAACGCTGTCCTCGGGGGATTGGTTCATTCATTAGTCCACTCTGCCACTCCTCTATATGCACCTGCTTTTATACACTATTGACCAATTCATATGGAGAACAGGGAAGAAGTACTCTAGAGATGTACTCCAAGAAAATACTTCAGTCTGATGATACTCAAACAGACATCACAGCATAGACTAAAGGATTTTTGTTCAATAGAGATTGGCAATTCTAGGGCTGAAATCATCCAAATGATTCTAGTGAAGGTGAATGGAATTTAAAAGTGTGTGTGCTAAAAACATGTGAATGAAACAAAATGAGATGATGAGGAGAAAACATTTTAATAACATAGAGCAGAAAATAGTGTAATATGAGCCCTGCAAGAGTTTAAAAAAAATACATCTAGTTAACTTGTTTTGTTGTGTTTTTTAAGGCATGAATCCTGCTCTATCATTATAACTTAACACTACTCCCACGTGTAGTCCCATATTACTATATCAGAGAGTTCATTTACAGTTGACAGTTTGTCATTATCAGACTCCGAGCAGCTGCACTTTGGATAATGGCCAGGGCCACATTATTACAATATGTCAATAATGTTTAGATGAATTGAGCTCTGATATTTTCTTGGGGAGAGTAAATCCTACCTATTCATTTGTATAGCATTTAAAAGCCCCATCAGATCAAAACAGAGAAAGAGAATGTACGTTTATTCATTGTCGTAAAAAATGTGCGACTAAATTCTGTGTGTTGTTAAAGCAGATACTGGAGAATCATAAGAAGACTGAAGGATATCACGCACTTTAAAAAAACTCTACAAAGACATGTGGATCTGGAGCCATATCAGAGGGTGTGATTAACAGGCGGATTAACCAATCAGAGAGAAGCATGCTCCGTTTGCGTCAAAAACAAACATGGTTTAGATGCAAAAAAGGGGAAAAACCAACATAAAAGGACTAAGAAGCTGCGCAGATTTGTGCAGAATCAACTATCAAAACACCAAACTATTACTCCTATCTCAGGTTAAAAAAAAAAGTTATATTTTGTTTGGGATGTTAGGAGAATTTTGTAGAGGAGATGTTTCTGCATTTGAGAGACACGTGCTACAAATTATCAGCTATGGTAGGATCATTTCAAGTTTGGACTGTGGGATTTTCCCCCTTAATGGTTCAGTTCCAGACAGTTGTTTTTCTGTAATGGTTCATCAAAAGAGTGAAAGAATGGATTAAGTGGGTAAAACTGGTTGAAAATTTGTTGCAGGACCATTAAGTACTAAAGAAATCAGTTCAGTCACAGTCAGAATGAAAATCATCAAGAACAATATAACAGTGTTAAAAATCAGTTGAGACATAATGGTTTGGTAACCCATGGGGAAAAGCTTGAATAGAACAATAATTACTTTACTTGAATGCATCATTGTTTGTTCACGCTTTCATGTTATCCTCCTTTGTTACAATAAAAGCAATCAACTTTGAATATGAAGTAACCCTGGTTCGTTTATGGTCAGGGTAGCTGTTATTAGTTTTAATAGTAGCCTGCGGCCCGCTGGACTCCTTAAGTTGCTCAGACTGCTGATACAAACGCATTAGAGTCTAGTGCACTTCTGAGGTTTCTGTGTTATTGAACTTGTGCATTCTCAGCTCTTACATCAAAGTTCATCTGACCAACCAGTGATCGCCATTACCTCTTCTGTTGTGATGAATTTTTTAAAAACACTGTGGAAATATCAGTCGGCCTCATGTACGAACATCAGGGGCTTTTGTCATGCTGCCTATCTCATCAATAATGGACGAAGAGAGAGAAAGGGAGAGAGAAAGTGATGGAGAGACTAGTGTTGCTGTGGTATACAGAACAGTAATTACATTAATGGCCAAGAGACAAAGCACTCGTCTGACACTAGCAAATCAAGTAAATACACACTAAGTCATTGCACATACGTTAATCTTGTCACAGCACGAAAATGTCCAATCTGATTTCTAATACTGTCATGATGAGTACAGACAAGTAGAATAGGATGTAAATTTCAGCACTAATCGTCATTTCTTTAAAGCCCCACTCCATAACTTTTTTCTAAAAACATACGTTCTTACTGTCAGCGAGCTTGCATCTCCACAAACTTGACTCTTATTTGGTCTGGAGTAGGGCCACCACTGGGCCCAAATAGTTGGGATTACTAGTATTTCCAGTACTGATACATATTAAAATGATACCGATCCAGCTCTTTCAGTTCCAATACTGATTTTGACACAACGGCGTAATTATCTGCCAATACCTGATATCAACGATACCAGTGAGTATTTTTGTATATTTCCTTTATACACAAATAAAATAAGTCAAAACTGATCTGCATGTATGTAGGTGTTTTTTATCTCTCAACTAACCACAGAACAGCTCTGTGTTTTCTTGGCCAATTATGACCAGGAAATTGTCTTATTACATCACTTCATGTGTCCAATCAGGATATCTGCTAACTAGAGGTGAAACAGTACACAAAAATCACGGTTCAGTTCGTACCTCGGTTTTGATGTCACGGTTCGGTTCATTTTCGGTATTGTATGGAAACAAAATGCAAAACCACTTGCTTGTTGTTTATTTGTGTTTTTATTAAACCAACAGTTTGTTTAACAATATACAAATGGGAAAATAAAATAAATGCAAAGTGCTGCTTGGTAATAGTAATAAATTAAATTAAATATATGGATGGATGGATGGACATTCCTTGTAAACAGAAAACAAAACTTTTCAAAAAGTAAAGCGCAGCACTAACAGTTCCAGCATGAAGTTTTCTTAATCTTCATACTTCTGGACAAAAAAATCAGCTTGTCCATTTTGTCTGAAGTAAGTGCAGATGTGCAGGAAACAGTGTCACCCCAAACACGGACGAGTTCCCTCGTGAATATTAAAGAGCCGAGCAAGAACTCGTGCACTGCCCTGCACAGAACCGAACGTCCTGTACCAAAATGGTTCGGCACAAATGCATGCACTGTTACACCTTTACTGCTAACCGATATTTAGAAGTCAATATTCAATCCAGCAAATGTGTCAGTATCAGTGTAGATATCCGATACCAGTACTAGATCGGTGCATCCCTAGAAATTACATGACATACTGACATGATATAGATCAACTGAAAATGCTCCTTGCCCCTTTTCATCACAGCAGCAGAATCTTCAGCCACGTCAGCCTCTCCTCTTCACCAACACCAGTGTCTATGCCAAAATTCTCCCTTAATCACACTGCTGATCGTTCTACCTGCTGGGATCTGGGAATTTAAAGCTGAATAGGCCCTCACTCATGTTGTACGCCTTTCAGCCTCTTTGCGCGTGTTTGTCCCTTAAGTATTTCAACACCATCAGATAAACAAACATGACGTCATAGTTTATTTCTGTAAAACATTAGGGACAGCTGCTTTCTGAACACAAACAATAGACATGTCACCAGTTGCTCAACTCTCAATCTGTGAAAATAACAATAAATATGATTGTGGCCTGTTATTGTTTGGTTGTGGGGGCGTTTGTCCATTTTTCACATACTTTCTGTTTTTCCTCTGTGACCCCACTGAGTCGGGACAACTCTCAGACACAGGGCCTACTCCCTCCCCCCGAGTCACCACAGGACTGCTGAGTGTGCAGATGTGCAGAGGAATTACACAAGCTTGGTTTTCAAAGAACTACACCAAATTGGGGGGATACTTATTTATTTTATTTATTTACTTTTCAGTTATTTATTTACTTTTTATTTAATGTTATTTATTCACTATTTATTTATTCATTCACTTTTCATTTATAAATTTGTTTAATATTTACTTTTTTTTTGACAGGATAGAAAGTGTGAAGAGTGAGGAGAGGCATTCAGAAAAGAATGTTTGAGATGGGGATGAGTGTCCTGGAGCTTGCACAAAAAACTGACATAGTGTGTGCAACAATGAATAAATAAATAAATACAGAAATAAAAATTTAAAAAAGAAAGAAAGAAAGGTAACCAAGAGTCAAGCACAGCAAAACCTCCATAGCCAATATTATGTGCTTGGGTTTGGTCCAGTTGTAGTCCTGCTAAACTTGAACTTACCCCAAGTTTAGTTCCAGGTTCAGTTCTGGGTCTAGTGCCAGTTTAATGCGTATTCCCATGTGAACGCACCCAACCAGCCTTTTACTGACATCATCCTTGTCATGCATTGTTAACATTGTGAACTTTAGCACAACTCCTGATATTTTCAAGTTAGAAAGAATGTATCCAGCAGCACAATCTCCCTGTTGATGTCCTTGCGGCTCGATCAGATGATTGTGGCTGTACTCTCTCTCCACAGGATCCCCATGTGACGCTGAGGGCGTGGGCGAGCCACTGAGAGAGGGATGAGATATCAGACTGTATAGATTTACTGTGAAAACAATGAATCATGCTTTACACTATAGCCTTGAGGTATCTCGCAAACTCCTTCAGGGAATAAGAGGTTATAAAAGAAGTGTAAAAGATAATCTGTGGTTCATTATGTACAGTGAAAGGTAGTATTGTTTAGATGGTGAGCTTTATGTGTACAATAATAAGTGTGATGATTTCCTACAGCAAGACCGCAGAGAAAGAGGAGATTTACAGTAAAAGCTTTGTGATGATACTTGAAGCTCAAATAAATGTGTTTTCTTTTGTTATTCTTGTTTGGTTATTTCTTTGGTATTTCTGCTAATGTGTGGTCTTATTGTTACAATGGGAGTACACAGAAATGAATTTGTTTTTGCTTTATCATTTGAAATGTGCTGAGACTTGAACCACTAATTGCATATCCAACAGCATTTTTTAATTACTTGGGATAAAACGTGTCACAAAAAGTATGATGCTGCTAAACCAACAACTCCTTACCAAGCACAGAAATGTTCTCATAAAAAAAGTAGTTACATTTTCCATTTATTTAGAACATTCATGAGCATATTTCAGTTTAGGAGACTTTGCTTTTAGAATCCACATTGTAAACGGTGTGTGTACACTGGTGTGTGAATGTGTGTGTGTGAATGGGAGAGTGGTTCCATGATGTAAACTGCTTTGAGTGCCTTGAAGGTGGAAAAGCGCTATATAAAAATGTGTGTGATTAAATTGTTCCGATGTTCCAATATTTTGATTGCGCTTGCCAAGTCTGCTTCTTTATAGTGACTTTATGTGATTTTAAATTTTGGCTTTTTTTTTTTTTTTTTTTTTGCAGTGACTGAATATAATAAACTAATTTGTGCTTATTTACACAATTTGTTTTCAACTAGTTGCTTATGCTTTTGTGGGTTAGTTCACGTGATCGCTTTGACCAATCAGAGCGAGAGGAGCTACAGCGGAGTGGAGCCGAAGCTAACGATTATAAAGCGTTTTTTAAGACAACTGAAGGATTTTGAGCTGAGAAAAAGCATATGATCTGAAAAACAGGTAAAAATCGCCACAAAATCCAACATTTTTGAAAGTTGTAGGTGTCCTGTCAGCCGAACAAAAGCAGTTTGTGATTACATTGCGCTCTATGAGAAAAATCTTGTCTCGGCCCATGGGACTTTTTCCGCTGTAGTACCAGTGAGTGACCACTATGTCAACTTGAGGCATCTACAAGCTAGCAATACCGTATCCAGTTATTTTAATAGATCCTATGGTCAGTTCTTTTTAGTTTAGTTGCTTATTTCTTTCTGAAAATCTGTCAACCCTGATTGAGCCTAGCCTCACTTGTAGCTGGTGCTTGACATGCTCTGGATCAGTGCGCTAACCACATCTGACCCTATTAAAGACTGTTTTATTAGTTTTATTGTGATACAGAGATAGCGTGTCCCATCTCAGTGGCAGGAGGCACCACATATGCCCCTCTGGCTCTGAGTGCTGCTTCCTCTTGACCGTCCATCCTGGAGTCCTGGTCTGGAACCTATTAGGACAGGAATCTCCAGCAGAGCCCAGCTAGCCCATTAGCATGCCTACGCTAACTCCTCTGACAGGAAAAAGGACAGAGATTTACAGCTAACAGACAGATGTTTCACCCCAGTCCCAAGGAAGCTGTAACTGCTGTTAAAAGGAAAGTCATTTGTCAAACCGTGCAATAATTCAGAGTTAACATTTGCCCCTTCTTACTGAAGTTATCTAAACGGCTCGTTTAATATTAAAGCAGGAAGCGCTGGCTCCTGGGCTTAATGTCATCAAGTCTTTTCAACAAATATCCAAAAGAAATCATGGCATTTTGACCACTGGTGAATCATTTACAAAGATATACAACAATATTAAAGGTGCAGTGTGTTCTGGTGGAGGGTCCTCCACCTGCTTTTCTCCATGGAGGCCACGTTACAGGTCAGATCTATGTGGAGCAGGGGTGTCCAACTTCTTCCTCTGGTGAGCTACTTTTACAAAACAAAAATGCCAGGGAGCTACTCGTTTTAGCAGTCACAAAAAATTGAGCATATGTAAGACCCACAGTGAGCCTCAATGAAATACAGTTAGATACTTCATTTAAGACTCTAATAAATGGATAATGGTCTATGTTTTATAAGTCCAGTTAGATACCTATAAAACATAGACCATTATCCATTTATTAGTGAGCAAACTTAGGCATCAAAATGATACATGTACAATGGTAATAGACATTTATTTTACCAAATTTTAGGACAATACATGTAGATTCTGAAACCCCTTGGCAAACTACTTGGAATGGGGTGGGGATCTACCAGTAGTTCGTGAGCTACAGGTCGGAGACAACCCCCCTCACAGTCAGAATGCCTGATTTTCTCTGTATTTTTGAACTATACCACCTGTACTGTGTGATATAACTGAATACATATAAGGTAGAGCTGTGTAATGTCATATTGTGGAACATTTGAAGCAGAGCAATGCCATATCCATAGACACAAGAAGATAGTGGATCTCAAACTGAAAAGTTGCATAGTGCACTTTTAACATCCATATTGGAATCTGTCTGTCTATGTATTAAAAGTAAGAAAAAGCTAGTGTTTGTTTAAGCTATTTCAAAACTCCAACTCCAGTGAGGGATCTGTAGTAGTCAGATTATCTGAAATGTGCTGAAAGAACAGTGCAGGGGAGTCAACGCTGCCTTGGGTGGTCTGATCCAACAACTATAAGTCTGGCTCTGCAACTGTCGGAAATCGTGGGAAATTCCAGTTAGTTTATATGAGACTTCAAGTGGTCATTCATGTCTGATGCAGTGTTAGTGGATTGGTGGATTCTAGAATGTGCTGTTTATTATGCTCTTTGCCATGAAATATTCAAAATGTAAATTCACAAACATTGAACCTGATCATTTACTTTAGTAACTAAACCCAAGACAATTACAACAAACATCTGTGTTGAACAATAGTAATTTTACCTGTTCCTGTCTGTGTTAAATGTTATTGGCCTTTAGATGTTGTGATGTCATTTGAAATCCAAAAATACTAACCTGCTGCAAACTAACAAGAGGTGATTTAGTGGGAGAGGAGAAGAGTTATTGCGGTGTCTGATAACATACACTGAAAGTTTGTGGAGCTTTAAAAGTGTCCATAATTCTTCCTCATTCTAACAGATTTTTCGCTCTTTTTCAGGATGGCTGAGGTGTCCCAAGAGGAGCGACTCCAGGCCATCGCTGTAAGTCTTTCTCACGCTCTCACTCTCTTGCTCTCTTTCTTCAAATATTTATATTTCTTTCTCCCTTTCACTCCATCTATTCTTCTCTCTCCCTGTCTCTCCTCTCTCCTGCCTTCTTTCTGTCATCCTCTCTCTTTTTTAGCCCTTCTCCTGACCCCACTAACACTTCCACCTCTCCCTCTCTCTTCTCCTGATCGTCTTCTCTCTCTCTTAACCTCCCTCTCTCTTTTCCTGATCTACCTCTGTCTCTCTAACTTCCTCTTCCTCTCCTTGTCTCTCCCTTACTTCTCTCTTCTCTCACAGTCCGGTTTCCCCTTTATACCTTTTTCCTCTCCTCTCTCTTTCCTCTCTTACTCTCTCCTCCGTCTCTCTCTCAGTCTGGGGGCATCTCAGGGGAAGCTCAGATGATTTGAGGCCCGTCAGGATGCGACTGGCCGATCTTAATGACTCAACCTTTTAGCTCCATCTCCTCTGGCCCATTAGAGCATCAGTCAGACAGCCGCTCAGTGCTGGCCTCACTGTCTCTATCCTCTGTCTCACTCTCATCCACTGCTTCTGTCTGTATTTCCTCTTTACATTCTCATTATGTTCAACGCAGAGGCTCAGACTGTGCAAAGAAACGAGTTAATATGCAGGCATACATCGAGGAAATGCTCAGATATGTACGTGTTCAAGGACCTGATTTTTAAAAGCTATTTTCTAATCTATGTTATAATGCAGTTTCCTCATCAAACATACCTGGAGTTGCGTTTTGTTTTTGATGAGTTAACAGCATTCTAACAAGTTCTCAAGACTAAATTTAGCATAATATAGGACCTTTAACCATGAGTGAGGAACATTTTGGAGTGTGAACAGTAGCCCCGTTCACTTAGGCCTATCTACCACTTTGATATTGCACCATGACACGGAAATAACTGTCTGGAATACTCTCAGAATTGTTTCCAAGTGGTTCCCATCAATATCTAACTCTCAGTCTTGAAAATAAACCACGACAGAGAACTAACTGTCTGGAAGTTGTTTCCCATGAATCTTAGCAAACAATTGAGTGACTGTCAATAACATGTCTATTAGTAACTATTACCCAACAAAATGCTTTATAAATTGCATAGATTATGTCTTCCGATGTCATTATTTTCTCAATCATCTGCATGTACCATACACTACATAATTTAAAGGCCATTTATCTCAACTAGAAGAAATTAAAATCAGGAACAGACTCTAAGGATGGCTTAAATAAAATGCTCATTCTTAAAGCTTTTTACTATAAGAGTTCAAACTGATGCCAAGGCATTGTTGCAATCTCAAAATGAATACAAAAACAAAATTGCATTACAGTGGTCCCTTGTTTATCGTGGGGGGACCACCGCAATAGGCAAAATCCGCGAAGTAGTCAGTTTTATTTTTTACAATTATCATATGTTTTAAAGCTGTAAAACCCCTCACCACACACTTTTTGCATCCTTTTTGCATCCTTCTTAAAATGTATTGCTGCTGTTGTCCTTATGTTATTTTCCTCCTTCTTTATATAACGAACCAAAGATTAATTTATTCCGTAATGGTGCCCTACAGCTGCGTAACTTCTACCTTCCTTCAGTATGTCTACAAGTCCAACTTTTTGTGCGATGGTTTGCATCTTCCTCTGCCTTTTGGGTGCGACCGCAGGAGGCTTTGTCAGTGCAGAACGTTTCATCAACATTGTGGGTTTTGTAAGGGAGAAAACTTGCAAACATACAGCACTTCAGAGTCATACTGCTAGAGATCGAACATTTATGTAAATTTGTCAAGCTGAATGCATGAAGAGACTGATTGACAATGGTCTACAGTCCCTTAGCCAATCAGGACGCAGAGGGGGAGGAACAATGCGCGTTGATACGCTGAAAAAAAAAAAAAAAAAAGCATGCAAAATTTCACCAAAAAAAATCTGTGAAATAGCAAGGCCGCGAAAGGTGAACCTCGTGAGGGAAGACTGTATACCAAGTAGATGGAAGGGTAGTACTGCAATTGATGTTTCAAAGATATGCAAAATTAGACGAGTATATTGTTTAATTAAAAGTATTTATTATTATTATCATTGTTCAACCTAAACCAGAACAGCCACAAATTTCTGATGGATTGCCATATTACTGCGTATTGTCATTAGGACAGAAGTAGCATATTCATTTTTGTCAATAAAGCTCCTGACATACCATTATTCAAACTGAATATTTTCTCTACACAATATCATTTCTTGTATCATCGGTTACTGTCATGGCTGCCTGTTGTTCATATCACCATTGTTTTATTTCATTATTTATTTGACAGAGGAGTAATAGGCTTTCATTGTGTGTGTTGTATCAGGAGAAACGGAAGAGGCAGACAGAGATCGAAAACAAGAGGAGACAGCTAGACGATGACCGCCGGCAACTGCAGCATCTCAAGGTATTTGTACTGTAAATAAAGGTGCACTGTGTAACTTTTTGGTTGGGAGTTTATCACCTTACATTTATTCAATTACAAGTGGTTTTATAGGTCCAAAATCCATAGAAAAACAGGCATTCTGACAGTGAGCGGGGATGCCTCTCCACAGAGTTGACCTGTCACTTGGTCTGGTTTGGTCTCCTTGAAGGTAGAAAGGTTTAATACCATACTGTGAAACATTCCAGATGAAGCATTAACATCTCCATGGACCCTCCGCCAGAAAAGTTACACAATGCACCTTTAAGGATACATATAAAACATCAATATAGTACTCTTTGGCAAGCCTCTGTTGTTTTACTATATATTACCTTATTATTTTTAATTAAGGCTGCATGATTTAAGTAAAAGATGCAATATTCAACTTCTGTGTTTCGTGTTGCCCTAACAATATTTTTGTGATATTTTAATATAGCCTACTTTTTGGTACAGTAAGATAGTTAAGCAAAATTAACCTCCTGAAAAACACAACAGTTGGATTTTGTTTAATTCACACATTCACGTTTGAGTAGTCCTTTATTTTTGGTTTGTCTACATCTCTAATGCTCAAAATGCTTTGTTCCACCTTGTGTCATGAAGCGGTAGTTTTTAAGTGAACATCTACTTTTTACCTTAGAGATTGGCAATTCCAGGGCGGAAATCATTAAAATTATTCTAATGAAGTTGTATGGAGTCTAAAACACAGTGGAGCACTTCCTGTATTACCACATGACATCACAAGGTAGACCAAGGTGTTTTTAATTTGTAAGAAGAACTATACCCTAAATATGCAGGATTTGTGTGTTAAAAGTGTGAATGAAACAAAATACGATTCCAGATGTGTTTTTTGTTATGAGGAAACAATATTATAACATAGATCAGAAGATGGCGCAAATATGGGACCTTTAAATGATAAAAATCAATAGGTAAGGTCAGGACACAATAAAATGTCACAGGTCTGCTTTGTGAACAAGTCAATACTGGTTTGTATTGATCTCAGTGGTTTCAAGTGTAAACTAATGACCTTTCCATTTGATATTCAGTTAACGCTTCAGTACAATGAGGTTTAAAAGAGTTGGAAAACACTGCCCCCTGTCACTCAATTACCATAGTGTGGTAGGTAATAACATTTGGGGTCTAACCAACTTGTATGTAGAAATCCAATACTGATGTGATTAATGGCTGGAAATAATAGTGTATCAGTTAAAGGATCCGTATTACACTACTGTATATTCTGATCTATGTTATAATGTTGTTTCCACATCACAAACAGACCTGGAGTTGTGTTTTGTTTCATTCACACATGTTTAACACACAAACCCTGCATATTTAGGTTTCTTAGTTCTTCTCTCAAACAGAAAACTCTCTGTTCTACCTTGTGATGTCATGTGATAATACAGGAAGTGCTCCACTGTGTTTTTAAACTCCATACACCTTCACTAGAATCATTTGGATAATTTCAGCCCTGGAATTGCCAGTCTTTACAGAACTAAAGATAAAAGGCGTTGTCAACTTAAAAACTACCGCTCCATGACATCACAAGGTGGAACAGAGCATTTTGAGCTTTGCAGATGTAGATAGACTAATAATAAATGATTACTCAAGCATGTGTGTATGAAACAAAACACAACTCCAGGTATGTTTTGATGAGGAAACATTCTAACATGGCTTAAGGCTCACAGTCAGTCAGTTTTGCGTAATATAGATGCAATGTAATGTTTAAAGATCCTATAGGCTCTAATCACGCTTACGTCACAAACCACGGAGACGTCTGGAAACATGCGATTGCAACTTCTGGTGGGCTCTGTTCTAGGAAAAATGAGACAATGGCCTAGTTTTCTTCATCTACACGTCACTGTAGCGTTCCGTTATGTTCAGCTAATCGACAATTACAACCGTACCTCAGTTTTCATCATTTCCCCACTCCGAACGCACTGGGTACATGCGGTTAGAAGAGAGGAGGACGCCAAACTCAAGATGATTCCAAACAGCACATATGTATGCAGTCTTCATTTTAGAGATGATCACATTTATTTCAGTGGGTTTTATCACAGTCAGTCTGTGAGCCCAGCATCGGTAACTACACCAGAAGTTGTAATCGCATATTTCTAAACGTCTTCTGGTTTGTGACGTAAGCGTGATTAGAGCCTATAGGATCTTTAAACATTACATTACGTCATTTTAGTGCTACTGATTGTTACAACTTGCACTTGCATCTCTCCATTTATCCAGATTTGGTTCTGACAAAAAGAACCCATTGATCTTTGACCTTATTTATTTAAAAAATTCTTGCTATTCTCCCTCCCTAACCTGCACCACTATCACTCTGACACTAGCATTTCTGGTCAGCAATTCCAGGAACAAAAAGCTCCCAAGTGTTACAATCCCACACAGACCTGAGAGCCAGCAGTCCCACGTAGAGCTACTCCCTCAGTGCTGCTGTCACGCCACGTCCAGAACAGAGCAGATAACAGCATCTCCTACACATGCAGTACACACACATGTTGGGTTTTCATGCTTGTCGGGAACATTACATTGACTTAAAGTTCTTATATTACAAAAAATTGACTCCTGAGAGTTTTAAGCCTTGTTATCATACTGTTGCCGCCTCAAAAATATACTTGGAGTGGTGCTTTGTTTTATTCACACATGTTTGAGTAATCTCTAATGTCTGTCAACATCTCTAGAGCTCTAAACCTATCTACCTTATGATGTCATGTGGTGGTTGTTAACAGCTACTTTTTACCTTTTCTTCACTAGAGATTGGCTATTTTAGGGCTGAAATTATCCAAATGATTCTAGTGAAGGTGTATTGAGTTTAAAACACAGTCCTACTATCACCACATGACATCACAAGGTGCAACAGTGTTTTCTGTTTGAGAGAAGAACACATCCTAAATATGTAGTTTTGTGTGTGCTTAACATGTGAATCAACCAAAACACAACTTGTACATTTTTGATGAGGAAATAACATCAAACAAATCAGAAAATAGTGTAATATGAAATATCTTTAAATTAATTTTCTGGAGACTAATCCTAACCTTAACCATAGTCACTACTTGTCCACCCTAAACCATAACCTAACGATGCACTATGTAATTTTGCTGGTAGAGGTGTTTCCACCTGTTGTCTCCATTGAGATAATATTTATTGTCTGAAATATTCCACAATATGACATTGAACTTATGAGTTGTTTATTTAACTACAGTGTTTTTATTGCTTGAAAATACTTTTAACAACATGCATTCTTACCATGAGTGAGGTCCCCTCTTCACAGATCTGATCTGTATCTTTATCTGGTGGCATCAACTGCTTGTCTCCATGATGATATGAAAAAGTTAGTGTGAAACATTTCAGGCCAAGTAATAACATCTCCATGGACATAATTATGTAGCGGACACTCCTGGAAAGTTACATGGTGTATCGATTTTAACCCATACTGAACTTTAAACCATGTTGTTGATCTAATAATAGTGATTAAAAGAATTTGCATCACAGGGACATTGGTTCTTTCCCCATAAGAAGCAGGTCTCCATGAAGAGTGTGTGTACAGACTTCAGACCCCACAGTGTGATAAATACCCAGCCCTACATGTGCGCACACACACGGTAGTATCAATGCCAGAGTCTTTTGTTAGCGAATGTGTCAGTGCTATCAAAGCTATTTTAGTGCAGGACAACAGAGGAGGCGCAGATAAGAACAAAAGAGTGTGTGACCCCAGTGTGCGACATTGAGCCAGAGGTGTAAACGTCTGCTTTGATATCAAGAGGACATGCTGTACACTGTGAGACCTGCAATTGTGTTTCTTTTGTTTCTGGTAACATTTTGAGGACGTCCCAAGTTGGAATGCATTTTTTTTAATAATTCACCTCTGAACAATATGTTTATCCATGCTTGCAAGTTTACATTATACTTTTGTCAGCTAACAAAGAGATTCAGGCAAGGTCAGAGATTCAAAGTAATGACTTATTCACTGCCAACTCTAAAAATACAGAAGATACAAATAGTCAACAATGCCAAGTAACAAATTCCAGGAAGAGCATTTGACTCAATGTAGTAGTAGGAGTAAAAGTAATAGTAATTGTGGTAGTAGTAGTAGTAGTCGTAGTGGGTGGCAGAGTGATTCAGTGTTTCTCTTCTGATCTGAAGGTTGGTGGTATGTTAAAGGTGCATTATGTAACTTTTCTGATGGAGGGTGCTCACCAACTGCTCGTGTTTATAGGGATGTTGTTGCTTTGCCTGGAATTTCCACGATACTGAAACAGACAAGCAGGTGATACCACCGGGCCAAGTTACATCTGTGGAGTGGCGACTCAACTCACATTTTTAAATACAAAGATGATTTTTCAACATTATTTTGGGACACGAAATAATTATCTGAACACAATAGTCATTAATAGGCCTAATTATAGTACTTGTATGTACTTTTAAAAGTCGTATATTACACAAAATTGACTCTTGTGCGCTTTAAGTCAAATTAGAATGTTGTTACCTCATCAAAAACATACCCAGAGTTGTATTTCATGTTTCAGCAACCCTTTATTATTACATCTCCAGAGCTCAGAAGGCTTTGCTCCACCTTGTGATGTCATCAAGTAGTAGTTTTCAAGTTAACAGCTGCCCATTGTTCAGTAGCTCCAAATTAATTTGTTCATTTGTTCCACATTATTCTAGTGAAGATGTATGCCTCTTAAAAATACAGTGGAGCAGTGTTTCATGACTGAGAGAAGAACTCAGTGTAAATATGCAGGATTTGTGTGTTGAACGTGTGTGAATGAAACAAAACACAACCCCAGACACGTTTGTGATGAAGAAACATTATAACGTAGACCAGAAAATAGTGTAATATGGACTCTTCAGCAGAATGTTAATTGATATTCACCTTGATTCAGCTCCTTGAAAAGTTTGTAGCTCTATAAAGTCTACATGAACGTAGTAGGTGCAGTAGTAGTTTGTAAATTGAGATCTGTCCTCATATATAGAACTGACAATACTTTCATGTGATCCTCTACACTTCTATTTTCAGTTATTGTGTACCTCAAACATGCACGCTCATTCACTTGTGTTGCCCCATAAAAGAACACAGACAAACCCAGACAATGTGGAGGGCTTAGGCAGAGGAAACAGATTTTTGTCCCACTCCCAGCAGGACAGGAAACGCCTCTGAGACCACCGCGCCCCACCACCGCCAGGCCCTCACACACACACACGTACAAGGGAAGTGCAATCGCAAACTATGCAGGCATTAGCAGTCTGCACACCACGCAAGAATACAGTAGCAGGTTTCGGTGTCCGCGTGGAAAAAATGGCTATAAAAATCCCAAGTTGCACATACCATCTTTAAAGGGCCCATATTGTTATACTGTTGTTTCCTCATCACAAACATACCTGGAGTTGTGTTTTGTTTCATTCACACATGTATAACATATCACACATACCCTGCATGTTTAGCCTGAGTTCTTCTCTCAAACTGCAATACGGAAAGTGCTCCACTGTGTTTTTAAACTTCATACACCTTCACTAGAATCATTTGGAGGATTTGGACAAACTGGAAGTGCCAATCTCTACTGAACTGAAACTAAACTATCGTACAGCTTCGCAACATCACAAGGCGGAACAGAACATTTTGAGCTTTGGAGATGTAGATAGACTAATAATAAAGAGTTACTCAGACGTGTGAATGAAACAAAACACAACACCAGGTATGTTTTTGATGAGGTAACAACATTATAACATGACTTAAAGCTCACAAGAGTCCGCTTTGTGCAATATGGGACCTTTAAAAACACTTGTACAGTCCCACCATAAAACTGAACCAATCATGTGTGTAAGCCTTGTTGTACGTTTGGCAGTAGCATGAGGTAATGTTTTTACAGTAAAATACAAGAAGACGTTTGTTCTGACAAGAGGCATGCCTGGATAATTATGTAAGCAGTAGAACATGTAGTGGGGATTTTTTTTTAACGGTGAAAAACAACTGATGGGAAGTAACCGAGTACCCTATGTTGCGTCTTTACTCCGTAATTTAAATGCAACTCTGTGTAAAAATATTCTGTAGTGGAATTCAAACTATAGTACTCTGATTGGCCCATGTGTCAGAGTACATTACAAAATAAACTTTAATACAGGTATTTTAATGTCAGCATTCTGTAACAATACATTTTCAAAGTATTCTTCCCATCACTAAGCATTTATAGTGATGAATAAATGTAGTAATGGTAATAATATAATCAAAATAAAAAGTAGAGACTGGTGTCAAATAAGGCATAAATATACAAATGTCTAATTACAAGTAAAAATAGAATATATAAATATAATAATACAAAATATATCTCGCCTATATGCATGAGGTGGGTAAGGAGTAACAGTGCAAAGATCAAATATTCTCACTCCAAATGCTTCTTACAGGTTGATTATGATGGAATAAATCATGTTTGTTTTGGCAATTATGGCAACATTAGATTTCATACTCTGCGTTAGTTTATAGCTCCTTCTAGTGGTACAGAATTATAACAACATCTTTTCCACTATGTTGATATGTGTGGTTTTAATATTAACAGAAGTTGTGATTCTGACCCTAATGATTTTGTTGAAATGGGTCTGAAAATGTTGCCTAAGCAAGTCGACCCTTCAACAAATTCAGTACAAAAGTGCACGTCAGTTTACTATGGGTGTATCTCCAGCTTGTTTCTATTGCTTTGCCTGGAATGTTCCACAGTATGGCATTTAAAGTTGTCTCTTGTGCAGGTCCAAAGGTCGTCTGATGATTTATTGTATTCGATTCTTTTTTCTGACCAAGGTTTGTTTGTTTTCATACTTGACAGTTTCGACTGCTCACTAGCCTTTAAAAAAAAAAGATAAAAGATAACAAAACACAAATCCAAGCTCTGCCAAAACTACCTCAGGAAAAAAGAACGGGATGGTAAACTTGGAGTATCCAGCACAGTGTCCAGACTTAAAACCCATCGAGCTGGTTTTGGGATGAACTGGACTAAAAAGTGCAAGCCAAGCAACCTACAAGTGGCACACATTTATAAGAACTTCTGCAACAGACTTGGGAAGAACTTTCTGAAGAATATTTGATTTCTGTTGTGGAAAGAATGAGTGTGTTCAGCTGTTATATCTGCCAAAGGTAGACACATTCATGAATCAAAAGTTTAGAATAGGTTTTGGTCAACAGTAAACAGTAAAGAAATGGAAAAAGTGTTGTTTCTAAAACTTTTTCCAGTGTGTACATTGAAAAACAGTGCATTAATTGCTTTTCTCCATGGAGGTATTGTGGAATATTCTAGGCAAAGCTATACAATCTTCACAGAGGTCCACCTGTAATTGTCATTGGTGTAAGAAATAGTTTTTTTGTCCTTTTTGACTGATGGTGTTTAGGTGTTGTTATGAAAAGTCCATTATTCATGTATTCGTGGCCTCTTTCTTATCAGCCCACATCTAGAACATGCCTGTATTGTGTTTTACAATCTGCTGCTATTACATCTTTATCTAAATTCCCAAACACACTTTCCCATAGTAAAGCTGCTGGTTTCAGATTACCTCATTTTGACTCTCACAGCTGCTCGGCCATTTAACTCTATGAGTGTGTCCCAGTTCCTCTCTTTGTCTGACCTTAGCCACTTTAAAGCCAAAGGAACAATGGAGCTATGATAGAACTCCAGTCTTTTACAACTCCATGTCTCTCTCACTCCCACTCCCTCTCTCACTCACATTCTCTCTCTGTTTTCTGTATCTTCTTTTCTCTCCTCTCTCCCACTCCCTTTCTCACTCTCACTCTCTCTCCCTCTTTCTCTCCCTGTCTCTCTCTCTCATCCTCTCTTCCTCTCCCCTCTCTCTTTTTCACTTTCTCTCCTTGTCTCTCTCTGCCTCCTCCCTCTCTCCCTCTCCCATCCCTCTTTTTCTCTTTCTCTCCCTGTCTCTCTCTCTCCCTTCTCTCTTTTTCTCTTTTCTCTTCCTGTCTCTCTCTCATCCTCTCCCTCTCTCTTCCCTCTTTTTCTTTCTCTCCCTGTCACTCTCTCTCATCCTCTCCCTGTCTCTCTCTCTTCCCTCTCTTTTTCTCTTCCTGTTTCTCTCTCTCACCCTCCCTGTTTTTTCCTCTTTCTCTCCCCATTTCTGTCTCTCGCTCATCCTCTCTCCCCTCCGTCTTTTCCTCTTTCTCCCCATCTCTCTCCCCCTTCCTCTTTTTCTTTTTCTCTCCCTATTTCTCTCTCTCATCCTCTCTCCCCTCCCTCTTTTTCTCTTTCTCTCCCTGTCTCTCTCTTTCATCCCACTCTCCATTCTTTCCTTTCTTTCCCTCACACTCAACTCCCTCTCTTCTCTGTATATCCCTCTTTCTCCTCGCTCTCTCCTCCTCTCTCTAACCCCTTCTCCCCTCTCTCTAGTCTGCTCTTTCTCATACTCTCACCCTTCCTCTTTCTTTCTTCTCTCTCCTCCTCCTCCTCCTTCTCATGTTCATAGAGTGATGTCAGGCCTGTAGTAGGGTGTGGTGGATGAGTGAGGAGGAAGAGGAGGAGGAGAAGGAGGAGGAGGGAGAGCAGAGTAAGGGGAGGTCAGGTCTTTTCTAAGCCCAAGTGAGTGCGTGTGCCTGGGGTAGAGGTGTTGAGTTACACTGGGGCTGGTGTCTGGAACTACAACTGAAAGCACTCAAACACATCAAAACTACTACTACTACATGTGTTCATATAAAATGTACAGCACTGTGGACCTAGAGAAATGTCAAAACTGTAAACAAAGAATCTGAATTGTGTTTTTAATCCACTGTATTACATTTTACTGAAGGTGTGCTATGTGAATGTTCTTGTCTCACTGGAGATGTGATTTATTTGTCTGGACTGTTCTACTGTATGGCATTAAAACTTGTCTATTTCCATGGAGATGAGCAGGAATATTTCATTTTTTAATATTTTTTTTCATTTAACACTTGTAATTGAATAAATGCTATATTGTGGAACATTCCAGGCAGTGACACAGAGGTGGGGACCTGCAAATCGTGACTTGGTGGACTCGAGTCAGACTTGAGTCACTATTTTTAGGACTTGAGACTTGACTTGATAAAATGGACTAAGACTTGGGACTCGACTTGGACTTGAAGGTCAGTGACTTGGGACTTGACTCGGACCTGAGGCGTGTGACTTGAGAAGACTTGATGCTTTTCCTAAAAATATGTATGTGTTTAGAAAATACTTTTCTCTTTACAGCTGATAAATGTGGTGCTTAATTTTACAGAAACAAACTGGAACATGTCCCTTCCACTTCTCTGTTTGTTTCTTTGGATGTAACTAAAGTACTGTGATATCCTCAATTGTACTACAGTAATATACAGTACAATGCAGTACAACAGAGGGAACTACATAGAACATGATCCTTCCATTTCAGTGCCGATTACACAACAAAATAACTGTTATTAAGCACTTTTAAATCTTAATTCTTTCTGTTCTGACCATAATGATTCACACTAAGATCTTGTCAAGACAATTAAAAAAAGAAAGATTTTCATTTCTACAACTCTTATATAAATACTCACATATAAATATACCATGACTTTTTAAGTACAATTTAGTTTAAAATTCATATAAATCTAAACTTTACTTTGGTTTAAAGACCTGAAATGACTTGAAGCTCAAGGCACTTAGACTCGACTTGGACTTGCCTGTATTTGACCTGGGACTTGACTCGGACTTGAGGTTAAATACTTGAGACTTACTTGAGACTTGCAAAACAACGACTTGGTCCCAGCATGGAAACAAAAAAGTCCTACACTAGAAAAGTACTTATTTAATTTTCTTTTTTGGTCAGGAAGCCTACACCAAAATCACTAAACAAAAATGAAAATTCAAAAAGGAAATTTGCAAGATTACAGGATCATTTTCAAAAACAGTTCACATTAAAATACGTTTACAAGTTTGTATCTGTATTTGTATTTATATCTTTATTTTGGGCAAGTAGAGGTTTACGTTCTTATACAATGGAACATATGACATAAATGAAATCATAATAGAAATTAAAATAACCACAACAAAAATGAATGGGAAGAAGAAAATTTATTTAATCCCACCCCCACACTTCTAATCTAACACAATGAGCTTTCTTTTGCACTTTTCAGACATCTATACGAACTACCTACAAGAGCGGACAAAGTTCATGAACCATATGACAGTACCTCCCTCCCAAGTGCCTACAGGAGGGAGGAAGGGGTGGAAGTTTGAAAAAAAAAAACTCGGGACTTTTGCTGAAATTGCATCACCGGTGTGGAATTCGCATCAAGCTTTTTTTTCTCACATTTTTTCTTCCTTTTTGATCCAATCCTTGAAAACAGGCTGCACTTTTCCATATGCTCAGATCTGTATCAGTGTATGGTCCAACAGCTGCAGGTCCACACACTGTTATATTTACCTCTGAGCACGCCAGCTATGTGCTTTGATATTGGCTAATCACAACAAGAGCTGAAGAGGGGGGGCGGGGCTGTAGTGAAGATGAAGGGACCATCTGCAGATTAAGACCTCAAAGTGACAGCTAAATCAGGGCACTATATTTCTTTTTTGGTTTAATTAGGTGGAATGCATATTTTAATTAACCAATCAGGAGGGCATAGTCACTTCAAGTTTTGCTATGTGCTAAATATACTGCTGCTACTACAACTAAGTCCTTCTGCTACTACTACTATTACTGCAGCTGTTATACTACTGCTAATATTAGGCCTACTACTACTACTACTACTACTACTACTACTACCACTACTACTGCTACCACGGACTCTTATGAGCTTTAAACCATGTTATAATGCGGTTACCTCATCAAAAACATCCCCGGAGTTGTGTTTTGTTTCATTCACACATGTTTGAGTAACTTTTAGTATGTGTGTCTACATCTCCAAAGCTCCAGATGTCATGAAGCAGTAGTTTTCAAGTTAACGTCTACCTTTTACCTTTAGTTCAGTAGAGGTTGGCAATTCTAGAGCAGAAATCATCCAAATTATTCTAGTGAATGTGAATGGACTTTGAAAACACAGTGGAGCACGTCCTATATTACCACATGACATCACAAGGTGGAACAAAGGAACAGTGTTTTTCGTTTCAGAGATAAAATCTGCCTAAACGTGCAGTGTTTGTGTGTTAAACATGGGTGAATGAAACAAAACAAAACACAACTCCAGGTTTGTTTGTAATGAGGAAACGACATTATAACAGATCAGAAAATAACGTAATAGCTCTTTAACTACTGTAGTAGTAGTTTTAAAGTCCAGTAGAATTCAAATCGTTGCTTATTAGGTGTCTAATTTAATCTATGAGGTCAAATGGACTGATTTAGTCTGGAGCTCAATGACCTGGCCGAGGTCCACACTTCTCTTGGCAAACACAGTGATGCTGCTGAGCTGAGACACATTTGGGATGCACTGTTATGCTTATCCTGGTTTAAAGGTACACTGTGTAACATTCCTGCTTGTCTCCATGGAAATATTGTTTTGCCTGGAATGTTCTACAGTCTGATATTAAACATTTGTATTTTGATTGATTGATGTATGTATTTATTATGGGCAAGTAAGAAATTTGTATTCTTTTACAATGGAACATATAACACTAATGAAATCATAGAAGAAATAATAACAAAAAATTTTAATTGGCCAAAAAAGGAGTGGGAAGAAGAAAACTTATTTAATCCTACCCTACTTTCAGACATTTTACATTAAACTATATGAACTATTTACAAGTGCGGACCAAGAGTCACTGTTATAGTTTGGTAACATAAGTGTATTGCAATAATACATAAGGATTCCAACAATGGTAACAGACAGCACATACTACACTACAGAAGGAAGTATTGTTCTAATATTAAGACCCACTCTCTATATACTGTGGCCAGATCATATGTTTATACAACAACTTGAATTTATGGATATTTTGGTGTTGCTTGAGATGTGTATCCAGACTGTTCCAGAGTTTTACACCACATATAGACACATAGAAACTTTTAAAGGTAGTTCGAACATTGGGCTATTAGAAATTTCCATACCCTCTAAAATGATGAGTTCTCCCTCTCATTTTGAACAAGATTTGAAAATTACTTGGTAGTAAATTGTTGAATGCTCTAAATAAAATTACCGGTGTATAATATTTTACAAGATCAGGAATCTTAAGGAGCTTGGATTCAATAAAAAGGATATGGATGTGTTCTAAAAATCCCAGGTCCACCTCTCCATAGATCTGACCAGTAACTTGGCCTTGTAGTATTACTGCAATAACTTCTCCATGGAGACAAACAGGTGGCGTGCCCTCCACTAAAGCTACATGAAGCACCTTTAAATGGGACTAAATGACTTAATCACAATGTTTCAGTAGTGGTGATTTGTCTGCCTGACTCAGTGCACGCTAATGAAGGCTGCAAGGGATAACTGAATCATCTTCTCTTAATGAAGAAAATATAATTAAAAAGCCTGTCCAATAGAGCTCCATTCATTGTGGAACACCTACGCAGAACTTACAAGCCTCAAGGTATAGACTGAAATAGTGTATTACAGCACCAGGATGAATTGAGTTAAACTTTGCTGTTTGTTCTTTTTATAACTCACCATGGATCATGTTTTAGAGAATTAATTTTTACTTGCTGCTAAATAACGGTGTGAACATTTTATTATGTTTGAAAAATGTGCTTATTATTCAAGATTGAACAAAAGCAAAACTAATGTGTGTCTGGTTTGAAATTAAAATGAGTTTCATTCAGAGGATGACTCAGCTGAGTTTGCACTAAGTAACTTTTTTGATCAAGGATTTATCGCCTACTTGTCTCCATGGAGATGTTATGGCTTTGCCTTGAATGTTCGACCGTGTAGCATCAAACATGTCCATCTTTTGTCAAGTCGAGTTCATTTATAAAGCACATCTACACACAACAGCTGTCCAAATCAGGAATATGGTTCATGAACTTTGTCTGCACTTGTAAATAGTTCATATAGTTTAATGCAAAATGTCTGAACAATGCAAAAGAAAGCTCATTATGTTAGATTAGAAAAGTGGGGGTAGGATTAAATAAGTTTTCTTCTTCAGATTCCTTCTTGGGCAAATGTTTTGTTGTGGTTATTTTCATTTCTATTATGATTTCACTTATGTTATATGTTCCACTGTAAAACAACGTAAATCTCTACTTAACCAAAGTAAATACATAAATACAAATACAGATTCAAACTTGTAAATGCATTTCAGTGTGAACTCTTTCTGAAAATTATTCAGAAATCTAGCAAATTTCCTTTTTGAATTGTAATTTCTGGAGTGGTCAGATGTTTTTGTATATTGATTTTGATGTAGGCTTCCTGACTAAAAGAAGATTAAATAAGTAATATGTACTGTTCTAGTGTAAGACTTTTTGTTTCCATGGAAATGTCATTGCCTGGAATGTCCCACAATATTATTCAGTTACAAGTCCTCATGTTGTTGTTATTGTTTTGTGTTTACTGTGAGCTGGCTTGCCTCTCCTCAGAGCTAACCTGTAATTTGGCCTGAAGGTGCTTGTGTCCATGGAGATAGATACATTTAGTAGTATACTGTGGAACATTCTGCACAAAGTTATAGCATTTCCATGGAGATAAACACTTGGCTGACCCTCCACATAAAACATTACATATTGCACCTTTAACGTCGCATTAGGTTTAAGTATTTTTATTGTAATGGTAAAGAAAAATCATCAATACTGAAGCAATCTTTCCTCAAGGGTCCTTTAACTCAGTATATACTCCATTATTCATACTAGTATTGATCCAGCCTATGTGATTGAATTATTGCATCACTATCGCAAATGTAAAATAATGATACTGAGAGAGAATGCATTCCACCATAGCTTTAAAATATGAGCTCTTTACAGTGTTTTGACATTATGTTTGCACTCCTCCTCACAACTCACTGGCTGTCTGTTTCTAGGTATTCCCTTATCTGACCTTCCCTTGTCATTTGATGAATTGTATCATTAGTTTTAGGCTAAAGGGTTATAAAGTGTCCATGTGTTTTATGTTGTAGTCCAAAGCCCTGAGGGAGCGCTGGTTGTTAGATGGAGCGCCTGAAGAAGAGGAGACCAAACGCCGTCTACAGGAGGACGAAGTCAAGACCAAACTTCTGGAGCAAGTCATCCTCAGGTCACTGTTATACACCTTATTCTGGAAGTTGCCAATCTTGACAGTAAATACATTCTATACCATTTTCTCCCAGAAAACCAGTGCATTATTGACTTGTTGGTGCACTTGAATCACATCTATATCATCATACTTTTCTCAAATTCTCCATTAGGGCTGAACAATTTTAAGAAAAAACTGAATTGAATTTTTCCTGGCAGATATTGCGATTTTTATTTCGTCCACAAGTTTTTTCAAATCAAGTTTTAGTGCACATGAACATTTACAAACATCACAGTAACTTACATTATACCTGAGTCCTGCACCGACAATTTGACACTGGACCGTTTGTGCACATTTGTTTACGTTTTACAGAAACAAAACTTAAAACCACATGGCTCATTTGCATAAACTATAAATGCTGAAAAAAACAGCTGATGATGGTGCTGATGATGGTGAGTCTGTTCTGTGCTTCTGTCGTGTGGGAGATGGTTCATGTTAAACTTTACACAAACACCAGGTTTAAATCCTAGCCTCCTAGCATTGTGGTGGTGAATTACTTTGCGGCGCATAGACCTTGACCCAGACCCTTAAATCAAAACGATGGGGACAAGGCGACGGCGGCACTGTGCGTTAAGTTAAAACTGGGCTTTAGGAGCACTACAAAAAAATGTGGCTTTGACGCTCTCAAAATAGTGTTGTCTGAGATTATGATTTTTGTTCCAAAATGATAGATCGTTCAGCCCTGTTCTCCATTGTAATAAATGGGAATCTCACATAACCAGAAGTGCCACTGCAAAGGAAGTGCTGTTTAGTAGCATCTAGAAACAAAAGTGGGTGGGGTAGAATAAGGTCAATACAACACTTTACATCTAGATTAGAAAGACTCTGCTGTAATATTAACTGCTGATATTATGTTTATACTAGAAGTCATGTGATCCGTATTGAAGCTCAGTGCTGCTTTTCCCAGCATTATTGGTGAAGTGGTAATTTCCCAGAGTGAATAAACAACAGTGCAAGTGATTAGTTGATTTAGAGCTGATTCTTTGATAGGAAATATTCTTTGTATCCAGAAGTTTATCTACCCAGTCATAGTAAGAATGCAAGTTTTTAGCTCAGTAAAACCTCATGTTATTGAGTAAATGGATACATTTAATGCCATACCGGTACATTCCAGACAAAACAATAACATCTCCATGGAGACAAGCAGGTGGCAGATCCTCCACCAGAGAAGTTACACAGTGCACCTTTAAGTAGCACCATTTCTTTCTTTTTTTTTTTTCATATTTCTGCAGTTGTTCTATTTTTAAATGACAGAGTAGCGTGACCTGCTTTTTATATTTCCCTGTGTGTTGTTTTGATGCAGGCTGGAGCAGGAGATCGAGGAGCTGGAGACAGGCGTGCCGGCGAAGGGCGTGGCCAAAGAGAACGGAGGTGAGTGAGCGCTATGACAACACGAAACCATGGCAACCCCTCCTCCTGACCACCTCGCTCACACACACACACACACAAGCACAGCAGCTAATAATAGCATCTTCGTAAACAGTCAGTGAGTTTCCAGGAACGACACACACGCCTGTTTTCAAGTCCACTTATTAACCATTGACTTGTTGCCTCTAATTAGCTTTTAATTAGTGACTTGCAAACACTGGTACCTTTTCAGCAGTTATGCATTTAGAGTAAGATAAATTGTACACGCAATTTAGTAGGCTATATAACAAAATACTACTTCTAGCTGTTCGTGTATCAGAGAAAATGAGAGAACATTGATTAAAATATTGATCAGGAGAAATAAATTCACATTTTTCAAGCCATATCTGTTCAAATATATTATAATTTGAAGTAGGATTTGTGGCAACTGTTGAAAAGGGTTGTAAAAGTATTGATACCAAGACAAAGTACAAAAACTACATAAAACTAGATACTAATTTGAATAACTGGACAACATTTAAGAGTGGTTTTGTAGAATATCAGAACTACTATAAGGTCATATGGCAATATTAAAGAAAGAACTACTACTTATTATTATTATTATCATTTTAGTATTAAAATTGTTGTGTGTCAAGCAAACTGAGAAATTTTAGTATCGTAACAACACTACTGCTGAATAAAAACTGGTAATTTAGTGACAAACTATCGTAGTTTTATACTTCTAAGTCCTTGTCCAGCAACAAGTTACATATCAAATATACAGTTGATCATCCCTTAACTATGCTAAAAATTCAATTTAATGCATGCTTTTATAGTAACTTACAAATCCGAAGCTAATTAACCACAACCATAATGCTCTTTGTTATTATACTGCTATACTTGAGTTGCTGTGTCCAAGTAATTTCCCTTGTGCGGCAATAAAATTTCCTCAATAAAAAGTCATAACTTGATTGCCTATTGCCTGGCTGCCTCTGGTGACACTCTGGTGCTCCCTACAGGTGAGAACGGAGTAGTGCAGAACTCGGGCCAGACCCCAAAGAGAGAGGTGACCGGGGTAGAGGCCAAACTGCTGGGTCCCAGTCCAGACCAGGCCAGCGCAGACAACCCAGTGACCCTCGTTTTCATGGGATACAAAACCGTGGAGGAGGAGCAGGAGTCGCGTGCCGCCATGGAAGGGGTAGACGGCAACGTGAAGGCGGAGTTTGTGGTGATTGAAGATGGAGAGGGAAAGGGAGGAGACGGGGCCACAGACGAGCAGGCGCCCCCTAATGGTAGCATGGCGGATAAGGAGAAGGCCAACGGAGCGGAGGAGGAGAAGAAGGAGAAGAAACAGAGCTGCAAGTGCTGCACGGTCATGTGAGAGCCGAGTCTATGTGCGTGCGCGTGTGTGTAAGATTGTATGTGTGTGTGTGCGCGCGTGTGTGTGCGTGTGTGTGTGACAGGACTGGATAAAGTAACACAACAAAAGCAGAAACACAGCCAATATCAACAAAGAGCCCAAACAAGCTCAAGAACCACAAAGACTGAAAAGTACAACTCGACTTCTCCAATATGTATTTGAATTTTAATTTCAATTGATATTTTTCTATTTTTCTGTCTTGACATTTATATTGTATTCATTATGTATATCTTATAATGAGACTGTGTACTGTAAAGTCATTGGTATTATTGTTAAAAAAAAAAAAAAAGGATCAAATGTATTAGCTTGCTCTAGCTGGACAAATCTGGAACTCTCCCAAAAATGAAAAGGGCACTGTGTAACTTTTCTGGTGGAAGGTCGGTTGCTTGCTTTTCTCCATGGAGATAATATTACTTTTCCTGGAATGTTCCAGAGTATGACTAAACATATCCATCTCGCATTTATTTTGTTACCAGGTGTTTTATTTCTCAAAAATACCTCAAAAACATGCATTCTTACTCTGAGCCAGAACTTCGTATATTTGTTTATTGCCATATGTGAAAAATTCCAGGCAAAGAATTAACATCTCCATGGAGACAAGCAGGTGACACACCCTAATCCAGAAAAGTTACTTAGTGCACCTATAATTTAACTATGAAGGACACAGTAAAGATATATTTCTCTGTGTAGGCCTATCTACTATTTATCGGTCAATGTCATAGTTGCAATATTGTCTGAGATCTTATTTTGAATAGTATTTTAATATATTGATATGAAATTATGTTTTCTACAATGTATTTATTGTTTTTTGGTTCTGATTCATCTCAATTCATCCTCTGCATGTGAGCTTGAAAGCAGATTACAATCATGAAGTGTCTTTGCTTTAGAAAATCATCAATGCACATGTATTATATTTGATTACACTGGTCATTTGTAACTTTTAGGGTTAGATAAGTTTCACAGCACCAAGACAAAGAAGCAAAGTTAGTGGATACAGTACGGCGCAAAAGTCTGATGCAAATTTATATAAGAGATAAAAAGTTGGAAAATTATAATCAAATGTAGTTTAAAGGTGCATTGTGTAACTTTTCTGGTGGAGGGTTCGTGAAATGCTTTTCTCCATGTAGATGTTATTGTTTGGTCTGGAATGTTTCACAGTGTGGTATTAAACCTTTTTATCATTATGGAACCAAACCAGACCAAGTTACAGGTCAAACTTGCGAAGAGGCAACCCCGCTCACAGTCAGAATAACTGCTTTTGTAGGTATTTTTGAGCTATAAAACCACCTGTAATTGGTAAATGTAAGGTAGAGCTGTTTAAAGTCATACTGTGGAACATTCCAAGCAGAACAATCATATCTCCATAGAAACACGCAGGTGACAGACCGAGACCCTCCACCACAAAAGTTACACAATGCACCTTTATGCTTGAATACCTTCTTGTTTAGGGTGCTTAAAGTGCACTATAAATGTTCTGGTGTCCGTGTAGTTACTTGTATCCATGGAGATGACATTGCATTACCTGAAAAGTTCCACAATATGGCTTTAAACATGCCTATCTTGTTCTTTCCTTTATCCTTTATCTAACCAGAAAAGTGCCACTGAGATTTGGAATGTCATTTTTATTGCTCCAAAATAAGTACCCTTACTTATTCTTGCTGGGAGAGATAGATACACTTAATGCGATGATGTGGAACATTCCTAGAAAAGCAAAAACATCTCCATGGAGACAAGCAAGTGTCAAACCCTCCTCCAGAAATGTTATAGTGCTCGGATACTCGTTCAATTTCTCCCCCAAATCCTACAACTTCTGCACAGCACTGTATACAACTATTTAATTTTTTACTCTATGACAAATAGTTTATGATCATCTATTCCACATTGTAAGAAACCATTTCGCAGTGAATACAAATGTTTGAAATACTTTTGTTTCCACAGTTAAATCTATGTAAAAACTTAACACTACGGTAGCATTGCATGAAGCCTTGCAAATTCTCCTCACTGTCTGGTCTTTTCAACATCACCTCCACATGAATGTAACTGAGCAGGGGTTAAACTGGGACAACCTTTGTAACATCTCTCTGGCTTGTTCAGCTTGCCTTTATTTTATTATTATTATGAAGATAAATAGCATTTTTCTCTCTTCATGAACCAAATAAAATGTTGCGTATATGTATTATTCACTGTGTGTGGTTGGCTGCTGTGTTCTTGTCCTCCCAGTTTAACCCCTGATTCGAGATTTTTATTTAGATGCACTTAGTTAAACGTGTAAAATTACAATAGTTTAGGTGTACCCAGGTAGCTTTTTGATCTGAAGAAAACCTTTAGTAAAATTATATCAAAACACATTACATATAGTGGCCAGTTGAGACTTTACAAATGATATAGGTCAGTGATTCTCAGCCACTAACAATTAATTTACTACATTTTATTATCACTTTTATTGTCAAAAAATCTTCACAACAAACTCAAGTTGGTGCTATTGCTGTGTCTAGCTGTCTGTCTGTCTCTTCTTCCATCCAGTTCTGATCAATGAGAAGAGGATTGTGGGTAATCTTCCTCTTTCTTAGCATTTTTTGAGAAAGAAAAGTTTAGTACCAGATGCATTGTCTCAAGTCTTGCTTCCTAGTTCCTTCAAACATTCCAGTGGGAGGTTGATAGGCGTGGACTGATAAAGTACAGTCTATGCGTTCCATATGTACAACTTGAAACTCTGCTCCTGGTACTTTCACAATACTTTCTCGTACTTCATAGTGTAAAATACATACATTTTGTGTATTGTTGGTGCCTTCGTCCGGTTCATTGAGTTGGACTTGTCTTGTTTGTTGCCATTTATTTATATATATATTTTATTTCTTTCTGGCTCTGCTCCTGGTTTTTCACAGATCCACCTTAAACACTGCCTTTGATCCATGCTTTTATTTTGAAGAGATTGCAGCTCACTATATAGGACATATGCAAACTATGGTCTCCAAGGAAGGCCGTTTCGAGGACCCAGTTTTTTTAAAAGCAACTTTAGTAGGTTTGTTGTATTCTGGGATGCCTGTATGATTAATTGTTGTAAACTTTTGACATCATGTATCCGACATATCCTGCTATAAGCTCCATGTGTGCATCATACTGTTGTATATGTGCAGAAATGTTGCTATGGACTTTTTGTTGTCGTGGGTCTCCGGGACAGCAGCAGAAGTCACCTTGTGTTTGACCAATGCCTGTTCATTCTGTGATTGTCTCAGTGTTTAATCTTGAATAAAACATTGTTTTCAGCAGATCATTAAAGCTACAGTGTGAGTGCCTTTGAGTACACAGATAAGAGTAATTAATCAAACTGCAGCTGAATGAAGATTAAATCATTTTTAATCAATGATAAACTTGTGGAGATCAAACATTACAAGGAAATAAAACTATAGTGGGTCCAATTCCAAAACTAACCACAAACTTGGACAAAGTATTAATCCACAAGGAAAATTACTGGGATATGCTATCTGAAAAATACAATGGATAATTCAAAATCACTCCTACAGACAAAAACATAAATGATTTTCCTGCTCTTAAGTTTTTTTGCTGAGTCTGACTGCTCAGATTGAGCACCGCAAGGTCCATTTTTCTTGGCATGAGGCCTGTTTGAGGAAGGAAAAATGAAGCTAAACAGAAGAGGCGTATTCTTGCCCTGAAAAGGAAGTTTTTGGTTGTTGCGATACCTAAATCTGTCCACTAGGGGGCATACGTTTATTGCGGTCCTTTCACATGTTTCATCCAGACCAATGTGGTGTGATGTGCCTGTACTAAAGATAGACTATAAATTAAGATGAGTTCTGTCTTATATTTTATATACTGGATTAGATATGATTATCTTATATTCAAAACAATACTAAATGTTCTATATTCTTGAAACTAAACTAACTAAACTAAAACAATGTGTGCTATAAAATGTAGGGCATGGTCCATAAGAACTATGCATGTGTGCATAATTACTGCCCTTAATGTCTCTGCAACATCTTTATGTAACTAATCAATGAGGCCTTAATGGTATACCTCCAGATAATGAAGAAATAATCAATTAAACTAAATAGCAGCAGTATCTCTCTCTCCAACAGTCAGTTTTTGTTTTGATAAGAAAGCCCAGTTTCTCCCACACCCACTTTTCTGTGAAATGCAACCTAATGTTTGAGTGAGACAATGGAGTAAACAATGGGAAACAAGGGTGAGGCATTAGCAGCCTGAGGGGGGTCAGGTATCAACAGTGTCTACTACAAAGATGCCCTCAGTGAAGAGGAGACACTCTGGGGCAGGCCTCAGGTTTGGGCTTCTTCAATAATTACAGACACACAAACTGAAAATTAGGGCAATGATCCTGTAGGCTTAACTTAGGCCTATGTGGGTCAAAAAGTAGCCCAAAGCTTTTAACATTAAATTAATTACTCATCAGGGTAAAAATGCCAATGCTACATAATTACAAGGATTTAATAACCGATAGGCCCATTATAGTAGGCTAAGTTTGCTGCTTGAATTCTCTGTTCCCTTTTATCCATAAAAATATTGCTATAATTAATTATTTGGATGGTGGTGCATGGGCTAATTTATTTAGGTCTGTCCTCGGTTAATAGGCAATTGTTCTCTCCCCCTCTCATGAGTTTGAGGCTAATAAACTATTTATATGGCCTCTATTGCAGACTATAGGCAAAATAGTGTCTTAAATGAAGGTCTAATTTAAACTGGCAAAATAATTAACCTCATTCATTTAGAGGTCCATTTCAATTACCGTAATGGTTTATTCTTTTTGCCTATGGATGTTCCTTGTTTCGCACTACTAGCCTACTACTTTACTTTTGTTATAAGAACAAAGAGTCTGCTTGATCTTGGATAGGCCTATGTGCCACATGTTTTATATCACATGTTTCACGTGGTCATCAAACAAAACTTGCATTACCAGACCCCTCCACACTGCTCCTCCACACTGCTCCTCCACACTGCTCCTCCACACTGCTTCTCCACACTGCTCCTCCACACTGCTCCTCCACACTGCTCCTCCACACTGCTCCCCTGCTCCTCCACACTGTTCTTCCACACTGCTCCTCCACACTGCTCCCACTGCTCCTCCACACTGCTCCTCCACACTGCTCCCCTGTTCCACACTGTTCTTCCACACTGTTCTTCCACACTGTTCTTCCACACTGTTCTTCCACACTGCTCCTCCACACTGCTCCTCCACACTGCTCCCCTGTTCCACACTGTTCTTCCACACTGCTCCTCCACACTGCTCCCCTGTTCCACACTGTTCTTCCACACTGCTCCTCCACACTGCTCCCCTGTTCCACACTGTTCTTCCACACTGCTCCTCCACACTGCTCCCCTGTTCCACACTGTTCTTCTACACTGCTCCCGAGCTCCCAGCCCCGTCCTTCAAAGGATGGATGGATGATGTGGAAATTTGCCGCGGACTTCCCCTCTCACTAGTGATCGCTGTCTTGGCCAATCACAAGCCGCAGAGCCTCTTCTCCCCGCCTCTTGGAAATGAGTGGACCAATCAGCGCTTGCCTCCGTGTGTTCAGCCATTTTGTAAGAAAATCAAGCAAGTGTGCCGCCCTACCTTCGCTTCAGACCTGCATTTTTTTCTTGTGCAATGGACGGGTAAGTGAAAAGAACCTCTCTTTACACTTTATTTCAGATAAACTAGCCGTCAAACCTTCTCCATTTCACTGTTAGATTAGTTTGTAAAGTGTCCTGGGCGCGATGGCTGTCTTTTAAAACAATCGGATGGAAAAAGTTTACTTGAAAAGAGTTTTTTCATGAAAACAAGCAACAGTTAGCAGTCGAGTTAGCCAACTCGCAGTTGCTGTGGGTTTTACACAATAAATCTGGTGTCGGGTAATACGAGAGTTAGTCGAGTGGATAATTGCATGTTTTTGTGCAGTATTGTGTCCGTGGAGATGTGTTGTTTGATGCGGACTCACCGTGTGTTGGTAACTTGGTTTCACGGGAACTCGAGCGAAGCTAAAGCAACGTGTCTCATTTCCGCATTCATTTGGCTGCTGTGTCTAAACCAGGGCCATGTCGGGGATGTCTGGCTCGGGCATCTCACGCTGATTTAATTAAAGACTCCTCCGGTGGGTTATCTCTCAGACGATAGGGGAAGATGTTTCATTGTCACTAGTATTTCGTTTTTGTTTGGCCGCTTGAGCTCGCATGATCTGGGGACCTGTTGCTCGCGGCGGTGTACTCGCTCCGTTGCATTCAGAAAATTGCTTCTGCTTACGTAGATCCTTGTAAAGATCTTTCATCGTAAGTGCTGACATTAAAGTCCTGTGTTTTGTTTCGCTTTTTACAGCCGCCTAGACGCTGACTTGTACCCGCTGGGATCCGGCTACGTCCCTGACATTGAGTAAGTGATAATCTGCACCTCTTCATTGTTGTGGGTTTTGTTGAAGCTTGGCTCATTTTCATCACTGTTTACATGATTGCATTTCCTCCCTAATTACAACCTTATGTTCTGTTTCAGCAGTGTCCATGACATATCAGTTGGCACCAAGGTACGTCAAATTTTCTTTTTATTTATCTAGAAATATTTATTTTCCTAACGTTATCGTAAACTATAAATGTATATATTATGTCCTTTTCACATCTGCCTTTAGTTATTCTTAAGCTTAACAATTGTTTGACTTTGTTTGTGGATGCTTCAATAATTACAGGGTTGTTGCAGGCATCCTTTAGTGTGTAATAGTAGGCTACCCAACTATTTTAAACATGTATGAAGTGTAGCCTGGTTTTTCCCTACAAGTGCTAAGATTAGGAAAGTACTGAATACAAAATGTGTTATCTGAGTGGCTTTTTGTGCTCTTGTTGAGTTGCAGAGGAAATGAAGCTTCCTGTTTATTTTATGTGCCTGTACCTACCACTACCAGCTAATTTGCCTTGAACACTGCTGATTGTGAGTCCAACTGTGTTGGGGCATGACTCAGTTAAGTGAAATGCCCGGGAATTGAATACTTGTATGCTTGAGTGACTGAATCTGCAGTTTTTATGCATGAGGGAAGGACTAGTTGTATACTTTTTGTTCTTTGGTTCTTTTACCTCATAAAAATACCTACATTTTACAGTGCCATTACAAAGCTTTAGCCCACTATGTGAAGTTACAGTAATGGAGCCCTTTTTACGCTGTAACCATCCTCCCGTGTCTATCCTCATCCTGCCGGGCAAAGGTCTTTACACTGTTTAAACAAGGCTACAGAAACACGCCTTTTGGACACACGCCCCGCCCCCCCCTCCAAACATGTATTTCTGTAAAGCCGGTTATTCTTGAAAACCAATGCAAGTTTTTAAATACACTCTGTAAAACTATACTTTTTGTTTTCCATATTGTTGACTTTGTGTAACTGTACTCTTTAAACCTTCGAGGCGCTGTAAGAGTAATACTAATGCTGCTGAGTTATGGTGCAGCGCCTTTCTGGAATCTGTAATTATTGGGTCCGGGCAAAGCGTCTGGTATTTCGTGGTCGCATTCCTGCCCCCCTCCAGCCCCCCGAGAGGCACACCGCCCTGCCCCCTTCACTGGAAACACGGGGCAAACATGTCTCTACCTGCACTCTTCCCTTTTGTGCATCTCTCCAGGGGCTTTTTACGATCACAAGTATCCCGCCAGCCGCCCATAATAGATGTTTATAGTCTAGTTAGTTACTTCCATATGCATTTTGGTGTACTCTGCCCTTTGGTTACATATAGTTAGTTTTGTAACTTCAGTTTTATTTTGGGGGTTGTCCCAGAGGCATATTATTTAATCTTGTGACAGTTGTTCTTGAACTGCAAAAGTAGCAGAAATTCTGATCTTTTTGTATTTTAAATGTTATTAGTCAGCAACTAATTTTAGAGTTTGTATAGTCCAGATAACTATTATGGTTATTAGAAAACTGGGTATTTTTTTAGCCTACTAGTCCCTTTTATACTATTAATCATTGCAGCACTAGTAGGAATGGGACAGTAATATTGTTTATCATGATAAAAAGAACAAGGCTACTTCTCTATGATGATCTCTTCTAGATTATTGTTGTTTTCACTTTCACATAACAAAGTACAATTATGTAGCAGTTGTTTAAATATGGAATCTCTTCATAATCTTTAATAATCATAATATCCATAACATTTTAAAACTGTCAGTTTATCGTGATGTAATCGTGAATTGCAATTATTATGGCCATGATAATTCTAATACCAAATTTTAACATTATCCCATGCCTACAACTTATTAAATGTTGCATTAGTGCTAGAACAAATTAAATACTGATTAGTGTTGCTCGGCTCTCCTTAGGTTTATTCTGGCAAAGACTTTTAGAGCAGTGCACAGTACACATAATTTATTATTAGAATAAGGAAGTTTGGGAGGGGGGTGCAGTCTTTTCCTGTAACAGCAACAATTGTCAGTTCTCACAAGGAGGTTTAACTAAACCTTGGAAACTGGCCCAATTTTGTTGCCTTATCGCCCACACAAGGCCAGGACCACTTCCCTTGTGTCCTGAGGTCCACATCTGGTATTGGCGTCGCAAAGCTTCACTCACTCATGTTTGCCACATTTTGTTTGGTTAAATCTGACTAAGTATTTGACTTTTAACTCTCACCATATGCCCAGTATTTTGATAAGATGACCAGACGTGGGCTTGTAACTCTATTAGGAAAGACAGGCTTTTTTTCTACGAAGTTGTGGATTTGCAGGGATTTTAGAACGCCTGAGTCAGCCTTTGGTATATTTTACTTCTCTGTAATAAAAAAAAAAACTAACAGTTTTGAAACAATAGCTTGACAGAAGAATCAGTTGACTCAATCATTCAGAGTGCAGTTAACGCACCAAGAAGCATTTACATTTGAAAGAAGACTGAAACCAGCACAAGAATCCCATGCATTTCAGAACATGTTTGTGGTCAGGTTTAGCAGGTTTATTGAACAGGATATTTTGTTGTTTGCAGTGGAAAATCTTTCTTAAATAATTGCAGACTTTGCAATCTTACTCGTTGAGACCATTCAATTTGCAATTAGATCACAGCTGATTAAACCCCTTTTGATCTTTGTCTTTATTAGCTTAATACTTAAAATCACCGATGTCTTTCACTTTTGAATCATCTCAAGGTGTGGAATGTGTGCAGACCTGATCGCTGGTTGTTTTATCGCTGTACTCTTCTTCTCCATGTGTGTGAGTGTTTCTATAACAATGGCCCCAGTATTAATGTGAACAGGAGCTCCATTGTAACACTGTGTAGAGCTTAGACGGCTGAACCACTTCTTGTGACTGCCGCACTTCATATCAGCCACCACAAACACACAGAGCAATGAGAGCCGTCCTGAAACACAACTTTATTATATGGACGAGTGAGGAGAGATACAAGCTGGTTTGAGACACTGGCCCTCTATGTACAGCCTGAGCATTCCCATCTGGTCTGAGGCCCCAGCAGTATGTCCTCCTCTATAGTGAGTGATGAGATGAAAGCTTGGAGTGGTCAGCAGCTGGAAACCCTTAAACCACTTAAACATGCCCCTCGGCTACGGACAGTGACTGTGCATTACATGTTTACAAATGGGAGTGGGTGGATACAAAAACGAATATTGAATGTTTTCTTATCGGTGTCCCTAAAGAATGTAAAAATAAAACATATCTGAAATGGCCTAAATTTGGCGGTAAATGCATTTTTTGGTCATGATAATTACTATATTGACTCATCGTTCACTGTATGAAAGCTGGAACATTATATTTTTGGGCTTGAAGAGATTTTTGTTAGATTGTAATACGGTGAGATTTGAGTTGTAGCAAGTGGAATAAGTAACTTTGATGGTAATTGTCTGCTTTAGTGTTATTGTGTCAGTGGCATAAAGTTGTTTCAATATTATTGTTTATCCCAGTATATTTCTGTAGCAATATATTGTGCCTCAAAATTTGTTATTGTGACAAGTATCGCAAATGTGGCAATGGAAATATGAACTGATAAACTAAGACAAATCATATGAATTTCAAAACATGTTTTTAGAGGTTTAAACAATATTTTTCTACAAAACAACTGGATATTTTGTTCTTTGCAGAAGACATTCTGTCATATCGTATCACAAATAACTACAGACTTTGCGGTTTGATACTTGCATCAAATGAAATTGCTATTTCAGTATATTGTGCTGACCTGTGTGCAAACCAGTTGACTCAAACACACGTGTTGATGGGATCAGTCGGAGAATCCAGGGCCTAAGTCAAGCTAGCTTATTTAAATACTACTTTCTTGCAAACTAGTTGCAATATTTCCTTGTAAGGAAGAGCTAGACTCCACTGTTTGCCTGATCCTCTTTTGGTTATCAGATGACTTCCTGCCTTATCACACAATGGCCCAGGTAACATGAGAGCGGCGCTGTCCACCTGCTGAGCTGTGTGCTGCTGTATGCCATGAATTGAACCATTGTTTTTGTGTTTGCAGAGGGGATCCGACGAACTGTTTTCTTCCAGCGTATCCAACGGGCCCTATATCATGAACTCAGGTAAGGAAGGGGGTTGCCATGGAAAGGGTGAATCTTTTTCCCCTCCCTCTTAGTACTTGTCAATGTGTGTGTTGTTTGCGTTGTCATGGTGAGCAATCCATTATTCAAGACAAACCCGAGCCCTCTGTTCTCTCCTCCTGATTGTATCTGCTTGTGTTTCCGCCCGCAGCCAATGGCAACGACAGTAAGAAATTCAAAGGCGATGTGCGCAGCCCCGGTGTCCCGTCTCGAGTCGTGCACGTGCGCAAACTGCCCAACGACATCAACGAGGCAGAGGTCATCAGCCTGGGACTGCCCTTTGGGAAGGTCACCAACCTGCTCATGCTCAAGGGCAAAAACCAGGTACCAGGAGATAAGACCTACTGGACAAACCTGTAGGACTGCTGTTAAGACAAATGTCATATGTGCTTACTGTAGCTGATTTGTATCCAATTTCTACCTTGTATAAAATATGAAAAACAGAAATAGTTTAAAAATAAACTGCTGTGGTCCAGAGTTATTCTTCACTTTGCTAAGACATTCCTAGTATCCTTATTATTCACCACACTGAGCTTATAAACGATTTCCCAACTTTCAGAGGCTAGAGCAGTCGTTTTTTCATCATGGTCATGCCAGCAAACATTATCATGTTAACAGCAGACTTCCTGATGGCACACTGCAGTCTAATTTTTACCCTATGAGTTTTTTACAATACATCTGTGCCATGACAAAACCATTGTTCAGCTACATAGAAAAAAAATCAATTACAGACACTTTTTCATTATTTAAATTGAACGTTATAACAGTTAAGTTTGTAACAGTACATTTTAGAGTACTTAAAACTGAGTTCTCTTTTTCACCTATTGCAGGCATTCTTGGAGCTGAACAGTGAAGAATGTGCCCAGACCATGGTCAGTTACTACTCCTCTGTTACACCTGTCATTAGAAACCACCCAGTTTTTCTGCAGTACTCCACACACAAGGAGCTCAAGACTGACAACTCTCCCAACCAAGTGGTGAGTTCAGATCACAAACTAAGTGTAAATGGCTACTTATAGGGATGACATGAGTTTAATCACCGCGTTTCTTTAGCGTGCACAGGCAGCTCTGCAGGCGGTCAATGCTCTACATGGAGGAGCGATGGGGAGCATGGCCATCTCTACAGACACCAGCAGCCTTGGGGGTCCCACCAGCCAGAGCCCTGTGCTCCGGGTCATCGTGGAGAACCTTTTCTACCCCGTCACTCTGGACGTCCTTCACCAGGTGGGCTGAAGATGAACTGAAGCCTATAGAAGAATATCGTTAAAGGTTCCTTTTGCTAATCAGTGTTTCTTTATTTGTAACAGATTTTCTCTAAGTTTGGCTCTGTCCTGAAGATCATTACTTTTACCAAGAATAACCAATTCCAAGCTCTGATCCAGTATGCTGATGCTATGACTGCTCAGCATGCAAAACTGGTAAGCCACACTTATCTTTTTATCTTATCTCATCAGTTAAAACAGACCTCATGACTCTAGTGTATTCTTTATAAAGACTGTTTGTCCTGATAAAGTATTCTGTTTTCCAGTCTCTAGATGGACAGAACATCTACAACGCCTGCTGCACTCTCAGAATCAGCTTCTCCAAACTTACCAGCCTCAACGTGAAGTACAACAATGACAAGAGCAGAGACTACACCCGCCCCGATCTGCCCACAGCAGACGCCCAGCCCACTGTGGATCCCATGACCGCCGCAGCCTTTGGTACAGACACTGAAACATACTGTTTTATAAAAGTATAATGCAGGATTCTGATTTTTACTTTTGTCTTCATTAGCTCCTGGCCTTATCTCAGCCTCTCCATATGGGGGCGCTCATGCATTCCCTCCAACATTTGCCATTCAGCAGGCAGCAGGTAAAGATGCAAGCCTTTTATTTGCCTGTTAACACTTATAAACAAGAGTATTCATCACATTTTGTGTAAAGATAATCGGTTTTGTTTGGTTTCAGGTCTGTCTATGCCTGGTATCCCCAGTGCCCTGGCGTCTCTGGGGGTGGGGCCCACAGGCATGGCAGCTGCAGCCGCAGCCGCCTCTCGCCTTGGCCTCACAGGACTCACGGCCGCTGCTGGACACAACGTCCTGTTGGTCAGCAACCTCAACCCAGAGGTCAGTGCTCTCTCTCAGCTCACTCAGCCCGAGTTAACCAAACACACACACACGTTTCTACACACACTTCTACACACACCTCTGCACACACCTGCATACACCTGAACACCTGCGCGCACCTGAACCTGAACACACATGCAGTAAAGACACACAGGCTTTTTACATGACTGCGCGTCCCTTTTAAGAGGTCCACTGTTTTTAAAGCTGTCTCCATGTGACCATTACATTTTTAATATTGGGGTTTCACGACCTCTTTCTATCGGACCTCTCTGTGTTTGACCAATCCTGCTGTATTTCCAACCTGCCACTTTGCTCACTGTGAATTTTAAGTTTTATTTAAAACACTAACTTCTTTTTTTACAAGAACAACTTACCATTTCATATCTTCATTTTGTCCATTAGTTTGAATCATTCTTATGTTGTTGGAGAGACAATATTACTTTTGTTATTTTTAGCAGTATTTTAGTACTGTGTTTATAATTAAAAGTGTGACATGTGTAAGTAGTCCCACATGGTTTAAGTCAGTGTTTAAGTATTCTTCTTTTGTTATGGATTAAGTTTATTTTAATATGGTAGTTTTGTTTTATTTAGTATGTTAATGTAGAATATCAAAAGCATAGTTTTTAAAAGTATATATTGTCTCTGCCTTTTTCTGTATTTCATTGTTAATCTTTTTCTTCTTTTTTTCTCCTAGTGTTCCCATAGTGACAGTGCATTTTAATTTAGCCAGTTCTACTGTCTGAAGCACTACATTTCTTTGTGTATACTGACCTTGTTTTTACTTCCTTTTTTTCTCTCTCTCTCTCTCTCTCTCTTCTGTCCCTCTCTCCCCCACTCTTTTGTTTTGACCCCCTCCTCCCGACCTTCGCCAACTGACTGCACGCCCCATGACCAATAATTGCCCCGTCTGTCCTGTACCCCGCTTCACCTCCACATCCCCACTTCACCCAACCATCCCCTCACCCCTCTTCCCTCTCCCCCCATCCACTGTCCCAAATCTGGCATCCAAAATTCACTACATCCCAAACAACAAAACCTCCAAACACCGACATTGACACTCATCCGTTCCCCATCACTCTTTCTTTCTCCCCCTTCTCTCTTCTGTCTTCTCTCCATATTTTGCTCGTCCCTCATGCCTCTCCTCCATGGTGGCCTCCCGGTGGACCTGGCTGCCCGTGGCCCGCGGACATACCCCGACTCCACTCTCCTCCACTCCGCTCTTTTCCCCTTGTTCCCCTGTCCCCTTTTTTTGGCCCCGCTGCTCCCCCTGCTGTCTCTAAAGAGCGTTACGCCACACTGCCTCTTTATTCTTTTCGGTACGTTATCATCCTTTCATCTCCTTTTTTTATGACTACTGTTACCCGGCAAGGTGGGCATGTCTTGTCTCATGATGTTTGCTCTTTAACCACTGATGGCTTGTCATCAGGCTCAGGGCTGTGGGGGGGCGGGGGTCTTACTGTTTGGTTTGGGGGTGGTCTGAGCTGTGTTGGTTGATGTGGGTTTGTGGAAGGAAGGAGAGAGGGACACACTCAAAGCTGCTGCATTTCATAGCTAATATCTCTCTATATGAACAAGGAAGTACCGGTAATCCAATAAATGTATACTTATGAATCTTCCAGTAATAATGTTACAAACTAAACGGTACTGGTTTCAGTCCATTTTTTTTTTTTTACATTTTTGTCTCTGATTGTTGTGGTCTGTAATGAACATTAAACATTAAAATGACAATTTACAGCAAAAAACTTTAAATGTAATTTTCTAATTGGTCTGTAATTTAAATTCTTAAGTGTTTCTCAACTGGTTTGACAGCGGGACTCATTTTACTCCTCACTTTGTAATCCACCTTTTACATTTAATATTTTACCTATGTTTTTTTTTTTTTTTTCTTTTTTGGCATGTAGTTTCTTTTCATTTCATGCAGTTATCTTCAAATATTTAAAATCTAAACCAAAAACCACTCCATACAACGTATTTTTTTGTCCAATTTCACGAGTTGAGAATCACTGTTTATAACACAATGAAATGCAGCTGCTTTCCTGTGGACCAGTTTTGACATATCTCAAATATGTCATACGTTTACAGATAAAATGGTCTAATTGTAGGTATGTGCATGTCTAGTTCATTCTTGCATGTCTTTTTAGTTATAAATGTCTTCTCTACTGCTAATCAAAAGGCACTTATTCCATTTATATTATGCACTTTGATTTTTGTCTTCAGATCTTCCTCCCCAAACCACCACACACCACCATCTTTTAATTACCCAGATTAGCCTCAGTAGGTTTAGGTAGCTTTGATTTAGCCAAGTGAAGTAGCTGTTAGATAATCGGTTAGCATTTACGTAGTAGTTTAAAATGTTTTGATTTCACTATTTTGTTGCTGTGTTTGCCTGTGTGTCTGTATGACGCAGCTAGTTGCTATTGTATTGTAACATCTGTGCATTGTTTTTCTAATTCTAGGCGTGTATGGCGATGTGATGAGAGTGAAGATCCTGTTTAATAAAAAGGAGAATGCTCTGGTACAGATGTCTGATGGCACACAGGCTCAGCTAGGTACATATGTTCAAACACCAACCACTCTGTATTTTATCTACCTCTTTCATCTCATTGTCAACATAATGTATTCGTCAGCAGGGGGTATTTTTCTTTGACACTAATTGGCTTTTCTAATATAATTCTGTGCACTTCTCCAGAAATTTACAATGCACAAGGACTCGGTGTCTTGTAAACAACTAGATGCTGTCACGGCCTTGATTGTTCTGTTTTGTAGATAATGTTTAACTAATAACTACATTGGACCTTCAACTCTAATGTTTCTAATTTCATTATACACAAAGTATTCTTAAGCAAGCTCACAGCATACTGTATTTAATCTTTGAATATATTTAGTACTACTACTGTTTTTCTAATTCAAATGTCTATAATGCTTTTTTTTTTGGACACTCAGAGATGCTTTGATTTGGTACATTATTTATTCACTCCACACTTCTAGATCCTACTACTACACTACTGGCAGCATGTTAGGGTAATGAAAAGTCTGTCTAAAGGTCCTCTATCTGGTTTTGAACCTTGAGTGATATGGTTATACATCAACAGCTAATTTTTCAGAGGGACTACTAACTGGTGTAGTCATAGGCATTTGATTCCACATGGTTCTCATTCAGTAACATCTCTGAATGGATAGAACTGTCTTTCGCTCGTAGTTACTTCCTTATAGTTCCCATTCAGCAAAATGCCTTTTAATATCTTTCTCAGCTATTTGATTTGACATTATACTGTATGGTGCTAGAGGTGATTTTCTGATCTAGAAGAAATAAAACTCATACAGGACTTTAAAACTCCTGGTAAAACATCTGAGCAAGAAAAATGGAAACAATCAATGTATCAGTATCTATTAGAGTTTGTTCCATTCTTGCTTGATTCTGACTGAATTGTATTTTCAGCCATGAGCCACTTGAACGGCCAGCGTCTCCACGGGAGGGCGATGCGTGTGACTCTGTCCAAACACACAACAGTGCAGCTGCCCCGAGAGGGACACGAGGACCAGGGCCTCACCAAGGACTTCAGCAACTCCCCACTGCACCGCTTCAAGAAGCCCGGCTCCAAGAACTACTCCAACATCTTCCCCCCATCGGCCACACTCCACCTCTCCAACATCCCGTAGGTTTCAGTTTATTATTCATTTTCCTCACTGTTTTACAAGGCTTATGCAAACTAAATGTTTCCTTTTTTTTTTAGTCCTTCTGTGATGGAAGATGATCTTAAGAGACTGTTTGCAAGTTCAGGAGCTACAGTCAAAGCCTTCAAATTCTTTCAGTAAGTAACATTTCTTTCAGATACACTGAACTGAAAACTTTTGTTGTCCTGAATGTTCTTGTCCTCCTAATATGCTACTTGTTTCTCTTTTCTCTAATGATAGAATGTAATGACATTTACCTGCCGCTAGTCATGTTGTGCTTGAGGTAGTAAAGGCTAATGGTACATTTCAATTACATCTGCAATTTATCATGCGAGTCAGAATTCAATACAGAATGCTGAAGAAATAAAGTTGCCCTGTGTAATTATTTTGGTTGGCAGTCTGCCACCTGCTTGTTTCTATGGATATGGATGTGATATTAAACAGTTCTACTTTAGTTATTCAGTTACTGGTGGTTTTATAGCTCAAAAATACATAAAAACAGAAAACATTCTGACGGTGAGCGGGATTGCCTCCACAGATTTGACTTGTAACTTGTCCTTGTTTGGTCTCATGAAGACAGAAAGGTTTAATACCATACTCTGAAACATGCCAGACAAAGCAATAGCATCTCCATGGAAAACAGCATTTGACAGGCCCTGCATCAGAAAAGTTACACAATGCACCTTTTTAAAATATGAACAAAGAATACTAATGTTCAGAAAATAGGCTTATATGTTGTATGTATGATTTTTAATTAAATGAAGCAGCCCTAAACTATGTATGTCTGTTGTGAAGCACATTGTAATGACTTGTAATGCTTTGTGTCTCCAGGAAGGACCGTAAAATGGCTCTGATCCAGATGGGCTCGGTGGAGGAGGCCATCGAGTGTCTGATCGAGTTCCACAACCACGACCTGGGCGAGAACCACCACCTGCGCGTGTCTTTTTCCAAGTCCACCATCTGAGTGCCTCCACAGACCACCACACTGCCGCTGTACAGGCATTTGTGCACGATGTTGCTCACTTCAGCTCATTCCAGTTCATTTAGGTTTGGGTAGAAATCATCGGACCTACACTGTATAATTCAAAGTAGCCCATAAGACCAAAGTATAGATACAACTTTTTATGTGCTGGCGTCTTTGAATGTCTTTTTAATACAAGTGCATAGTGGTATACTAGTACATGTTGTCTCATAGGCCTGTCACAATAATTACTATATCTACTTATATTGTTCAATATATGAGAGCTGGAACATCGACATGGGTTTTCTTGGCATTACTGGAAAATTTTGGGTTATTTTTTGGCTATATGATAAGATTTGAATTGTAAAAGATTGAAATAAATACCTTCTATGATCAGTTACAGATGCAAACTAAGTACTAAGGTGTTTGATTCTGCTAATACAGTTTTTTTTTAAATATTGTAGATTTAGAATAGTATTGTGGTTTAAATCTGCTCTTGGGTTTTTGTATCAGTGGCATAAATTAGTTTCAATTATCGTTTATAGTGAATATTTACTTAAGCAATGTAATGCAGTTCAAAACTCGTTATTGTGACAGGCCTATTGTCTATAATGCAAAGCATCTAGCCAACATGGTAGCATTCAAGTAATCCTTGTTTTCCTTGCTGGAAGTTTACGTAAATATATATATACATATATAATGACTTCTTTAAGAGGTCATCTGATTTCCATATTTTTTTGTACCCAAACCTAATGAATACATTTGCCAGATGTGAGCTACATTCTGCAGTGAAACCTGTACATGTGGAGGCACAGTTGAGGCTGAACTGTCACTTTAGACCAAATCTGCAGGAGAAATCCATGTCCGTGCTTATGTGGATCTGAGCGTCCACCACACACTCGAGCATTCCTTAGTTTTCATGATCTCTGTGCCTTCTTGAGACGCCACTGTCAGTCATCTTGGCCAGTCACAAATAGTCACGATATAAGTTTTGTCTTTTGACACCAATCACCACCTAAGGATCTTATTTTATTTACCTTATTGTTTGGAGGAGTCAGTTATAATTTAGTAATGACCCTCTGTCCATTTCTGTGCCTTACTTTGCTCTGAGCAGACAGCCTTAAGCTCTGGCTCTGTTTAAGATATTTCAGTATCTTCTCTCGCCTTTGGTTTACACCAGCATTTTAACAATGGGCAAAGTGGCTTACGGACTTTTTTTTCCTTTAATCATAAACTGTTATGTTGTTCTTAAGCATGTAGTTCTTTATGTGTATGTAGAACTGAATGTAAGCCAGTTAGTTGCCTAATATCCCTGTTAGTTGATGTAGCGCTGTTAGTTTTGACAAAGGTGAAGTTGGAGCCAGCTCACCTGTCTCATCCTCATCACTGCTTTAACCCTTCAGAGTGGTGATGTGGACTTTATTTAATCATTATATGTTCATCTATAATTTCACACCTATATATCCATGTATTCTTTTTAATAGCATATACATGTTTATCATAATTGAGCTGAAAAGGCTGGTGACTAAGTTTAGATTCTCATTACAGTGCCTTGTACTGAGCTGTAATCGGAGACTTGGCCTTGTGGGTGACTTGCCTGTGGAGCAGGTTGTACCTCGCCTTAAGCCCCGTTCATTCAGGTCTTACCACAAGAGCAGCTCAGAGCCTGCATTATCTCCACAGTAAAGGCTGTCCTGGGCTTTTCCTTAAATTCAGGAAGAATGGGCCTCATTCCCTGGCCAGTCTGACACAGTTGGATCCTTAGTGCACTTTTACATGGACTGGTCCATCACTCAAGTCTTAACATTGTCCTATTACACTGCATTGGCCACTGTAAACATTGGAGCAGACGCAGAGGTGCTGTCTATTTGAAAAGGTGGTTTTATATAGTACAGAGCCACATGTAGCACACGGTTATTGCTGTCAGGACCAAAGTACAGTATCCTCTGCCCTTTTGTGCTGTAAGAATCACATTCCCCATGTGTAACTAAGCGCCCACAGCTCTGACCTCTGGGTCACATGTCCTGTTAATCATCAGATACTGTATATTATCGTAGCCCTTGTTTGATTCCTTTACACAGAGCCTACTTTTGTAGAATGATCCTTACTGAACGGCAGTCTGACCTGTGATGTCGACCTGTAGATTTATGCCTTTGTTGTTCAAAGCTTTTATTTTGCTCTCTTTTTATATGGGGGCGGGGTGGGGGTATTGTATGAAGCGGGGTTGATGGTTGTAAATATTCATGTTTTTGTACCACAGAATCATTTGATTATATCACTTTACGTTCAGAACAGAACATGTATATTTTGATACGACATGACAGACATATAAAGCTCGTATGAGCTACAAAACCAACTTTTGTAACACAAAGTTATTAAAGTATCTGAACACAGTGGTGTGTGTGTATGTGGCCCGCTCCCCACTCAGCCGGTCTGTTCTGCTTCTTCTGCCTTCAATAAATCTTCAGTTTTTCCTCTTTCATCTGCCTGGTCGGTTCCTCTCTGTCTCTCTGGTGTTCTGCTGCTTAATTCAGTTAACGTCTTGTAACATTTCCACATTTCCTGTGCTGTTTATCATTGGTGGATTTTTACCAGCTCTCTCTCCTCTGAGCTCATTCATTATAAACTCCACTTCTTAGTGACTTGGTTCGTTTCCTCAACATCTGTATGTCAGACCCGTGCAGTTTATTTCTTATGCACAGACCAACACCTGCTCCTCTTCATCATTGTGAGTAATCCTGTTCTCTGCTCAGACCTTTCTGTGATTGACAGCTGCCTCTGCCCGCTGAGCCACGGCATTTCCACCAGATTACTGGGATAAAACACAAGCGGTGTCCTGGGCATTTCAGTGGTTCTCACAAAGTTGCTTGGGGACATAGCGGTTGGACATTGTTAGTTCCCTTTAAAGCCACTAGGGGGAGGTGTTGCACTTTATTTCACTTGTATCCCCTCATCAGAGGTGCCCTTACCTGCCACTCATGCGCCGTCAATACTCGCTTCATTTTGAGTGCCTCTCTGGGTTTTCTGGCTTTATAGCTGTCTTTTCTCACGGATTTACTCAGTGCTCAGGGGGAGATTAACCTGTCTTTTTGAGAAGGGGACAAAACTATCGCATCCAATGGTTTTTGTAGCACCAACAGACAGTTTTTAGGGAGGGGAGGTGGGGGGGATAATCCTTGCACCCTGAGTAAGGATAATAAATATAGCCTATAATGTACTTCTAAGCTACAGTTCCTAGATGTGGGCTGTTATCCAAAATGCTAAACTTAAAAGTATTGCAGTTTCATTGCGCTGAGTACATGGATACCTTTTCCTTGCAGGCATATTTTTCAATTTTCTAACATTTGGTGTATCTTGGCCAATCAGGATCCAGTGCTGGGAAGTCTTTGAAGCTGCCTTGCAAAACCACTGCCTTGTTTACTTGCACATCTCTACTGCACCAAGAGAAATTTAGAACGCTCCCAGAATCCTCCTTGGAACACATTCAAATGCAAAGAGAGATTGCATAATTGGGTGCAGGGATAACTCAAAGAAAGATGAGCTTAACAGATTTAAGAGGGTTTTGGGGGGTATCAAGTTCAGAGATATTGGCTCCTTAAATAGTATTTCATAGTTTGGATTTGTAAGACATATTGTTAGTGTCAGCTTTAGGTATATTTCTCTATAGGCTATAAACTAAATGGTAGCTTTGTAATTGTTCATTTAGACTTCTTGGCTTGGATAAATGTACTTCTAAGAGTACTTTAAGGGTGCACTAAATGTAACTTTTCTGGTTGGGGGCTCATCACCTGCTTGTCTCCACGGAGAGGTTATTGCATTGCCCTGAATATTCCACCATTTTGCATTTAACTTCTCTAATAACAGGTGTTTTATTGCTACAAAACATGCATTCTTACTGTCAGTGGACTTGCTTCTCCAAGCACCTGCTTGTCTCTATGGAAATAGGTAACTTTAAGGTCAAATGGTGCAGCATTTACCTTTTTTTTTAAAAATGGCTTTGGAGCTTTGGTCAGTGTGTTTACCACAAACTCAGTGGTAGATTGATCCCAGCTCTGACCAGGGATTACTATTGTTGTGCCCTTGGGCAATATGGAGTATGTCTATGTGACTGTGTGATTTCTGGTGGTCAGTGGAAAGCAGTTTATAGGAACAGCCACACATGTTTAATTCTGTCCCAGGGCAACTGTGGCTGCAGAAGTTGCATAGCACCACCTGAATATGACTGAAGTACATTTTATTGCATCGTCTACTCACATGTGCAATATTTTCTATTGTGTTCTAGCCTACATCAGATAACTACTTTTACCTTTTACTTCAATACTTCTGAAGCAATAGTACTAGAGTACACGGTCTCTCCTGTTCAGAAGTGAGTTTACTGATTGAATTGTGACCCCAGGACATCTCTGTCTTTCTTCAGAGCAGATTATAAGTGAAAACATGTGCACAGAGGTTTTTTAACACATCTGGCAACACTTATTTACATGAGCGCACTCTCTCTAATCATGCAGATACTGAGTCTGGGGCCACACAGCATTAGCCAGGAGCGACTGTGGTGACTGAGGAGGCTGACTCCTGATGTTCTGAAACCACAAACTCTGTGTCATCTGTGACATGTTTAATACTGAAAACGGGCACTCAAATGTGAAACTCTATCCATGTGGGACTGTGAGACAAAAGGCTTCTCTGTGTCTCAAATAGTCCACTTTGCAAAGTAATGATACAACCAAATCTGAAATAAACACGGGTCAGTGCATGAGTTCGGTTACTTGAAAATGTTTCTGAAATGGGAAACTGCAAACATTTAAAGTCCAAATCAACTGAACGTGAACTCTTTTTAGGCAACAGTGGCTCAGGTGGTTCTGGGAGTTTGCACATCAGTTCACAAGTTGAAGCGCACACTATTTTTGTGTCCTTAGGCAAGAGACTTTCTCCACCTATACTACACTTCCCCACTTGTTTATGCAAGAAAGTGGTGTATGGTAAGTATTGGTAGAATTACTGACTGAATGACCAACAACATACACTAGTACATTCATAAAAAAACAGAGGACTCAAACTAAAATGTACTATTACTTCAAAATAATGAGACAAGTAGCCTATATATGTGAGAATCTGAAGTGTAAAAGTAAACCAACCAGGCTTTTAGAAACACATATTGTACATTTTGTAATTTATTCAGATTGAATTTGATATAAATATTTGACTTAAGGTTATCCCAAAGACAAACCCAAGACTATGAGAACATTAGGGGCACTCATGCCTCTGGGCATGACACCAGCATAACTAACTACAAATAGAAAGTTAAAACCTTACTTAACATTCTCCATGAACAAGTATAATACCATACTGTGGAACATTCCAGACAAAGCAATAATATTTCGATGGAGACGAGCAGGTGGCGTGCCCTTCACCAGGTCAAGTTAAAGTCAGATCTGCGGAGATGCATGCACAGTAAAGATGCATGTTTTTTGTCTGTAATAACATATCTTATCAAATAAAGAATTTTATTGAAGTATATTTTTGTCTGAAATGTTACAGGAGGTGGCTGTATTTTCAATGTGCTGAAGTAAATACACGTCTTGAAAGGGTCCATATTACACTATACTCCAAAACACACCTGGAGTTGTGTTTTGTTTTATTCACACATGTTTAACATGTTAAACCCTGCATATTTAGGCTGAGTTCTTATATCAAAATGAAAACACTCTGTTTTAACTTGTGATGTCATGTGGTAATACAGGAAGTGCTCCACTGTGTTTTTAAACTTGTATCATTTCAGCCCTAGAGTTGCCAAACTCCACCAAACAAAGGGTCAAATGTAGCTGTTGAAAAGTACAGCTTCATGACATTCAAGGTGGAACAGAGTATTTTGAGCTCTGGAGATGTAGAGAGACTAATAATGCAGGACTGCTCAAACGTGTGAATCGAACAAAACACAACTCCAGGTATGTTTTCAATGAGATGGCATGGCTTAAAGCTCACATGAGTCAATTATGCGTAATATGGGGCCTTTAATAAGATATCTTTTCAGGCAACAGTACCAGCTTTACCCAGTTTTGTACAGTTTTACATTTCCTTGTAGCTCGCAGTGGGTTCAGCCTGCTCTGTCCCGCTGTACACTGCATTAGAGGTTTTATGGAGTCAGTATCAGAGCGACAGCAGAGGAGAGGGACGAGGTGAAGGATGTCTCTGGCAAATTTAGTGTCTCCATTTACAGCACCATCCCAAAGCCTCCCGCGAGCATCCGGGCAGGACATGTGCACGCCTCAGACACTTCCTGAATTATTCATTTTAGGAGGCGGACAACACGCAGCTGTATTTGGGTTATAGGGGTGCTCTCCTCTCCCTCTCTCATCCAAAATTACAGGCATTACTTTGCAGGCAGAGGGGGGCCGTGGAAAACTGGGACACTTTGCATAGATGATCTAAACAGAGTGATGGAGCAGCAGAAAGGTGCTGTTTAAAACGATGAAGGAGATCTCTCGGAGGCTGGGAACAAGGTGAATTGTGGGAAATCTGCACAATGTTTGTAACTCCAGAAATTCATCACTTTAGACTTTAGGGGAAATTGTGTAGTCACTAAAATCCTGCGTCATTTGTTAAGGCTGTACTCCCTGTTTGGATTAAACAAATGAATGTTTTACAAATAATTCAGAGGTCGATAGTTTTAAACGTGATGGATTTTGTGCCTAAAGCTCATTCAGCCTCACAGACTGCAGTCTCTCCCATCACTGCAGACCAAACACAAACAAGGCAAGTTCATAAACACAAATGGGGCAATGAACAAATGGCTCTTGTCAACTTTGAATAACACGAGTGTTTCTTTATCATTCAACAATGAAAGCTCATTAAACAGCGGTGATTAAAAACAATAAAACTCTAAATAGACCTATTGATCTGCCAAAAAAATGCCAAAAACACGTACAGTGCAGTGGTATCTGTTCAGTTTGAGCCCAGCACTTAAAACGGCTGATAATGTATCCAACGCGCACATCAAAATATAAATGTGATCTACAAATGTAAGTTTGAGGTTACTTTATGTAGTCCGCAAACTGAAGGCTATAGGCCTATGTAAAACTAACCCTGGCCCTGACCGCCCCCAGGACAGATTTGGACTCAGATGTACAGTTTCTGTGGCGCGTGGGCCGGAGGTGAGCACAGTCAGGGACAGAGGTGTCTGCTCTGGCATCTTTATGGCGCAGGTTTTTCTCTCTGCGCAGCCTTCTGCTGCGCCCTTTGGGCTAATGGACACTGATGGAAAATGACTCCAGTGTTCCAGCGATCCATCACGCACGCTCCTTTTGCTGTACGTATGTGCGCGAGCTCATCCATCAGCCAGCAGCTTTCAAACAAAACTTTATGGGCGCTTCACACAACCAGCTGCTTGGCACTTAAAGCCCATACAGTCTCACAGATGGCTGCGATTTATAAAAAGTCACATAAATAAAGTTAACGCTAATCTTCTTCGTTTTATCTTTGAACTCTGATTCGTTTCCATATGAAAGAGTGACTCGAGGCTTCTCATACATAAAGCCGCGCATAGAGCCGGGGCGCAGTGAGTCAGCCAAGCCAAGAGTCCCCCGAGGCAGCGCGGCACCGCACGGCACAGCACCGCTATATCACCCCACCCGCGCGGAAACGAAGAAAGAGCAAGCGAGAAAGAGGAGAAGAGAAAGAAGGAGACGGGGGGAGGGGGTTAGATCCACTGTGCGACTGAGCGAGGACTCCGCTGAGCGCTGTTGTGGCCGCCATAGGTGCAGAGTGCGCGCTCGGGGCATGTGCGGATTAAGCTGAGATCAGTTAACGAGCGGCGTGACGCGGAAGGGGAGTCCGCGCTGGAGTCGATGCTGAGGCAGCGGAGGAAGTTGCGAGAGGAGGCAGAGTGAAGAGGATGCTCCAGTGTTTTGTTCCTTAAGTTTGGACTGAGAACAGCGCTGAGGAACGTTGTGTTTTTGTGGAATGTCTCGCGATAAAAAAAGAAGGTCAAGTGGAAGATTTGATGTGATAGCAGCACAGATGTAAATATGACGGAGCATTCTGATGTTGTCTCGCGCCTGCTTGTGATCAAACAAACCTATAACAGAGTTACGCACGTCAGATGAATATTGGATCATCGTTTATTTCTGTGGATCTAATCCACGCGCGCATGTCTGCGTGCGCGTAATGGGACAAAACTTTCGGAGATCACAGCATTTTGTCAATAACATGTGAGTTCTTTTATTTGTCTGCAACGGCTTACTTTTAAAGTGTGTTTTGCACCACTATGACTTGAAATACTTGCATGTTTTTGCAACTCAGTCCAGTTATTGATTCATGCGCACGTTGGTCCTTAAAGCTAAAGATCTAACGAGGGTTTGTGCAGCAGCAGCAACGCAGTGAAAGTGAGAGCCTCCACGTGAGCGACAGAAGCGAGTCCCGGCTGGATGCGCGTGATGCTGTGGCCGCTCGGACCGCGCTGTGGGATGGAGCTCGTGCTTCTGGCCGTCCTGTCCTGGGCGTCCGCGTGGGCAGAGGAGAAGATCATCTTTGACAGACACGCCGTCTACTGGAACAGCTCCAACCCCAAGTGAGTCCACTCTCTGTCTCCAAAACTGCCTCTCCATCTCTATCGCGTCTGTAAAGAAACATGTACGCATTTCTCCTGACGCATCGCTCTGACTGCTCTTTTATGTGTTGAGTCACTGTTGCAACATTCAGCTCTGAATAATGTGCAGCTCCGCGCGCTCAGGTGGAGGTTTGCGCTCAGTGCCGTGTTTTGTGGCGGAGGGACTCCTTTTGTCTCAGACAATGAGGGCATCCTTCCTCCGCCGCTGCGCTCCTCATCCAGAGACGCTTTTTGTTCTTTATCACAAACACGTTCTGACGCTGTCGCTCTCAAACATGACACTTTTTCTTACAACAGCTCACAAACCTGCAGTACACACTACACATTTTATTCTGCTGAATTTCAAGAAGCACTAATGAAAATAGATTTTCTCTTAGGTCATATAACTTATTCATTGTTGGCAGCAATTTGTGGATTATCTCTGATTATTGCCTCCCCTTCTTTTGCCAATTCAAAAAACAAGATGCATAGATGGTTGCATTACTTGTACCATATGTTTATGTTATTGTGTATGGTTTTGTAGCCTGTTCTGGCTAGAATGCATTTTTACAAATAGGTTAACTCTAAAATATCTTATAGTTTACTTCCAAAAACACAGCTCAAGAAAATTCATGATAAAATTATACGTAAGTTTGTCAATTATTAACGATTTATTTACAGTAATATTTTATGATAACATATTTAAAAACATTGCACATTTTGTACTTTTTCGTCTGCACTTTTGTCGCATGATATAGAGTCCTTCCTTTTCTGAGCGAGGCTTTTACTTTGAAATTTCACGTTACATAAAAGTCCCTGTGATGAGACCTAGTTCTGTCTGTGCATATCCTAATACCTAAAATCTTAAACAACTCCTCTCTCCAAAAAACGAACCCAAAACGCACTACAATTTGCACTTAAGTCTTCAATCGCTTACTACTTTCCTACCACTATAGCACCAAGTACATTTTAAAGTATTTTGGGCACACCGAACACAACGGGCTCCTCTCATTGGCATGGGACAGGGCACGCCGCGTCCATCACTCTAATCGTTTGTGACAAGTGGGCCAGTCTTTCTCTCACTCTTCCTCTCTCCTAGCTCTTTCGCTTCCTTCCTTCCTTCCGTCCTCCCTTGCTTCCTCGTCCGACTCTTTCCCTCCCAGGTAGATAAATAAACATTGAAAGTGCTCCGTCTTGCTCGCTCACGGCTCAGTTAGTTCGCATACGGGCCAGGGCTATGACTGCATCACTTTTCGACAGAAGACTTCTCAAATATTAAAGAGGCAAGGGGGAACATTTTCTCCTTTTCTTTTGCTCGCCGCGCACACACTCACACGTTCAAACAGCCAACGTCACCGGTTAAATTTAAGTTATATGGACACTAGCTTTTGGGTGCAAGGAAAAAAAGAAGGCCACATCAAAAATGCATTGGGACGAAAGCTATGAAGGTGAGGGTGATTTGCCCATGCGCGGACTTCTAGCACAAAATTTGGGATTGCTGTAATCTGGCGGAGAGGCCCGCCGACAAAGTCCATTCGTCAGCGACAATTTGAAGCCAATTCCGAATCTAAATGTCTGAAATAAACGCAGATTTCGAAAACAGATTAAAGTGGGAAAAGATGGGGAAGGCGCACGGCGAAAATGTCCAGACGCGTTTTGCAGATTTGATGAAAGAAAGAAATCAGAAACGGTGCAAGGTGACGACGGTACAGATTACGACCGCAAGATAAATCGTAATCAAATCGAAATTACAATTTGAGCGAGCGCAATTATTAAATCGGAAAGGCTGCAGCTTTTAACGTGCCGTAATTTCTTCCACAAACAACAAAATATTCTGGCTCATTCTGCGTTAAAACAGCGAATACCTCATTTTAATTTTGACCTAATTCCTAATTTTTCAGTCTTTTCTCTATTCTCCGGGACGTCTTAAAAAGTGAAGTTTGAACAGAATCCTATTATTAAAACATAAATTGTAAATGTAATCACAATTTCAACGCTTGTAAAAATAAAATGCAATTACGTATTCTTCCCAAATTGTGTAGCCGTAGTTCAGATTTATTCAAGTTAATACGTGTGCAGTTATCAGAGCACATTGGACTTTGTTGCCCCGTAGCAGTTAATTTTCAAATTTTTGAGACATTTCCGTTTCTATTAGTTGTGATTGGCAGCGCATAGAAGTTTAATTTCCAGGCTTGAGTGGTTTTAATTATTTTATTAAAGGCTGGTCCACTACATTGATCATAGTTAGAGGCAGTGTTGGCAGTGGCACCGCAGCTTTTTGCTCCTCGAATTGACTTGGTATTTCGAATTTATTGAAGTCAGATTTTTACCACAACACATCATTTTGACTGACAATCCCTTTTATATTATTCAAGGTTTTAACTTAGAGTAATTTTGTTGGTTCTCTGTATTGTGAGAATGTTGTATATTGTATTTATGCCAATAAATATTCACTGTTTAGCAAAACCTGTGCATCATAATTAAGACGCGCACCTCAGTTTGAGAAACACACATATTGACAGTTTTCTCAGTTCATATATATTGTAAGTTACCGCAGTAATTCTGGTTCATCATTTGGCCTGACAGAACAGCAATTTTAATTTAATGTTACATCATTTTTTTTGCAGATAAGTATTCGATCTGTGTGTCCTGATTAAGACGCGCACCACATTTTGAGAAACACACACAATATGACAATTTTATCAATTCAGCTTCATGTTAAAGGAGTCATTTTTGGGGCTTTTTACCTTTTCAAATATAGAATGATTCGTGTTGAATTGTATATCACTATGGCAACGGTCCCAAGTTTTCATTACTCTAAAAATAATGGATAGCGATCTTACTTCATCAGCATTTTCGCAAATACTTACATCCGCTAATTACAATTTTCTCAGTTTCAGATTCTTGTTATTGGAGCCATTTTGAGGAGTTTTAACCTTTAAAAAGATAATATAATTAGTTTTGAAGTGTATGTCACTATGGCAACGGTCCTAATTTTTTATATTACACCTTACAATATTTAAAGAAATGGTTACAAAGTACAGTTACACGTACTAACCTTGTAGATTTTTGCCCATGTTTATCAAATTATTTCAATTAAATTTTTTACCACAAATTTTTATAAAATATTCCGCAATGCTATCTTCCTAAACGTTTAAACATTTTTATTAGTCTAGAAACATGGATAGAGATAAATCTGTATTTGTATCTTACTTCATTTCGCATATTCGCTAATATTTACGCGCACCACAGTTTGAAAAACATAGGACTTTTTACCTTTAAAAAGATCATTTTGAAGTTTTTAAGTGTATGTCACTATGGCAACGGTCCTAATTTTTTTATGTTACGCCTTACAATGTTTAAAGAAACGGTTACAAAGTACAGTTACACTTACTACCTTGAAGATGTTTGCCGATGTTTGATCAAATTATTTCAATTTAATTTTTTTACCACAAATTTTTATAAAATGTTCCGCATTGCTGTCTTCCTAAAAGTTCAAAAATCTTAATTTATCTAAAAACAGATAAATCCTTATTTGTATCTTACTTCATTCGCATATCCGCTGATATTTACGCGCACCACAGTTTGAGAAACACATTTATTCGCAATTTTCTCAACTTCAGATTCTTGTCATAGGAGCCATTTTGAGGATTTTTTACCTTTAAAAATATAATTTTGAAATTTTTAAGTGTATGTCACTATGGCAACCGTCCTAATTTTTTATGTTACGCCTTACAATGTTTAAAGAAATGGTTACAAAGTACAGTTACACTTACAAACCTTGAAGATGTTTGCCGATGTTTATCAAATTATTTCAATAAAAATTTTTTGCCGCAAATTTCTATACAATGTTCTGCAATGCTGTCTTCCTAAACATGGATAGAGATAAATCTGAATTTGTATCTTACTTCATCCACATATCCGCTAACATTTACGCGCACCACAGTTTGAGAAACATGTTCATTTGCAATTTTCACTACTTCAGATTCTTGTCATCAGAGTCATTTTTTAAATTGAATGATTTACAGCAAATCTTTATTATGAAATGTTCCGCAACGCTGTCTTCCTAAAAACATGGATAGAGATAAATCATTATTTGTATCTTACTTCATTTGCATATTCGCTCATATTTACGCGCACCACAGTTTGAGAAACACATTCATTCGTAATTTTCTCAACTTCAGATTCTTATCATAGGAGCCATTTTGAGGACTTTTTACCATTAAAATATAGAATAATTATAGAATATAGAATTGTATATTACTATGGCAACGGCACCAATTTTTCATTACTCGAAAAACCAAGGATATATTTTTACTTCGTTTTAAGATTAATTAAGATGCACACCACAGTTTGAGAAACACATGCATTGACAATATTTTTTATTTCAGGTACTTGTTACAGGAGACATTTTGAGGACCTTCTACCATTAATAATATTGAATAAATGGTTTTGAATCGTATATTACCATGGCAACGGTTCCAGTTTTTCATGTTACACATTTACTTCATCAGCGTATTCGTTAATGTTACGCCCGCTAATTTTTCTACACAAACATTTTTACCGTCTTAGCTTTTAACTTATCGGTTTACAAACTTTCTATTTCGCACGCATCTCTGGTTTTTAAGGTGGACAAAATCGGATATATGTTCAAACTCAAATGAAGCCAGCATGATAAATTACGCCCCTAACCTCGCCATTACGGGGTGCAGTCTAGTGGAGCGCCATCACTCAGATATAAGTACATAGCTACTATTAAAGCAACTTGTACACTTTAAAATGAATCGCGTAATGAATTTGGCTGGAATACCGGGGCCCATACATCATCCCAGAACAGCAGCTATTGTTTCCGCGGCGACACAAACAAACGCCAAACGCACAGATGTGTCTTAATTGATCACATTATACTAACCGAGCTCATCGGATTGTATTGAGCCATCAGGATGCGTGGTCGTCCAAAAGTTTGACCTACAAAAAAGTACTGAAGGACGGGCACTAGATTATGGTCTGGATTCATAGTCGCGTCGTCGTACATCATGGAGTTTTTTTGTTCGCGTAATGTTAAGATAATGAAGATTTTAAGACGCTATTTTAACTGTGTGGGTTTCAGCTTCCTTAACTTTATTGTAGGTGACATTTTGAGGACTTTTTGCCATTCAAAAGTTATAATATGTTTTTAAATTGTTAATCGCTATGGTATCGATCCTAATTGTTCAATAAAATGGATGCGTTACCAGTAGTTAGAAGGTTGTTGTGGATCTTTTGTTTACATTTCTATATTATTTTTGCTCATGTATCTCTAAGGAAGTTTTATACATCTGGACAGTTGCGTAAGATTTTTTACGTTTTGAGCTCTATAATCATTTTAGAACGACCGCATAAGCTTTCATTTTGCTTTGTGTTTTCTGAAACTGAATTCATAATATTTTGTAGGAAGTGTTTTCTTCAAATTTCATCACATAAAATTATTTAGAGGCAAATGAGAGAGCTGTGAAAGTGTTTAACAATCAAACTTTGGCACTGAGATCTTTGCAGGATGAGCGATCAGAGCTTTTTTTTTTTAACATATGTTTGTGATATTGATATTTGTAGGTATGTATGCATAATATTCTTTACATGTAATTTTAGGTTAAGTACTTCATTAGTGTTAGTAACATTAGTGACAAGATAAGTTGGGCAAAGGGTCTATTGTCCCAGGCCCACAATTGGAACCTCTGCCTATTAATTAATTTTAGAGGGGGGCCCATGTGAGGTTTCTCGCCCCGGGCCCCCAAATATCTGTTGACGGGCCTGCAAGAGTTATATGAGTAATCCAGTTTTTTTTTTTTTTTTTTGCCTCAATGGTCATAGTTGTGAAAGAAGTATTTGAAGTAATGTTTTCATAAGGCTGTACAAATCGTTGAATTTTAATCAAGAGCAAGACGGATCTTTTTAATCAAGAGGTCCACAGCCAGTTCTCTGTCAGTAAAAGCATCTGGCTGAGAAGTAATCATAGTAGTGTTAATTGCAGTATTGCAGTGGTCGTACTTTAACTTACTTACTTAATAATACAGTGTTTTTAATGGTGCATTGTGTTCGTTTTCTGGTGGAGTGTCCGTCGAATGTTTTTCTTCATGGAGCTGTTATTGCTTTATCTGGAATTAAACCTTTCTATCTTCATGGAGACCAAACCAGACCAAGTTACAGGTCAGATCTGTGGAGAGGTAACCCCGCTCACAGTCAGAACATGATTTTCTGGGTATGTTTGAGCTATAAAACCACCTGTAATTGAATAAATGTAAGATGATGTTTAATGTCATACAGTGGAACATTTCAGGCAGAGCAATGACACATCCATAGAAAAAAGCAGGTGATGGACCCTCCACCAAAAAAGTTACACAAAGCACCTTTAAGTACTGGAGTGAAGTCAGTTTCGACAAACCAAACATTTTAAATTTTCTTTCAGCTGAGCGTGTTTCACAGTATGGTATTAAACCTTTCTATCTTCATGGAGACCAAACCAGACCAAGTTACAGGTCAGATCTGTGGAGAGGCAACCCCGCCCATAGTGCGAATGCCTGTTTTTATTTTTGGTCAGTATTTTTGAGCAATAAACCCACCTGTAAATGAATAAAAGCAAGGTAGAGATGTTTAATTTCATAGTGGAACTCCAGGAAGAGCAATGACATATCCATAGAAACAAGCAGGTGATGGACCCTCCACCAGAAAAGTTACACAATGCATCTTTAAGTACTGGAGTGAAGTAGATTTCAACAAACCAGACTTTCTAAACTTTCTTCCAACTGCGCATGTCTTACTAAAGGGATCATGGGAACAGCAAAAGCCTGATTTCTCCCACTGTGGAGGAGTCTACAGCAATTATTCATGAATTAGTGTTTAACATATGGCTCATATAAGCAGCTCCTCTCCTCAAATGTGCAGCATTCATCACAACACAAGCATTTAATAAGGCCACACGGATGATTTAGGCTTTTACCATTCACTTTGCTTTATTCAATTACATCTTCTACCCCACTGAGGAGCGCAATTAGTTGTTTTAGCACGTATAGGGCCATTTACAAGAAGTGCAGGCCTGCTTTCAGAATGAGCTTGACTTTTAATTCTATCTGTTAAAAGAAATGTTAATATGCCTCGGTGGAATTCGCAATATAAAAACTGTACGCTTAAGGTTAAAATGGAAACTATTTTTAGCTACAACGTACCTGTAGAGGAGGATGTCTGATTGGTCTGTACATAGAAATTGTTCATGTCAAAAGCGAATGACAGGTTGCTATAAGGTACACAGAGAATGAACATTTACTTAAAGGGTTAGTTCAGAATTTTGGACATAAGACCTCATTTCCTAGTGAGCCAGAGTGTTGGAGAAGTGTGGAGACACTTTTTAAAATATTCCATCCAGTCCTTGTATTTGCAGAGGTCGCTGGTGCTAGGCTAGTGCATGTCAATGGCCATAGTTAGCCTGCCACTAAAAACAGTCTTACCCACTCCACAAAACAGCCAAAGCAGATCTATTATTATGCCAGACTGTCAATGTAAATGTCTGTGTTGATAGAATGATGTTTGATATAAAACTAATCTTGCATCTCATGAATCTTTGCATGTTGAGGGACAATTTTCTCATATATCAATCCGCCGCTGCCAAGCTTTCTATCAGGAAGTACAACTCACTGCTGCTGCCCAGACATAAATCCTTCAAATGCAAGGTTGGTTTTACTTTACTTTATTCTACTGACACAGAAATTTACATCAACAGTCTGGCGTGATAATAGATTTGCTTCGGGTGTTTTGTGGAGTGGGTAAGACTGTTTTTAGTGGCAGGCTAACTATGGCCATTGACATGCACTAGCCTAGCACCAGCGACCTCTGCAAATACAAGGACTTGATGGAATATTTTAAAAAGTGTCTTCACACGTCTCCAACACACTGGCTCACTAAGAAATGAGGTCCTATGTTCAAAATTCCAAATTGTCCCGTTAAGGTAGTATGTAGTATTCTTGCAGTTCAAATATTTTATGAATTTAGATTGAATTAATTCATAATTTTCTCTTTTATTGTAGTTCTATTTGAGACCTGGTTTAGCCCTACATGAGTTTAGACTTCGAATAGGCCAGTTATAGACCCGTTTTAAATCTGATGGTGCTCAGGAAGTACTTTCTGTGGTGGTACTTGGTATGAAAATTTTGTGAACTATAGTAAGACATGATTGGAAAGTAAAATTATACTTTTTAATGTTTGCAACTGACCTTTCTTAAATAATTTTATATGCTTTTTGCTGTATTTCTAAACATCATTAGGATCCTGGGAGAAGTCTCTATGTGTCATTTCATTGTAAATTCCTGAATCTTAAAACACATAACTCTTATTCTCTATAGATTTAAAAGCAAAAACTCAAATTACCCCACCCTTTTTACTGTACGTTTTGTTTTGCTTGTAAGGAAAATCATTATCACCTTGTTCTTCAAAAGCACACGACCCACTTTGATGACTGTAGCGTTGGCTTGAGTGACGCATATTCACTTTCAGAGCATCTCCTGATTTTGCTTTGTGTTGTGACTGTAATCCAGCGGGGGCCGGTTCTCATGCTCTCACAGCCCTGACAGTGACAGGACGGAAGCGCAGGTTGTCAAAGGCGCATCTGTCAAACTTTTATTTAAAACTCCACACAAACTAAGAAAATGCCTTGAGGAGGTCGGAAGCTATTTATGATTAAAGACGCACTTTTGGAGGGTCCATCACCCGTTTTCTCCGTGGGGATTTTATTGCTTTGCCTGGAATGTTGTAGCCTGATTCATCAGCCAGTTTCACTTTGTAGAAACTGTCTGATCTCGCAGCATTAGGATTCGTTCGCTCAATGATAGGCGGGTACTTTTTTAAATTTAACCAATCGCTGCAATTTGGTCGAGAGGTATGTATATGTTGTGCAGTAAGGTTTTAAACTTATCTATCTCCATGGAGACAAGCAGGTGGCACATGCTACAAGTCAGATCTGTGGGAAGGTTAGAGCGTACACAGTGAGGATTGTTTTATATTTTATTTATTTAGCAATATAATCACCTGAAACTGAAAAAAGCAAGATAGAAAAAATAAATGGCATACAGCAGAACATCCCAAGCAAAGAAATAACATCTCCATGGAGACAACCAGGTGGTGGTTTCTCTATCAGAAAATTTACATAATGCACCTTTAAAGTTGCACTCTGTAACTTTTCTGGTAGGATTGTCTGACACGTACCTGTCCCCATGGAGACTATTGCTTTGCCTAGTACATAAACTTATCTGTCTTGTATTTATTCAGTTTTGTTTGTTTTTATTGCTCAAAAATACCTTGAAAACTATGAGCAGGGTCGCCTCTCCACAGATTTGACCTGTAACTTGGCCTGATGGCATCAACGGTTTATTTCCATAGAGACAGATAAGTTAGACAAGCTGGCTGCAGATCAGTTACATAGTGCAACTTTAAACCAGTCTGTTGCACTATTGTTATCCAGTAGAGCAATGCAGTTTTCCCAAACCGTCTGCCTTCCTCATTTGCTCCTGTTTTCCCAGCATGCTTTTCTCCACACATTAATCACCGTCTACATTTTAATAGCGCTCACCTGCTAATTAATTGTGTAGCGCTACGTCGGGTCAGCTTCGTTTAACAGTGCCTTGATCTTGACGCGCCTAACCCCGATCAGTCATTGTAAATAAAATTCGCCAGGCAAATGTTCCCATGTGCGAGAAGGGGCAACGTACAAATTAGCCTCGCCGCTAACGCTAACCCCCCTTCATATCTCCAACTTCTCCGGGCGGGATCCTTCTCTCCCAGCCCCATGGAGCTCAAGGTCTTTGTGGATAATAGAAAATGTATGAGATAATCCAATTCAAAGTGTACTGGGCACTTTTGGTCACAGCAAACAGACAGTGCACTGCAAAAACGGTATTTATGCTTTTGGATTCACAATATGAGTCTTTTTTTTTTACAAGTTCAGAGCAGTTTTTCAGACCTAGATTACAGTTTTGAGGTAGTTCAGTTTGATGTTCGGCACAATTTTTGCAAAATTATGTTCTATATTCAAATTATTTTCAGATATACTTAAGATTAATGAAAGTGCTATGTCCTTAATCTACAGGTATTTTTTGCATAAGATAAGAACTTTTACAGCCATCAAGTCATAAATATCCTGAAACAACAAATCTAGTTCAAGTATTAAAGTAGAAGTAGTAGTGGTCCTAGTAGTTGTAACAGTAAGCGTCCTGTCTGAGTGTAACATCTGATAATATATTTTGAAGTTAATAAGGATAAGATAATTTAGATAGACCACAAAAATAAATATATTGATAGACAGATAAATACTTTATTGATCCCAAAGGACACCTAAATCAGTAACGCCAATGTTTCAATTATTGTCTGTTATTAACACACAGCTTTTTTCACTTTTAAACTTTAAGAGTAAAGGTCACTCTGTAAAATGTATTACTCAAGCAGTGTTTTGTCTGAAAACTACTCTAATGCTATGTTTACACTGAAACAAACCACTAAATCCCCAAATCACCGAATCATTGCATCACTGTATCACCGTATCAGAAACGATTTGCGTCCAGACACGTCGTTTCTGTGTCCGCAAGCCTTCCCTTTCCACACAGTTTTGAGCATATTTGTTTACGTTTTACAGAAACGAAACTTAAAACCACATGGCTAATTTGTATAAACTGAGCACTCAAAAATAGCTCGCTATTGTGCGCTGATGCAGTTCAGCTTCTGTCGGACTAAAGGACACGACTCAGTGGAATATGAGTGTTCTTTCTGTGACAGAGGGGTGTTCTGCTAATTGTGGTTCTGTTCTGTTCTTCTGTCGCGTTGGAGATGGTTCCTGTGAAACGTTTCAGAGATTATAAGTCTGCAGATCATACGCATAGACCGTATATATGAATGGACAAATATTCTAGCCTCTGAGCGTTTTGGCGGTAAATTACTTAGACCTGCATCAGCATATCAGCGTTTTCAGGCGTCCACACAGTGCTGGATCAGATCCGTACTCAGATGAATTCGTGGGAGCTGGCAACACCAGATAGTTCCATCTCTGGAGCCGTTTTCCATCGCATTAGTGTGGACAAACACTGCATCTGCAACAAAAACGACTCGAATACGTACTAGTGTGGATGGAGCCTAAGAAGTACACTTTCGATGGGGTTACTCGAGTAAATCTGCTTGATAATTGCACTACCCACCTCTGACAGCTGGATTCATTTTAGTTTTAATACGGATTTTCCCTTTCGACAGTGTATCTTACTTCGATATCTGGTCATTTTGTCTTTCGATTCGTGGTGTGCATTCAAAAATATATACGTGACACACATTTTCACAACAATGCGATGCAACAGTACAATACTAGAGCAGTGGATCTGGAAATCTCCCGGCAGCTCACAGCACATAAAGGGATTTATCCAACATGCAGGAAGGAAGGATATCCAGAACAGCCCCCTGTCTCATACCACAGCCCCCTGCCTCATACCACCAGTGGCAGCCTGATTTAGGTCACTCCACCACATACAAGCAAAGTGGCTCAATACAAGGTTAGACTGGCTCCCATTTTCCATTTGTGCCCCCTCAGAGGAACATGCACGGGATCCTGCAAACCTGCTCTCATGCCCAAATGTGATATCCACGGGGTTTCAGAGCGATCAAAGGTTAGGACGGTTGCCATAGCGATTAACAATTTAACAATTTCAAACTAAATATTATATCGTTTGAATGGGTCCAGGGACAGTGCTGGAGAGACATAGCCTAAAATGTTAAATAACCAGTTACGTTGTTATTGATTTCAACGTAGTTTTATCAATGGACAGAAAAATTGAATCTAAAATAATCTGATAACATCTCAATTTGAATTCTCACGCTGAAGAGTTAACTGTTAAATTTGTATTCCATTTAAAGCAGGATTCCCCAAAAGGTTTGATTTTGGAAACCAATTTTATCCCTGACCGTTCTGAATATTGAGTCTGACCTACTTTTGAAATTAATTGTAAAAATATCTTACCATGACATTGGTGGCACTTTTCCATTGCACGTGACCAGACAGAAAGACTTCAAATGAACTAAATACTAAATTAAAACAAGTAAAACCTTTGGGTGTTGTTTTGCTGTCTCCATTAAGTCGTAGTAAACAGACGTGTGAACACTCCTAATTTTCCCTTTGCGGCTGGCAGAATGTGGAATCTATTGTGAAAAATGCTGCGTCGTCCATTAAATATTAAGGGATTGGATTGAAGCTCGAACATTACCAAACATTTTCTGTGTAATGAATTCTGTTTTGTCACAGATTTTGTTTCAAGTTAATACTCATGAGTTAGTATGTCTACCCAAAAATCATCCAAACTTATGATTATGGCATGAGTACCATTAAGAAGTTGCCAATACGATACATACCTCGATACGTAGACCGCGATGCAATACATATGACAATACAGCGCATTTATATATTTCAAATTGCTTTGAAATAGTTCAATAAAAAATAAAGACTAAATCGTGGTTGTGATACTAAAAGTCTTTGTTAAGCCACAACAAGTTCATATAAAACACAAACATTTTATTCATCAAAACAGTGAAAATGTCAAATGTGTCGCATAAACAAGTTTCCTTCCTCTGAACAAAACTGTAGAGCTGTAACAAAATAATTTAGTAAAATACACCAAAAAATACTCTTGTCGATATACAGTAGCCCATGATATCGATACTGTATCATCACGTTAAACGATACGATATTTTTATATTTTTGCGCACCCTTATCCATGAGGCTGCAGAATACTTGAACCTGGACGTACTGTTAGAAAGTAGAGCCCTGCGGGACCCGACGCAAAACGGTGTGGGACAAATTTTGAAAGCTCATTGCGGTCGTGTGCGGGAGTGGGACTACACTGTGCGGGAGGGGGCGGGTGGGATGATAAACTGCAGTCCCGCAAACTAAATATGAGTGTAAAGTAAAATATACAAATGACGAATCTATGCCTGGATATTTTATTTGGCCTTAATAAAAACATTTTAAGCAGCCTAAATTTGCATATGTGGTCCAATCTTGCACACATTTTAGACAATTCCTTTCTGCTTCTCCGTGTTTGATAGAGCCTAAGAAAGCGAACGTCACTCATCTTGCGGGACTTGCAGGTGGGAGTGGGACTGCACAGTGGAGGCTGGAGCAGACCTCTATTAGAAAGCCCGTTATTAGTTTTGGCCGAAACAGAATATTGATCCAAACGACTTAAAACTTAGAAACGAGTCCTTTGACTTTTTTTCCAAAACTGAAATTGAAACTAATTTAACATTTTAATATGCTGTTTTTGACATTTTCAAAACAATTACTGTGTATCTATCATGGCGATCTAAATCTGTAATGAGTTAACAATTAATACCCCACTGAAATGTAATATCGACTTTTTATTGTAAGATGGCATCAACAGTGGAACAGCGGCTTAAGCATTCACCCACAAAGTAGACGGTCAGGGGTTCGAATCTCCCCTATTGTGTCCCTGGGCAAGGCACCCCCCCCCTTTCCTCTCCTTCTCTTCTCCAGTCCAGTCCCAGTGGTGAACTTGGCTTGTTTCATCGTGCGTGAAAACCTGCCAAAACCACCCGTTCTGGTCCGTCGTGAAAAGCCCAAATAAGAAAAGGATTAGACTATAAAAAACACTATCAATTTATATCAGATTAACCAATGTCCACGAGTCTTTAAAGCCTCTGTGATGTGTCCGACTTTTATCGCGTTTATGCGGCGAGACCGAGAGTGAAAACCCGGTGACCCTTTCTGTCCCTCGCGACAATGACCAAGAGCGAGACCACGCCCCCTTCTGGCTCCTGGGCGCACAGTATATAAAGAATGCAGGTGAGGGCCTTTGTTCTCTCTAGGCAGCTAATGTGTTCAGGGCAGTGGGCACTCCTCCAAAGACTCTCTCTCTCTCTTCGCCACTCTCTCTCTTTTCCTCTCTTCATCTTTCTCTCTCTCCGTCTCCCTCGTTCAGCCCGGCTCAACGGTCCAGAAGGAAGGAGCACCTTATCTAATCCCATGGTTTTATCCTTCAAAAGACTTTTCTCTGCCTCTCCTCCTCTTTGTCCACCCCCCCTCTCTCTGTACTCTTTGTACCCCCCCCACTCTCTCTCTCTCTTTCCCTCTCACTGTCTCTTTCGCTTTCACCTCTTTCCCTCCTTCCCTCTTCTCTTTTAGCCCTTCCTTCTCTCTCTTCTGGCTCTCCTCTGTCTCTCCATACTCTCTCTCTGTCTCTTTCTCTCCTCTCTCACCACCTCCCTCTCTTCTCTCTTCCCCCCCTCTCTCTTTTCTCTTTCTCTTTTCACTCTCATCTCTCCCCCTCTTTCTCCCTCCCCCTCTGTCCCCCCTCTTCCTTTTCCTCATTTCTCTCTCTGTCCCCTCACTTTTCTTTTTAACCACCCCTTCACTCTCCATCCTCCCTTTCACCCCCCCCCTCTAAATCTCTCCCTCTCCCGCTTTGTCTCTCCTCTGTCTCTCCTCACGCTCTCTCCATTCTCACCCTCTCTCCCTCTCTCTCTCTGTCTCTTTCTCTCCTCTCTCACTGTCTCCCCTGCCCCATGCTTACCCCTCTCTCTCTGTCTCTATATTCTGTCTCTCTCTCTCTCTCTCTCTCTGTCTCTATATTCTGTCTCTCTCCCTCTCTCTCTCTCTCTGTCTCTATATTCTGTCTCTCTCTCTCTCTCTCTCTCTCTATATTCTGTCTCTCCCTCTCTCTCTCTCTCTTCTTCTCGTCTCTCCCTCTCTCTCTCTCTCTCTGTCTCTATATTCTGTCTCTCTCTCTCTCTCTCTCTCTCTGTCTCTATATTCTGTCTCTCCTCTCTCTCTCTCTCTTTCTCTCTCTCTCTCTCTCTCTCTCTGTCTCTATATTCTCTCTCTCTCCTCTCTCTCTCTCTCTCTCTGTCTCTATATTCTGTCTCTCTCTCTCTCTCTCTCTCTCTCTCTCTGTCTCTATATTCTGTCTCTCCCTCTCTCTCTCTCTCTGTCTCTATATTCTGTCTCTCTCACTCTCTCTCTCTCTGTCTCTATATTCTGTCTCTCCCTCTCTCTCTCTCTCTCTCTCTCTTATTTCTGTCTCTCCTCTCTCTCTCTCTCTCTGTCTCTATATTCTGTCTCTCCCGCTCTCTCTCTCTCTGTCTCTATATTCTGTCTCTCCCGCTCTCTCTCTCTCTGTCTCTATATTCTGTCTCTCCCGCTCTCTCTCTCTCTCTCTGTCTCTATATTCTGTCTCTCCCGCTCTCTCTCTCTCTCTGTCTCTGTATTCTGTCTCTCCCTCTCTCTCTCTCTCCTCTCTCTGTCTTTCTCTCCCTCCCCCTCTGTCCCCCCTCTTCCTTTTCCTCATTTCTCTCTCTGTCCCCTCGCTTTTCTTTTTAACCACCCCTTCACTCTCCATCCTCCCCTTTCACCCCCCCTCTAAATCTCTCCCTCTCCCGCTTTTTGTCTCTCCTCTGTCTCTCCTCACCCTCTCTCCATTCTCACCCTCTCTCCCTCTCTCTCTCTCTCTGTCTCTTTCTCTCCTCTCTCACTGTCTCCCCTGCCCATGCTTACCCCTCTCTCTCTGTCTCTATATTCTGTCTCTCCCTCTCTCTCTCTCTCTCTGTCTCTATATTCTGTCTCTCTCCCTCTCTCTCTCTCTCTCTGTCTCTATATTTCTGTCTCTCTCTCTCTCTCTCTCTCTCTCTCTCTATATTCTGTCTCTCTCGCTCTCTCTCTCTCTCTGTCTCTATATTCTGTCTCTCCTCTCTCTCTCCTCTCTCTGTCTCTATATTCTGTCTCTCTCTCTCTCTCTCTCTCTCTCTCTCTGTCTCTATATTCTGTCTCTCCCTCTCTCTCTCTCTCTCTCTGTCTCTATATTCTGTCTCTCCCTCTCTCTCTCTCTCTCTGTCTCTATATTCTGTCTCTCCCGCTCTCTCTCTCTCTGTCTCTATATTCTGTCTCTCCCGCTCTCTCTCTCTCTCTCTGTCTCTATATTCTGTCTCTCCCGCTCTCTCTCTCTCTCTGTCTCTATATTCTGTCTCTCCCCTCTCTCTCTCTCTCTCTCTCTGTCTCTCTCTCTCCATCACTTTCTCTCCTTTCTCTCTCCCTCTCTCCTCCCTCTCTTGCTCTGTCCCTCTCTTTCTCTCCATTTTTTCTCTCCCTCTCTTTCTCTCCATCTCTCTCTCTCTCTGTCTTTCTCCCCTCTCTGCTTCTCTCTTTCTCTTCCTCTCTGTCTCTTCCTCTCTTTCATTCTCTCTCTTTCTCTCACTTCCCCACTCTCCCTCTCTCTCTCTCCTTCTCTTTATCTCCCTTCTTCCCCATCTCTCCCGCTTTCTCTCTTCCCCCCCTCTCTCTCCATCTCTTTCTCTCCCTTTCTCTCTCCCTCTCTCTCTCCCTCTCTCACTCTGTCCCTATCTCTCCCTTTCCCTCCATCCCTTTCTCTCTCTCTCTCTCTCTCTCTCTCTCTCTCTCTCTCTCTCTCGATGCGCGGCGCCTTTGAGGAAAAGTGGGATTCAGGGCGAAGAGGAGACAGTCCACGACACTTTCACATCGGACTGATCCGATCTCCTTGGAGACCTCACAAACTCCCACGCCGAGCTTTGAGGACTGTACGCACACACACAATCACCCACCATGCAAATACTATAGATCTACCAGGGACCAAGGCGAGTCCGAGTCCAAACCCAGATTTTTGTCAAGGCAAGATTCTCAAAAATATCTTCATACCTTCTTTATTTACTGTTAATCATAATCAGATCACATTTTGGCCTGTTAATGACTTGGTTGGTGTTTAAGTATCACAAAAAATAATAATAAAACTGAATGAACTGTTGGATTAATTCTTGTGTTTGTTAGAATACACGTCAACATTCTTTTTTTTTCTCTTGTCACTTTCATTAAATTAATAGTTCATTTGCAAAACCAGATTTATTCGTTATTAAAATTTGCAAAATAAATCATGAGTTCAGGATTTGAGGATTTGAATATTTTTATTGCGCTAAAACCGTTTGTCTTTTAAAACACTAATATACAAAGAGTTCATTGGAAGTCTTTGATGGCTTTTTAAATGGCTTCTTATCTGTTTTTTCCACTCTTTTTGGGTGGCTTTTTGACAGTTTTTTCAATAATATTCGATTCATTTTGCATACTTTCAAAACAACAATCACAACATTATCTTATCTTGACTATTTTGGAAGCTTGTTTCCATGGAGATATTACTGTTTTGCCTTGATTATTCCACAGTATGGAAGTGAACTTGGTAAACACAATGGAGACAGGTTAATGGTCAGATCTATGGAGAAGCGAGCCTACACGTGGTAAGACTTTGTGTTTTTAAAGGTATTTTTTGAGCTTTAAACACCTGTAATTGAACAAATGCAAGGGAGATCGTTTAATGCCCTAGTGTGGAACATTCCAGGCAAAGAAATAACATCACCATGGAGACAAGCAAGTAGCAGACTCTCCATCTTAGAAGTTCCACAGTGCACCTTTAAATTTTTACATGGAACATTCAAAACAAAGCTCCACACTGCACTTTTAACTATACTGTATTTTACTTTTTGACAGTTTTCTCAATAATAATCATTTTTCAAACCTTCAAAACAACAATCACAACATTATCTTGTAGACAACAATGCGTCGCCCCCCTGTCCAAACCCACATATCTTAGTTCTGTCCCTCGTGGCCAGTCACCAGCGTCCCAGCGTTATACCGCACACTAACATTAGCATCCCATTTACATGTCACCCCCGCATGTGTACTGACAGCCTGTCAAACTCAAGCAGCCCGTGGGTTCACTCTTTCTCCCTCCTCCTCCTCCTCTTCCTCTTCCTCCTCCTCTGCTCCATCACTCTCTCTTCATCGCCCGCTCTTATCTCCTCTTCTTTCAAATCATGACTCCTAACCTCCTCGTTTCCCCATAGGGAGCTGTATCTTTGCATTGGTTCAAGCGCCGCAGGCTGTGTCTATGCATGTACAAGAGCCCTACATAAGGTTAGATGCGTTTGCTTTGAGCGTGATGGTAAAGATCAGGGTAGCGGAGGTTTTCATAAAAAGCGCCAGCTCCGGTAAGACTAAAAAAATGAAAAGAAAAATGGTGGTAATTAAAGTCAGGGCTCCCATTGAGACAGCTTTCGTGCGCGTCAGCAGTAGACGTGTTACATAACTCGGTATTGGGTTTGCTCATCAGCATATTCTAATGCAGTGATTGGCAAGAGGGCGACCGAAAATTCAGAAGGTTGTTTCATAGAGTTTATTTTAGGGCATCTCATTTACATTTCACTGTGTAATGTGCTTACCTGTCATTACATTTGAATATGAAATACTGTACCTGGGGCTTTCGTATTTAGTTACTGCAGTTAAAGGTGCTTTATGTGAGTTTTTCTGGAAGGTACACCATCTGCTTGTCTTCATGATGTTGTTTCTTTGCCTGGAAAGTTCCACAGTACAGTATTAAAGTTTTAGCAGCAATTCCATTACTGGTGTTTTTCTGTCTCATAAATACCATGAAAACCGTGCATTCTTACTGTGAGCAGGTGTGACCTCTCCACAGATCTGACCTGTAACTTGGCCTGGGGGTTTAACCTAGCCAGGCTGGTGCCACCTAGTGTCTCCAGCGACTAGGTCAGGAATCAGAATATGCTAGACGGTTTGCAAGAACCATGGAAGTTGTAGACCATGTACCGGCCAATCAGCAAAGAGCTGTAAAGCCATGACGTCAAACTCAAGTGCCTGCCTGGGTCCCTTTTGTGGTACAGCACAACAGGAAACAAAGTGGTCGAGATGGATGTAGACGAAGACACATTCTGTGTTGGCAACGATTCCCAAGGATTTAAAGCTGGAACAAAGAGAATGTTTGGTGAATTTTATCAAGGGGAAAGACGTTATTGCCCTTCTTCCAACGGGATTCGATGTATTACATACGTCATGACCAAATAGCAGCAATTGGTTAAATAAAAAAAGTACCCGCCTACTGTCAAGCGAACTAATCCTAATGCTGTGAGGTCAGACGGTTTCCACAAAGTGAAACCGATTTGTGAATCAGACTAGGTTTAACCTGCTTGGCACTACTGAAATAGATATGATAACATTTTGTACTGCTTTAGGAAGAGCATCTGGATTCATTTGGACACTGGTTGTGTAGCATTATAATTTAATACATCGACATTCAGTTTTGTATGAAATGAATCCATACGTGCACCTTCTTCCATCTAGCAATAAAAACATTGTGCATGTTTTGTAACTTTTTTATTGGATGGTCCATAAACTAATATATCGCCATGGAAACAAGCAGGCCAAGTTACAAGTCAGATCTATAAAGATGTGATCCCCCCTCACAAGAACAAAATGCAACGTTTAAGTGCACGACACAAGTTTTATACCTTATTATGGAACATTCAAGGCCAGGCACCAACATTTCAAGTCGAGATCAATTGCCTATATTCTTGGGCCAGTTTAGGTTTTTTCCCCCAAATTATGTCATTATTTAAACTCACCACAGCCACATCACCACTTTTTTCCACCACAAATCCATAAAAGAGCAGTGTAGGCACATTTTTCACAGTTCAAATAAAGCTTTATGGGTATTTTTAGGCTTGAAGGAACTCAAAACATAATATTGGCACGTGCTGGAGATGTACATTGGCCCATCGGTCTATCTCTAATCTCAAGCCACTAAAAGGTTACATAGTGCGGTATTTTCATGAAAAGCGTTTCCAGTTTGTATTGTATAACACTAACTATGTCCAGGGCTGAGTCGATGAAGCCAAGGTTTCTCTGGCATCTCTACAGGTATTAATGATTTCGACTGTTCCGCTGCAGAAAAAGCCAAAACGCCTATTAGTTCAAAATCTATTATTAAAACATACCTTTAAATTGCAGTGCTAACCAAAAACCTATCATTTAGAGATGTACCAATCCAGTTTTTCAGTTCTGATAGCAATACTTTGACTTTAAGCATCTGCTGATACTAGATATTAAACTATACTAGTGTGGGGACAGAAAATTGCACTTATTTCCTGAAAGCACAGTTACCTCAGTACACAAGAGATCCAATTATGTTATACTACGGTGTACGACTACTCTTTATGACTGCTGGACAGCTTTGGATGAGACACTTTGGGCTAAAATCAGCCTCTAAATAGAGTTATTACATCCAATCAAAGGCCCAGCCAAGATATCGACTTTACTATGACAAGTGGAAGAATTACTCAGTTTTATTACTTAAAGGTGCATTGTGTAACTTCTCTGGTGATTGTTTCTGTGACGTTTTGGTGTCATTGCTCTGCCTGGAATATTCCACAGTGTGACATTAAACAGCTTACATTCATTCAATTACAGCTCAGAAATGACTAGAAAAACAGGCATTCTGACTGTGAGCGGGGCTGCCTCGTCACAGATCTGACTTGTGACTTGGTCTGATTTGGTCTCCATGATGATAGAAAAGTTTAATGCCATACTATGAAACATTCCAGATAAAGCAATAACATCTCTATGGTGAAAAGCATTTGATGGACCCTCCACCAGAAAAGTAACACACTGCACCTTGAAGTAAATATACAGATACAGCAGTGAAAGATTAAAGTAAAAGTATCACATGAAAAAATCTATTTAAACCCTTTACGCTGACTGTCACAAATATGCAACAAACTGTTTTTTGTTTTTTGTTGTTGTTGTTGTTGTTTGCTATAGTTGAATTAATAATCTCATCTTAATTTACCATCTACGTAAAAGCAAAAACACACACAAACATTTTTTTATATATACATCTACATAAATTCAGACATAAACGGGTTAAGTAAAACTACTGAAGCACCTGTTTAAAAACTGACTTTAGGAATAAAAAATAGTAGAAAAGTTTTTCAGACTTAGACAGTCTTTATGGATCCACAAGGGAAATTAGTTGGACAGAGTAGCTCACACATCACAATATATTACAATAACACAGAGGAAAAAATAATATAAAAAATGGTAATACACTTCTAAATAAGTATCAGATTGGTATCAACAAGACATGAATTACATAAATGAATGTACAGCAAATAAAAAACAAATATCATATAATATAAATACAGCATATCCCAGTTATTTAGAAGAGGTCATAAGGAAACGGTGCAAAAATGATATGATGATTGACAGAAACACAGGCTTATCTGTTACATAAGTTTTGTTGTACATCTGTATGGAGTATGGTATGAATGTAGAGATTTTTTGAACAGCAAGAATCAAATGTAATGATTTTGATAAAGAAATGTAGCTGATTTTAAGTCATTCAGTTGATTTATTAACTTTTCTAACAATTTTTGGTCAAAGTTGGGACATTAACTCAAATTAAATGTGCTAAAAATAAAGTTTCCACCATTTCAGCAGGTCTCAAACCATAAACAAAAGTACTATTTACTTTTCAGTCCAGATTTTAAATAGGGAGTACAGATACATGCTCTCAAATGTAGTGAAGTAAAAGTAAAAAGTACCCACTGTCAAATTTACTTAAAGGTGCATTGTGTAACTTTTCTGGTGGAGGGCTTGTTAAAGTATTTTCTTCATCGAGATGTTATTGCGTATATAATGTAATGTTTCACGGTATGGCATTAAACGTTTCTGTTTTCATGGAGACTTTAGACTTTAGATCAGGGGTGTCAAACTCATTTTGTTCTGGGGGCCGTATCCAACCGACTTTGATCCCAAAGGGGCCGGATCAGAAAACTCATGTCATATAAACCCCAAAAATAACAATAAGTTCAAATATTTGTGCAGAGAAACACAAATCTATTACAGAAATCTTTTTTTAATTGATGAACTCTTTCTTATTATAATATTATGAACAACCTGAAACTTGAAGAAAAATTCAATTTCAACACAATGTTTTAACATGAACTTGTATGTAAACAGGAATAAGTAAATTTTTCTTGGAAAATCCTGCACTCGGCTCCACTTTTCTCATGTTGGACAGTTTTTCTGATGAGGGTGTCACGGTCAACAGTCAAAACGATCGTCCTTTAAGAGCGTTTGGAAAGAGACAAGTCTTCATTTGTTCTGCTCTGATGGGATGGGCCACAGAGACGCTGGAGACACTGCTGTGATAAGCCCCGCAGAAAATTAACAAGATTTTAATAGAAAATATTATTAAAATATTTTAGTAGAAAATCAGCCAAGGGCCAGATTAAAGGTGTTGGAGGGCCGGATCTGGCCCCCAGGCCTTATGTTTGACACCTGTGCTTTAGAGTTTAGTGCTGTTTTAAGTTTCATAAGGTGTTGGTTTAATACTTAGCCCAGTTTTTTGTTTCATTTTTGTCTTCCACAAGACTCCAAATATACAAGTTAAAGGTGCATTGAGTATCTTCATGAGACCAAACCAAGTTACAAGTCAGATCTGTGGAGAGGCAACCCTGCTCACAGTCAGAATGCCTGTTATTCTAGGTATTTTTGAGCACCTGTAATATAATAAATGTAAGGTCGAGCTGTTTAATGTCACACTGTGGAACATTCCAGGCAGAGCAATGACATATCCATAGGACCCCCATCCAAAAAGTTACATAGTACACCAATTAAAGTACAGATACCTGCAAATTTTACTTACAAATTGCACTTTTACTTTTGTACTTTGACACCTTCCACCACTGACTATGATTATTATATTGTTTAAAAACCTCAAACAAAAGAGAACGTTTTTAAAATGTTTCTTCCTGTTTCTAAAATGTTCATTTGTTTTGCATGGTTGAGTCACTGCTGTTATGCTGATGCGCACAGGAACTCACACGGAAGTCTACAAGGAAATAATCCATCATAAGTCGTCACAAAGTTTTCAAAGTGAGAATTGTACTCCCCAAACTTCTAAGACAAAACCGAAATACAGGCTCTGAAAGCAAAGAGGACAGACAATGCTATTCCCCTGATGATTCTAGCCAGAAAGCAAACCAAAAACACAAAAATGTCAGCTTATTTGTTGAGATGTTTAGGGAGAATCGCTGTGTTATGTGTGTGGTACCTTTTGTTAGATAAGAGCTGTTTGATTCTTCCGACAGCGTGACAGTGCTGCTCCTATGGGTGCTCCTCTTTGGGTGCCGTACGTGACAGGAGCGTGGCAGGGTGCGCTCCGGTGCTAATTTGGACTGCCATTCATTGAAGCCAACTGTCAGCGAGTGCCACAATTACTGTTAAAATCTGGTTCAGACTTTCACTAGTGCCCAGTATTGTCACTCCAGCCTTTCTTCTAACCAACGAATGGAGACGTTTGAAATCCTGGTTTTATATTACAAACCTTATTTTAATTCAACCAGGAGACAGATGAATCATGCAGTTCATTTATTATACACTGTGACACACTGTGCAGGAGTCGAACTTTTTGGAAGCCAGGATTTTTTTTTTCTTCTCTACGTGTTGTAATGCTTAAAATTCATGGCATTTGTAAAGCTGCACTATGTCACTGTTTAGTTGAGGGTCCTTCACCTGCTTGTTTCTATGGAGATGTCATTCCTCTGCCTGGATTGTTCCGCAGTATGGCATTAAACAGCTCTACCTTGCATTTATTCAATTACAGGCGGTTTTATTCCAGAGAAAGCAAAAACATCTCCATGGAGTAAAGTTTGATGAACCCTCCACCAGAAAAGTTACACAACGCACCTTTAATTAAAAGTACAGATACATGATTTTGATAAAGAGCTGATTTTAAGTAATTCAATTGATTAATTTATTTTTCTAGGTATTTTTCTGTAGTTGTTGTTTTTGTTTATGTCTGAAGTTAACTCAAATTAAATGTGCTAAAAAAAAAAAGTCTCCAATATTTCAGCAGGTCTCAAAACAACTTTTTACTTTTCAGTCCAGATCTAAAATATAGTGGAGAAGGAAGTACAGATATATGCTCTCAAATGCAGTGAAGTAAAAGTAAAAAGTACCCACTGTCAAATTCTCTTAAAGGTGCATTGTGTAACTTTTCTGGTGGAGGGCCCGTTAGAGTCTTTTCTCTATGGAGCTGTTATTGCTTCGTTTGTAGAGTAGAGATGTTTAATGTCACACTGTGGAACCTTCCAGGCAAAGCAGTGACATATCCATGGAAACAAGCAGGTGACAGTGCACCAAGGAAAGTACAGATACCTACAAATTAGAAAATATCTTTCTACTTGCAGAAGATACCCAAATTCTAATAGACTGCACTAACAAGATAAACAAGATGAAGAGTGAGCTGTATTAAAATTTCATGCTTGATTTTGATACTAAAGAATAGACCTGATATTCAGTAGTCAATATCGTTTACATTTAGACAATAGAATGTGATTTTCAACATTAAATTAGCATTATATTAGTACTTTCTTTTATATTACCATGTGGTCTTACATCTGTGTTTATACTTGTCTACGTGCTCTTATACTTGTTCTGATCCAGCTCAAGCTCATTCTAAAGTTTCATTTTTGTCCTGTGAATGTGACTTTTTAGTATCAAAACCTGCTCAATACCAGTTTTAGGTTTGATTAACGTCTGCTTTTTAATACTTTTGTCAACCCTAGTGACAAGTGATAATCTACTCTTACTGAAAAAGTTACTTAAATAGGACAAAATTGGACCTGAACAGTTTTCACAATGATCTTGGCCTATTTAAAAAATAGTACAAAACCTCATGGGGAGAAAAGAAAAGTAGTTATTTTGGGTTGAAAAATAACATAGTCTTTTTTATTATAATTCTATTATCAAGCTCCTCTTTTGAAGTAACAGGCATCTTTGTTATAATGTTGTTTCGTCGTCAAAACAGACACGGAGTTGTGTTTTGCATATTTAGGCTGAGTTCTTCTCTCAAACAGAAAACACTCTGTTCCACCTTGTGATGTCATGTGGTATTTGGATGATTGCAGACCTGGAATTGACAATCTCTACCGAACTAAAGGTAAAAAGTAGTTGTTAATTTAAAAACTCCTCCCACTTCATGACATCACAAGGCAATGTAGACAGACTAATATTAAAGAGTTATTTAAACATTTGTGAAAGAAACAAAACAAAACTCCAGGTATGTTTTTGATGAAGTAACATTGTAACATGGGTTAAAGCGAGGGGTGTGCAAAAATATCAAAATATCAATATATCGTATCGTTTAATGTGAAGATACAGTATTGATATTGCTGTATCGATATATTGCCAAGAGAATATTTTTTGATATATTTTACTAAATTATTTTATTACAGCGTTACAGTTTTGTTGCTTGTTTAGAGGAAGCAAATGTTTAAGCAACACATTTGACATTTTCACTGTTTTGATGATGGACGTGTTCTATTAACTGTTTATATTAACTTTAGACAAGTAGTCATTTAACAAACACTTTTAGTATCACAGCCATTATTTAGCCATTATTTTTACTGAACCATATTGAACCGATTTGAAATATATCCCATCGAACCTAAAGATCACTGTATCGAGATATGTATCGTATCGTGGGCTATGTATCGGCAACAGACTCGAGAGCATTTGGACTCGGTCTTGTCTCGGTCTTGAAGGTGCTTGGTCTCGGTCTTATCTAGGACTCGAGGTCTGACAGTCGACGAGTGCGATCATATTTCACTACGGCCGGTAAATGTGCAGAGGCGGCTACATATCCCTGCAAATCCAGTAAGAGAATGTAACTGTAAATGTTATGAACTTGAAAAAAAAAACACTTGATTAACTATGAAGTTGTTTTCTGTAAAATGGGATTAAAGTAGGGGTTCTCAAACTGTGGGTCAGGGTCCAAAAGTCAAAGGGCAGATTACAGCAAAATGTAGTGTTCAATTACTTAAGTGAGTAATCTGTACTTTGGATTACTTGATTTGCTGTAGAGAAGCAAAGACGAGGATAACGTAACATAAGATGGTTTGTCTGCTAAAAGAAAATTAAAAAGCCCAGTTTTACTTATCTGTATTAAAAATATTATTGATAGAAGATAGTCCTGGTTTAGTCCTGTTAAATCCTGTTTTAGTCCTGGTTTAATCTGGTTTTAGACCTGTTTTAGACCTGGTTTAGACCTGGTTTAGATCTGGTTTAGACCTGGTTTGAGTGCTGGTTTAGTCCTGGTTTAGACCTGGTTTAGACCTGGTTTAGATCTAGTTTAGACCTGGTTTTAGACCTGGTTTTAGTCCTGGTTTAGACCTGGTTTAGATCTAGTTTAGATCTAGTTTAGACCTGGTTTTAGTCCTGGTTTAATCCTGGTTTAGTCCTGTTTAAATCCTGTTTTTAGTCCTGGTTTAATCCTGGTTAAGACCTGGTTTAGACCTGGTTTAGTTTCCGGAAATGAGTGTAATTACCGAGTACAGGGGTACAGCCCAAAATGTGAAAGCAGGAAAATACTGCTGTGTAATCCATTTATTTCAACAAAGTAACTGTAATTCAATTACCACTCATTGAAACAGTAACTGTAACCGAATACAGTTACTCATAATTTGTACTCTGATTACATAACTCCGGTACATGTAATCTGTTACTCCCCAACACTGAGTATAGTGGCCTATGTATCGGCAACTTGTTAATGATATCCAGCACTAGTTAAAGCTCCATTCTGTGTAATATAGAGCCTTTAAAAAGCGCACCAGAATGTTCAGCTTGATCTGATGAGCTCTCCCTGACTAAACTTAAACAAACTTTAATTAATTTCACATGTAATCTGCTGCACAATAATTTTACATTCGCTATTTCTGTCTCTATATCAGATTTACCACCAAGCCTATTTAATACTTCACATCATGCCGTTATGAGATTTTTCCAAACGAGCAGCAGAATTAGGCATGTACAGTGCATCTCCTCCCGCCTCCACCACGCCTGCATTCTCACACAATGTTCTAGTCTAACATTTCCAGCCTGTTCTGAGCCCATCATGTGATCTGCCCTTAGGGGTGTAAATGATCTGTTTAGCATGTCAGCAGCATGGCGAGGAATCCCAAACACAATATAACTGTTTACTCAACTTGCTGCGCGTTCTGATTGCTCACACAGGATCTTGATTGAGAAACGCGTTGCTCTTCCTGCACTTGTAATGAGGTGCTAATGGCTACAGATGGAAAAGTGCCTGGCGTGATGATGTAAGCGCGCGGAAACTACCTGGGAGTTGTTGTTTTAATGGAGCGAAGGTACGGGAAGTCGGAAGGGCCAAAAGACAAGATGAAAGAGTGATTAGAAGAGGGCTAAATAGCTTGGATGCGGAGCCAGATTGCCACTATGACTTCTAGTGTGTAGCCATTAGCGTTTGTAGTGCTAATTGAACTGCTAAAGATAGACTGTATAAACTTTTGCTTTCTGCGTTTCACTTCTGAGGCCAGCAAATTACCTGCCAGCAGTTGGTATGGGAAGTCAGGAGGGCCAAATGACATTATAAGAGGCTATAATTGTTCTGAATCAAAGCCAGAATGCAAAAACAATGCATTAGTTAGAAGTACCTTATAATAACTATAATTTTAATAGCCTTAAAGGTCCTATATTACACAAAACGGACTCTTGTGAGCTTTAAGACATGTTATAATGTTCTTACTTCATCAAAAACAGACCTGGAGTTGTGTTTTGTTTCATTCACATGTTTGAGTAACCCTTTATTATTATTCGTTCTACGTCTCCAAAGCTCAAAATTCTCTGTTCTACCTTGTGATGTCATGAAGCAGTAGTTTTCAAGTTAACAGCAAACTTTTACTTTTAGTTCAGAATAGATTGGCAGTTCAAGGTTGAAATTGTCCACATGTGAAGGTATGTGGAGAAAACATAGTAAAGTACTTCCTGTACTTGACATCACGAGGTGGAACAGAGTGTTTTCTGTTTGAGAGAAGAACTCAGCCTAAATATGCAAAACACAACTCCGGGTCTGTTTTGATGAGAAAACAATATAATAACAAAGATGCCTGTTACTTCAAAAGAGGAGCTTGATACTAGACTTATAATAAAAAAGACTATGTTATCGTAGTTTAAATACGCAGGATTTATATGATAAATATGTGTGAATGAAACAAAACTCTATATATTTTATGTTATTAGGTTCTTTTTTCAGACAAAGAGTTTGTTTTCATACCAGACAGTTTGGACTGCTCACTAGTGGTTTTCCTCAGAATGGTCACGTGATGTTGTTGTGACGTGTCTGCTCAGCTGATTTAAACACATTTTGGCTTTGTCGACAGGACAGCTCCATCTGCAGTCCGACTTCCTCAGGACAGTATCCTAGGTGTGTCAGAGTAAAAAAGCCCCCTCGTCCCGGTTTATAGTCTTGTTGGCACGTTTCTGTATTTTGATTGCCTCTTTTATCCAGCGACGGTGTTTGTTTTCCTTTGTCCCAGTGATGTTTGTTCTGTCCCAATCCATAATGTGGTTCTGTCTTTTACAGTGTCAGAAATGGCTGAGTTGAGTTGTTCCTGTTCTGCTTTGTGTTTTGTTGCTCGTGTTTCGCCTTCAGTGTTTCCTTCTCGCATTCTGTCCTGTGCTCCTATTTTTGTGTACTGAACGCCCTCCCTGTTTCCCCAGGCTACAAAAACAACCTAATAACATAATATATATATATATATATAAGACCAAATGAACCTTACTAGACTAAAATCCTGGGTATGTTTTTAATGAGGAAACAACGTTATAACATAACAGATTAGAAAACAACGCAATACCTGTAAATTTATTTTTTTTTTTCCTGGAAAATAGGTGATATCAGTCATTTTTTAAAGTATAAATTTGTTTTTCATGATTTGATTCATTTTCCTTCTACCAGTGCCTCTGGACAACCTGCCAGAATTCCACCTTTAGATCTTGAGTGAGGATCTTGGAATTACCTATGGCGGGGGATTAGCCTACTGCATGGGGTTGATAGGGAAATGGGAGCACCCTAGGGAGGCCCACCCAGACAAGAGCTCAACATGCATGGTGCAAGGTGAGAGTTTTACCTGTGATCTTCATAGGAGACGACAGTGCGTGCCAACATTGAGCCATTTCCTGGCTTGGAAATGGCCCAATGAGTGGCTTGTTCTTATATATTGTATTCAATAAATCCTGTATTTCACTTACACTTTTTGTCCTTTCAAAATGCTAAACCTTAATCATGAAACAGTTTCTAATTGATCTACAAACATTTCTTGCCTGTTCTACTTTAGATGTTGCGAGGACTTGGTGAAGCTATCATTTTCACAGCCTTATCCCTGAACATAAAGTAATTAGTGATGCTTTTTCTGGAATATACTTATAATCTAAGACATGCTTAGACAGTTACATCACATTTTTTGTTCATTTCAGATTGCAATATCATGTTTTCACAGTTAACTATATAATGCAACATGCTCGCTTTTCAAATGTTGTTGCCTTCTCTCAAACTTTTTGAATGTTCTGCTTGTGGCGTATCTGTCCTGGGGTCGTCACAGCCTTTTCAAACCCAGCTCTGTTTCTGAAATGTGGCCAATTAATCTAATTAGATGCAAAATTAATATGCAAAACACTGCAGGCTGGAGGCCAGATGATCTGCTGTGGCGACACTGGAGGGGGGAACCAAATGAAAAGACTTTATTAAATGGAAAAGACTTAATTAAACTGAAACAAAACTCAATGTCAGTATTATAAACAACATTCATCGTAATATTGTTAACATTTTATAGTATAGCTTGTAATAACTACCCCATAATGAACAAATGGTTTAATTACAAAAGATTCAGGCTTGGTAACTAGCTTCTTAATTAAGTAGTTACTTAGACAGTAGCTACTTCTTAAAGACATGAAAAACAGAAGCAGCTCATTTTAAATGTTTTGCAGTGGGTCAAAGTTATTCTTCACTTCTCGTATGCATTCCTAATTATTCACCACGATGAGATAAGAAGTGCTTTTCACAACTCTCACAGGCCAGAGCGGACAACTAGCATGCTAACACACACTTCCTGAGCACAAGAGACATATTTTGACCTCAAGAACTGCTTATACAATATATCTGAACTGGGGCAAGACAGATTTAGTTGAAGTACACGGAAAAGACCAATTTTATTAAGCCTAATTAAAGTGGTAGGTAGTGTCGTAGTACTTGAGACTCGGCCTCGAGACCTCGAGAAGGTTTTGATCTCATCTCGGACTCGAGCGCATTTGGACAATGTCTTGTCCCGGTCTTGAAGGCGCTTGGTCTCAGTCTTGTCTCGGATTCAAGGTCTGACAGTTGACGAGTGCGATCATATTTCACTACAAAATATCCCTGCAAAATCAGAAAGATAATGTAAATATAAATGTTATAAACTTGGGGAAAAAAAACACTTGATTCACTTTGAAGTAGTTTTTTGTAATGTGGGATTAATGTTGGTGGGTCAGTGTCCAAAAAATGGTGCAGAGGGGTGTTTCAGTGGGGTACAGTTTGCTTGTCTTATTTTAGGCCTAAATGAGCATTAACCAGATAAAATGGAGATAGATTTATAAAAACATTGACATATATGTGCCAAATTAAATGTAAAATACAAATAAATGTAGGAAATAACAAAGCTGGTCTCGATTTGGTTTCGACGGGCTGTGATCTTGGTCTTGTCTCAGTCTCGACCTTTAAAAGTCATGGTCTTGTCTTGGTCTGGACTCTCAGAGGTCTAAGGCTACGTTCAGACTGCAGGGCTTAATGCTCAATTCCGATTTTTTTGTGAAATCTGATGTTTTTGCGAGGTCGCTCACATTTCCAATTAAATGCAACTTGTATGTGATCTCCAGTGTGAACAGTAAACGGCCCGAAAGTGTCCCGCATGCGCACTGGAGGACATGATGACGTCATCCACAGCGAGCGTGCTCTGTGTTTATTTTTACAGTTCCTCTTGTACCGGAGCCAGAACATGTAAAACTTACTTGTTTTAAGGAGGAGATTGAGAAGGACAAGGTTTTTGGCCGTGGTGTTTTATGGGGCAGTGGCAGCAACGTCCGCTGAAAGGAACGTGTGGATGCGCAGATGTAGCCAAGAGTGGTGAGTGGCGATGTGCTTCGCTTCAGTGACACGGAGTTCATTCACAATTTTCGCCTACTTCAGCGCAGAATAGTGACTTTTGTGGCTTGTTGATAACGTGTAGGTCAGATGAATGCGCTTTGACCGTTCAGACTGAAGTCGCATGTCAAGAGATCGGATATGTATCGGTTTCAGGACCACATGTCGAAGTGGCCTGGGTCACATTTGAAAAAAATCGGATCTGTGTCGTTCAGACTGTCATTAAAAGATCAGATACAGGTCACATAGGGGCCAGAAAATTGGATTTGGGTCACTTCAGGCTGCAGTCTGAACGTAGTCTTCTCCTGGTCTCGGGACCCTGTGGTCTCAGACTGGTCCTGGTCTCGATTAGTGCGGTCTTGACTGCAACACTAGTGGTAGGATTGTAAAATGATTAGAAAGTTTTCCAATATTTGCAAACCATTCATTTAAAGTTTTTTCAGCCCAAATGTTTCGCCTTGTATCCGTACATATGGACACCTCCTATTCTCGTGTATAATGAGCGCGCCAGGTTTGCTAGCGACATTGTGTAACATCTGTTGGTTCTGCATTATTAAGCCCCATTAGCATAGAGTAAAATGAGGGTTTGTTTACAGTGGCCCCCTTCCTGATGAGTGCGGGCTAGTGGGGCGTCCGTGGCTGGCTGCCTCTTACATATTTTCCCCCTCGCCTTGTCTCATAGATTACAATGCAAATGATTCACTCTGTCTTGCTTTTGTTTGACTTTCCGCTCCCACTGTTTGGAAATCTACAGGGGATATTTTTGGAACAGGATGAAAAACTGGTTTCATTATTGTCTTCCAAATTCATCTGCAAGAGTTGGACCACGAGCCAAGTGTGGAAAAATGAAAATGTTGATAAACTTTTTTTTTTTTTTTTCGCTGGACAGTTTGAATTACCTAGACACATAATTCCTGACTTGGCCTTGGTTCAGTCGTGGTATAGGCCTCATCAGGTTCTGGTTTAATACTTGATTACTTCATGTGAACTGCTTTAGCCTTGATTAATCAGATCTGTGTTCCTAAATTATACTCTTGGTTTAAACCGGCACTTTTTGGTTTTAAAATAAAAATTACAATTTAGAAGACTGGAAGAATTAAAGTTTTATCTTCCAAATTCATCTGCAAGAATCTAAGTACAAGCCAAGTTTGGGAAAATTATAATTCATTAATGATTCATCCTGAAAAAAGTAAAAGCATGAATTAAGATAAATTAGCCCTGCCTTGGTCCTGGTTTAATCCTGGTTTAATACTTGATTGCTTCATTATGGTTTTAGACTTGCTTTAGAGCTGATATTGCCAAATTGTATTCCTAAATGCTCCTCATTTAGACTTGCACACTTTGGTCCATTAACAGTGTAATTTGGAAAGGAGAAAAAAATACATTTTGTCTTCCAAATTCTTCCGCAAGACGCAAGAGTATACCAACCAAGTTTGGAAAAATGAAAATGGCAATAAACTGATTTTATTTCAAATCTTGTCATGTCCATGGTTCAGACTTTAGAGTTTAGTGCTGGTTTAAATCTCATAAGGTCTTGGTTTAATCTTAGCCCAGTTCTTTGTTTCATTTTTGTCTTCCAAATTCTTCCACAAGAAGATCTGTAATTGAACAAATGTAAGGTAGAGCTGCTTAATGTCACACTGTGGAACATTCCAGGCAGAGTAATGGCATTTCCGTAGAAACAAGCAGATTACAGACCACCAATTATTAATAATATTGTTATAGTGCACCTTTAAATCTGTAGAAATGAAAAATGAAAATGTGGAACTTCTTTTGTTCAAATCAGTTCAATTCCTTTATTGTCATTGTCATATAAAAAACAACAAAATTATATTAGCGCAACATACAGACTGCATAGTATTTTAAAAGTACATAATAGTGTAGAGCACCAAACCTATGACACCCACCCCTTAAACATTACACATTAGAACACAGCACTAGTAATATCAGTGCAGCAGCAAAGGGGCATATCAACAAATCACAACAAAAGCACCATAACAATTGGGACATAAAGGACAGGGGACAGATGTGTGTTGGACTGTTAAGTCTCACCTTGAGAAAATCATAAAATGTAATAGATTACTTAGTCCTGCCTTAGACTTGGTTTAGTCCTGGTTTAGGTCTTACTAGGAGACAGAGTTGGTTTAGACCTGGTGTAGCCCTGATACAGTTATGTTTTATTCTTACCCTTGTGGTATGGACTTGTATATTGTGGTCCATTCAAACTGTAATTTGTATGCCTGGAAAAATGTCATAGTGTTCCAAATTCTTCCCTAAGACTCAGAGTATACAAGCCAAGTTCAGAAAAATAAAAATGTTAATAAACATTTGCTGGGCAGTTAAATCTTGCCTAAAAAAAAAAAAAAGAAAAAAGATAAATCAAACAAGATAATAAAACAGATAACTAAATTCTGCCTTAGTCCTGGTTTATACCTAGTTTAATCCTGGTTTAGCCCTGATGTGTAATCGTTCGTGAATTATTCCTGGTTTAGACGTGCACATTTTCATCCATACAAACAAACAAGCCAAGTTTGTAGAAATAAAAATGTCGATAAACTTATTTTTGTCAGACAGTTTAGTCTCACCTCCAAAAAATAAATTTATAAAAAACTACTTTCACCTCACTCCATCTCCCAAGCGCATCTTTTGCTCCTCTTTATTTTAAATGCCAACTTCCTGGCCGGGGAGTTCACTGCGCCAGAGGGCATCCTTAACACAGGGAGAGTCCTGACGCTAAAGGCCAATGTGTCTCTGTAATACTGGCCCGGACACGCTCCTGCTGGGACCATCCGCGCACACTTTATTTCCTCCTCCTGGTTGACTCATAGCTCCAAAAGTAATCCCCAACTGCCCTCAAAACTTTTTCTCCCAGACATGTCTCTCAACCACACCCACTGCTTTATTATAGGTGCGCCTCGTATCCAATAAAGAGGGCCCACAGTGGCTGTAGAGACGCTGATGGGTAGAGATTAGTAGTAGCAAGTGGGTATTTGAGTTGCAGTTGCTTTCATTTAGGATTCTCCTCCTCTGACTTCTGGTACCGCTACGGCATATCGTCCACATATGAATAATTTAAAGGGTATTTTCAGCTTTTGGAATCATATATAAACATAAAGGTGCTCTGTGTAGCTTTTCTGGTGGGTAACATTTCCTAAGGAGTTTCTGAATTACTTCTTGCTCCAAGTAACAGCAGTTTTGGTACCATAGAGTTTGAATGAGCTGAACCATGACTTGGCAGATTTTGAACCAGATGCCCTTTCTTTAGCAGTTTGCCAAACAGGACTGAGGTAAAGGTGGGACCAATTTGTTGTTTTGCAAGTCTCAAGTAAGTCTCAAGTGTTTGACCTCAAGTCCGAGTCAAGTTGCAAGTCAAATACAGGCAAGTCCAAGTCGAGTCTCTGGCTCATAGTCAAGTCCAAGTCATCTGCTTTGAGCTTCAAATCACTTCAAGTCTTTAAACCAAAGTACCAAATATAGCTTAGATTTTTGCAGCTTATAAGAATTTTAAACTAAATTGTACTTAAAAATCAGAGTATGAGTATTTATAGAGTGTATAAGAGTTGTAGACATGTATTTTTTTCTTTTTTAAATGTCTTGACAAGATCTTAGAGTGAATCATTATAGGCAGAATAGAACGAATTAAGATTTAAAAGTGCTTCTCAAGTCTTCTCAAGTCACAGGCCTCAAGACCAAGTCGAGTCCCAAGTCTTAGTCTATTTTATCAAGTCAAGTCTCAACTCCTAAAAATAGTGACTCAAGTCTGATTCAAGTCCAAATCACGACTTGCAAATCTCCACCTCTGGTTTGAGGACACGCGCTCGGGCAAGATTAGAACCACTGAGCTTCTTGTTGGAGGGCAAACATTCAATCTGTACATGGGTTTCCACTTCCTATGTGGCATTTTGAGGACTTGTAATATTTTGTTTTAAAGATTTTATTTTGGATCTTATTTGATTTTACTAGCTTTATTGTCTTAACGAGAAATAGTTGAGTTAAACTATTGTTTGTTTGTTTTTTCATATACTGTATATCTGCAGCACTTTGGAAACTGTTTTGTTTATGAAATGTGCTCTATAAATACAGTGGATTGGATTAAATTGTTAATTGCTATGGTAACAGTCCAAATGTTGCACCATTCTGAAACCCATGGATTTTCCCCTCTTTGAATTTTATCTTAAATATACTTGAAATAATTAAGTTTTCTTACTGATATTGGTTAATTAACTATTTGTATTGATAAGAAAATGCACATATAATTTTATAATCCGGTAGTGGCAGAGTGGTTAGCTCCTGGCTGTAAAAGGTTCCAGGTTTTGTGTGGGATATTTGCACTAATCTGTCCCCCACTGCTGCTGACATGAAGCCCACTGCTACAGAGAGGAGCAGCCAACACACAGGAACATGGAATATCACTATGACGACGGGAATCAACCGAAACTCTCTGACTGAGGAGACGTGGGTAGAGCAGCTAAACTTTGTAGGTAAGAGTAACAATTGTTAGGCAAAAGCACAATGTAGAAAATTACTCTTGGAACTAAATAAGAGTAAAACAGTATTTGGGGAAAGTACTACTCAAGTTAGAGTGACTGTCTACTAACAACATTTGAGTTGAAGTTATGTCTTTTTATTGCTAAAAATACACTGAAAAACTTACTGTGAGCAGGGTTGTCTCTCCCCAGATTTGATTTGTAAATACCATATTGTGGAACATTCCAGGCAAAGCAATAATATTTCCATGGAAACAAGCAGATATGGACAAAAGTTATATAGTGCACTTCAAGGGATAGTCCAGAATTTTGGACATAGAACCTCATTTCCTAGTGAGCCAGAGTGTTGGAGATGTGTGGAGACACTTTTTTAAATATTCTATCCAGTTCTTGTATTTGCAGAGGTCGCTGATGCTAGGCTAGTGCATGTCAATGGCCATAGTTAGCCTGCTACTAAAAACACCCACTCCACAAAACACCCGAGGCAAAACAATTGTAACGCCAAACTGTTGATGTAAATGTCTGTGTCGATAGAATAATCTTAGAAGTAAAACCAACCTTGCTTTTGAAGGACTTATGTCACAGCAGTAACGAGCTGTACTTCCTGATTGACAACGGCAGACTGATATATGAGAAAATAGTCCCTCAAAGTGACAATTCATGTGATGCAAGGTTAGTTTTATTTCAAACATTTTTCTATCAAAACAGACATTTACATCGACAGTCTGGTGTAATAACAGATTTGCTTTGGGTGTTTTGTGGAGTGGGTAAGACTGTTTTTAGTGTCAGGCTAACTATGGCCATTGACATGCGCTAGCCTAGCACCAACGACCTCTTCAAATACAAGGACTGGATGGGATACTTTTTAAAAAAGTGTCTCCACATGTCCCCAAATTTCTGCATTGTCCCTTTAATGTAATCATAAGAACAAGCATTAAATAATACATAAATCTGGTATTACCAAAGCATAAATCACAAAAATGAGAAACACAAATGTTCAAATCATTTAATCAAGTGAAACTTTCAATACTTGTAGATTTATTTACAGTGTGAAGTGTAATGGAAAACTTTTACACACATAAGAGTACTGTTACACAATACATTAAATTAAATATATTACCTGAGTAAAAGTATGGTGTCTGAAATGTACAATTTGGTTAAAAAAGAAAGAAAAATAAAAGTACCCACCTCTGCAGATTGATGAGAATACTTGAACCACCTGAATTTCCCCTTGGGGATCAATAAAGTCGTATCTATCTATCTATTTCCAATTTAAAAAGTTACATTTTATGGCAGTTTTGTTTCAAACTCATCTCCTCTCCTCCTTCATATTCATGCCTTGAGTGTGTCTAATCCTTCAGAGTAGACCTTTTTCCATTGGCTTGCACTATTCCACTGTCTCCGAGGCGCATCCAGACAACAGCAGCACAAGTGTTATTATCAGAAAGCAGATGGTTTATACTCACCCCGGGTCCCATCAGAGCACCAGGCCCAGAAAAGGGTCTCTTCTTCCTCTCATCAAGCACAATGAACACAGTGGCCCAGCCTTGTGCTCCAGTATTAACAAGAGCTGTGAGGAGCCTGAGTGCACATGACAATGGAGTCTGTTATAGGAGGTATTGAAAGGCTCTGGCAGGGCTCCTCATATTCTGGACTTGGATCTCAGCGATGTCTCCTTTCTCATTTTCACTCTTTCATCTTTGAGCCTGTTCTACTTTCTTCTCAAAGCCCTGATGCATAATTTTCTGCAGTGACACCAAGTAAAAAGTAGAAGCCTTTTTTCAGTTATTCTCGGTAGGATTTGGTCATTGGGTTAATTCTGGTTCGGACCGCTGTGTATTGTTGTTATGACCTTGGGCAAGACACTTCATCCAGCTTGTCTAGTATAAATGTGGCTTGTGCGAGATTGTTGGTGTGCAAAATTGTAACTTAATAATAAATAACTACACCGAAATTAGTCTTAAAAGGATCCCCGACTACTCAATACCAAAAAACTCAACTATGTATAGGATCTGTGATATATACAATCACTAGTAGTTTGCCATATTTGTTTATGTCGCAAAGCATTCTGGGTAGCGTCGTCACAAGGTTGTTGTCTTCTGTCATCGGGTTCAACTTGTGCTTAAGTGCCGTTTTGCTGACGCCACTGCGCACTTTCGGTTCTAATTTCTAGTCTGGTAATTTCATGTAATTTCCTCTCCAAGACTAAAACAGGACTAAACCAGGACTTAACCAGGAGGGCTAAACCAGGACTGAATCAGGACTAAAATAAGACTAAACCAGGACTAAACTAGGACTAATCTAGGACTAAAACAGGACTGAAGTAGGACTAAAACAGGACTGAACTAGGACAAAAACAGGACTGACGTAGGACTAAAACAGGACTAAACAGAACTGAACCAAGACTAAAACAGGACTAAACCAGGACTGACCATTAGGGCTAAACCAGGACTGAATCAGGACTAAAACAGGACTGAAGTAGGACTAAAACAGGACTGAACTAGGACTAAAACTGGATTGAAATAGGACTAAAACAGAACTAAAACAGGACTAAACAGAACTGAACCAAGACTAAAACACGACTAAAACAAGACTTAACCAGGGGGGCTAAACCAGGACTGAACTCAGGACTAAAACAGGAGAGAAGTAGGACTAAAACATTACTAAAACAGGACTGAACTAGGACTAAAACAGGACAGAAGTAGGACTAAAACAGGACTAAAACAGGACTGAACTAGGACTAAAACAGGACTGAAGTAGGACTAAAACAGGGCTAAAACAGGACTAAAACAGGGCTAAACCAGTTGCACAGTCACTATTGATTGTGACCAGCTCTTTCTTTGTCACCTCTGATCGTCTTCATGCTCATCATTTACAGTATTGTCCGCCGAGTTGTCCTCCAAACCTGACGTGCGCTCAGGTTCAAACTGAAAAGGCCGAACAGAAGCTATGTCCATCTTGCCGAGACTCTTCATCAACAGAGACGGCGAATCCAAGCAACCAGCTGACAACACTACCCAGAAGGCTTTGCAACGTAAACAAATATGGCAAACTACTAGTGATCATATTTTCTCCTTTTTTGGTATTTTTTGGTATTACGCATTTATAACTGGTGCCAACGTTAATCATATAAGACCAGCATGTCAAAGTAGCTGGGAATCCTTTTAATAAAACATGAATAGATACTTCATTAAAGGTCTTATTTTGCGCTTTTTTGTGATCTATGTTATAATGTTTCTTCATTAAAAACATACCTGGAGTACATACATGTTTGTTTGTTTTTTCATTCACACATGTTTAACTCTGTTCCACCTTGTGATGTCATGTAATAGTACAGGAAGTGCTCCACATACACCTTCACTAGAATCATTTGGATGATTTCAGCTCTGGAATTGCCAATCTCTACTGAACTAAAGATAAAAGGTAACTAACATGATATGACATCACAAGGTGGAACAAGGCATTTTGAGCTCTGGAGATGTAGACATAATAATAAAAGGTTAATCAAACACGTGTGAATGAAACAAAACACAGTTCCAGGTCTGTTTTTGATGAGGTAAGAGCTTACAAGAGTCAGTTTTGCATATGGCATCTTTAACTGTATTAGTACAAACGTGAAATCTCTGTCTGGCCTTAAAACATAACTTGCCCAGTATTGTTTTGCACATTTGCATGCATAATATTTCTCTTCCTCTCTGGCCTTTGCTTTAATCCTCGGTAATACCCAGTGCTGGTGGCTGGCTCTTTTATTAAAGGTGGGGTGTTAATCAGATGCCCTGCAGACGGAGGCGACGGAGGCGATGAGAGGAGGAGGTGGAGCGTATAGAGGATCGATCACTCACATGTGATGAAGGGGAGGCCATAGTGATAAATATAAACAGGAGAGGGCAGGTTAGGGACTATGTTAAATCATAATGAGGATGCCATCGGCTGTTATAGACCTCTGCATGAGTGATGAACTTCAATGACGGAAGTAGCAGATTTCAATGTTATTTTTTTTTACACAAATCATTAAGTAATTTGAGCTCATATGACATGTGTCTGGCTGTGGGAGATATGGTCCGACATGTTTTTTATTTTAATCTACCTACATCTCAGTCTGGTAAATGTTATCTTACTATAATATGATTTGAAATTGTGGGTTACACAAATTAAGAAAATTATGTTCAATTATGTTACATTGCGCATATGATGTTTCTTTAAAAAATCTTACCTTTATTGTGTTTATAATACTGGTAATAAATGAAAGGTGCACTATGTAACTTATCTGGTGCAGGCTCCGCCATTTGAGATGTTATTGTTTTTCCAGAAATGTTTCTCAGTATGCTCAGAATGGCAGTGAACTCATCCATGTGGCATTTATTCAGGTGTTTTAATTGCTCACAGATACCTTGAAAAACATGCTTTCTTACTATGCATGGAGTCGTCCTTCACATTGGCCTAGTGGCGTGCCATAGTTTGGAACACTCCAAAACTCCAAAACTTTGTCGTCTATATCTAACTATGGCATCCTCCACTAGAAAAGTTACATAGTGTGCCTTTAAATAAATGTTATATTGTCAAACTTACAGCTATACTAAGACTGTGCAATCAACTGAATTTTGATCACAATGTCTATTTGTGTGTAAAAAGATCTTCAAGCTCATATAATCGAGTTGAAATGATTTATAAAGCTTAACCAAGTTTATTTGGGGATATTTTTATATAAATAAGAGAGAGATAGAGATAGAGATTGTCGAAAAGCTGGATATATAGTTTATTTTGGATACATTTATGTTTTTCTATGCCTTATTTTAGGTTCAAAGTATATTTTATTCATTTTATGTGTTATACATCACAAAACTGCTCTAAGGTGCATATTTGTAGTCTATATTTATTTTCAGCTTGAAAGTTTTGCATAAATTATCAATAACAAAAGTGTTTTGTGTGTGTGTGAGAGAGAGAGAGAGAGAAATGCTGAATAAATGCATAGTGTAACTAAAAAATAATAATTTGAATAATCTTGATTTCAATATTTACTAAAATAATCATGACAATGTTTTTTTCATAATCAAGCAGCCCTAAGAAATACTAAACATTATTTGGTTTGTATGTCCCATAGCTAAATGACCTCTTGTATTGAACAGGATGTCAATGAAACCTCAGAGAGCTCCAAACATGTTTAAAAATGCATGTATAGTTTGATGCTCACGTTGGTGGAGTCAGTTCAGCCTTTAATGAAAAGCATACACCTGAGAATGCCATTGTGCTGCTGGGGGCAGCTCTGATTCAGTGTAATGCAGATGTAATAGCTCATCCCCACCTGTCAGGGCGCCGTGACTCTGTCAGGGACACACGACCTCTGTAAAGGTCAGCTCCGGACATCTGCATTTTAATATATAAGACCGCTGGAGGGGAGAGAGGGGGAGGGAGGGAGGACAGATGTGAGGATGATGCAGCTCTGGTAATGCAATACAAATCAGAAAAGTAAACAGGTGAGGGCGTAGAGAACGGAGAGTCACATAAATAATGTAATTCTGTTTAAGTAAGAGAGTAAGAGGGGAGAGAGAGAGAGAGAGAGTCTTTGGTTAACTAGAACTTGTGCTCTCTTTCTTGTTTCTGAGAACACATTTATCAATAATGCTGCTTGATTTTGAGTTTAGGTCAGAGACTTTTTAAACTCCACGCCTAAAACAGTATGTTGTTTACAGGCAAAATCAAAGTGGGTGAGAAAATAGACTGTTTTAGTACGTCTGTGCAAAACTCTTCAAAAAGAAATCAATTTAAAGTTCCACCATGTAACCGTGGGGATCTACCACTTTCTCAAACATATTATTGCTTTTTATGGAATCTCCCACAGTTTGACACTAAATGTATTTTATATTTTTTTCAATTACAGTTTTTTATTGCTTAATAATACCTTAAAAACATGCATTCTTGCTGCAAGAGTGTAGGTTTGGTCTTACCCCCAATATGTTTTATGAATTCATATGTTTTATGAATTCTTTCCAAAAACACAGAGTCTGGGCAGGTCCAAAATAAGTGAGAGGTAGTTTCATTTTTCAGTTTGCAAAATGCACACTTTGTGTCCATTGCCCTTCTAAGATGATTCTTTAGTGGATAACAGCGATGTAGAGGTTTGTAGTAGATTTCCCTTTCCTTGTTGGTGATGAGATATTTGTGAGGTAATGTCAGTATATTTTCCCATGGAATATTGTCAGTAAAGTCGGGCTGCTCACAGCACATGTTTGGGAGGAGCACTTGTGGTGATAGTCGCTCTTTTTCTGCGGCGACTCATTATAAGTTTCATTGAAGATGAAACCAAATAAGTTCTTATTGAAAAGTTTTTCAAAGTTTGGTGCAGTGTCTTCATTCACGCTCAAGCCGCCATCTTCAGGTGCGGCCCTGTCCTGCCGCTTCCCCAGTTTAGGCTCCTGGCACCACTAATGACATCACTCTGTTGCAGCCAATGAAATAGCGGCAATAGTAACCCTGTCGTCATATCTGAATACATCTCAGAACGTCTAATAAACAAAATGTGAACTTAAACATTAATGCTATTGAGTTTGGAATAATATTGTACTAAATGTATATTTTTGTTTCTTAAACTAAAATGGCAAATATTGGTAGGGACTATTTTGTCTTCCCCAAATACTGGTTGTGACGCGTCCCCACCGTTCCTATGTAAACCTACACCCTTGTCTTACTGAGAGTGAAGTCGCTTCTCCACAGATCTGACTCTCAGTGCATAATCAAGTACTAAAACGGGACTAAAGACATGCAATTGTGAATCAGTGTAATATTTTTCTTTTATTAGACACACATTAAAATCTTGTATACCTGCTAATTGTATTCACAGTATTCAGTTCAACACTATTTACTTATTGTTCATATATGAGACACAGTGGCCAAGTAATTTCCCTGGTGGATCATTAGGTCTAATCTAGTTTAACTAAATCAGCACAAAACCAAGACTAATTGACTCGGGACCTACCAGAATTTAACCTATATTAACTATTAACTATTTAACTAGAACGAGGACCATTTCAAGTACATGACAAGGATTAATTTATAGGACTACATCAGGACTAGAGCAAAACTGAACACGCATTTTGATATGTGAAAATGTTTAATATTTACAAACACCCTCGTCATTGTAAAGTAGACTGTTTTAATTATGTTTGTGCAGCGGGCGCAGATGGCATAATGAACGCGGCGGGGGGCAGGTACAGTGATTACAATGCTGATGAGTAAATGGAGGGAGATGGAGCCAGTGACAGAGCCCTGAGTTGTTTAGTTTGATGTTGACTACATTAAAGATAATCACGCTGATGTAAGGATGATGCTGCGCTGGTAATGCAATATACATCTGAAAAATAAACAAACAGGTGAGTGTGTATTGTATGGATAGGTGGATAAATAATTCTCTTTAAAGAGGTGGTTCTCAAAATGGTGGCTTTCGAAAATCAATTATCTTTGCTGAAAATGTTCAAAGGACTGTTTTCAATAGACCAAAAATGACTGAGTAATGCAGGACCAAACCCACACAAAAAGCATGAAATTATAAAATATTAAACCATGACATGACAAGGGCTAAACAAGGTCGAAACCAGGACTAAACTAGGCCTACATACCAGGATTAAACCAGGTCTAAACCAGGCCTAAAACGGGGCTAACCTAAGTCTAAATTGGGATTTAAAACAGAACTAAACTAGGCCTAAACCAGGACTAAATCAGGACTACAGCAGGACTAAAACAGGTCTAAACCAGGACTAGCCTAGGTCTACTCTGTACCAGGACAAAATCAGGTCTAAAACAGGATTTAACTAGGTCTATTTATCCAGGATTAAACTAGGACTAAATCAGGACTAAAACAAGACTAACCTAGGTCTATATACCAGGACTAAACCAGGACTAACACAGGACTAACCTAGGTCTAAATTGGGATTTAAAACAGAACTAAACTAGGCCTAAACCAGGACTAAATCAGGACTACAGGAGGACTACATCAGGACTAAAACAGGTCTAAACCAGGACTAACCTAGGTCTACTCTGTACCAGGACTAAATCAGGTCTAAAACAGGATTTAACTAGGTCTACATACCCAGATTAAACCAGGATTAAACCAGGACTAAATCAGGACTTAATAAAGACTAACCTAGGTCTATATACCAGGACTACGCCAGGACTAATTCAAGACTAAAACAGGACTAAACCATGTCTAAACCAGGACAAACCTAGGTCTATATACCAAGACTAAACCAGGACTAATTTAGGTCTAAACCAAGATATAAACAAACCTAAACTAGGTCTAAACTAGGTCTAAACCAGGACTAAATGAGGTCTATATAACAAGACTAAACCAGGACTAAACCAGGACTATATCAGGCCTAATCTAGGTCTATATACCAAGACTAAATCAGGACTAAAACAAGACTAACTTAGGTCTATATACCAGGGCTAAACTAGGTCTAAACCAGGGTTTTAACAAAACTAAACTAGGTCTAACCAGGACTAAACCAGGACTAAATCAGGACTAAATCAGGACTAACCTAGGCAAGGCAAGGCAAAGCAAGTTTATTTGTATAGCACAATTCGTACACAAAGTAATTCAAAGTGCTTTACAGAATAAGAAATAAATTGGAGAGAAGAGTGAGGAATGAAAAATGAAAACCTTTCAGTTATATGCACAGTATGCACAACCTAGGTCTGTATACCAAGACTAAACCAGGACTAAATCAGGACTAACCTAGGTCTACTGTATATACCAAGGCAAAATCAGGACTAAAACAAGATTTAACTGGGTCTTAATCCAGACTAAGAGATGACTGAATTCTAATCCAGGACTAACTAATTGCAGATAACTAAACAAGAGCACAATTTAAGATAAACTCACTGAACCAGGTCTAAATCAACTCTAAACAACTCATTTAACACTAGATTGGAACAAAAAATCTCAGTCCCAGTAGAAAAACACTGTGTATAGGGGTCCTGGTACCACATTTTGAGAACCCCTCTTTATACTGACTGTAAAAGCATGGATAATAAGCTCTAAACACAGTGAATAGAGATTGTTTTGATTTGCTTGAAGGCCGTGGGGGAGGGGCTTATCTCTAATATGCAAAGATCCAGAGCGAGATATTATCGACTGTACGGTTAAATATAGGTCACGATGAAGACAGAGCAGCTAATGAACGCAATGAGCTGAGACACAAATGATGAAATGGTGTTTAGGAATTGAATCAGAGTAAATGAATTAAGCTAATATTGATAGTGTCTGTAATAAGAACAGTTGATCTTGGAGATACGGGAAAACACAGCATTTTGTAGTTGATTACTATGAAAAATATAATGATTTTAATTAGCCGCAACATTACAAACAACACAAAAGGGTGATGAGTTCTGTTGATAAAGACGCTAGCAGGTCTGACGTGGTAATTGGTGTATAAAACAAACCTTTATATTGTGAAGTGCGCTCTTGAATATTCTCTTTGAATAAATGCGTTGACATTTAAGTCAGTGCAACCTTGTTTCACCTTTGGATTTTGTATAATGTCAGAACAGGATTAAAAGTACCATGCCAGAAAAACTAAACAGGATTTGAAAGTAGTATGTTTGACTTACTGGTTTAATGTTATCCAAAATACGTGAAGATAATTATTAAAGGTCCTATATTACACAAAATTGACTCGTGTGAGATTTAAGGCATGTAATAATGCAAACTCCTCAAATACATACCTGGAGTTGCACTTTGTTTCATTCACACATGTTTGAGAAATCCTTTATTATTAGTCTGTCTACAAAGCTCAAAATGCTCTGTTCCACATTGTGATGTCATGATGTTTTCAAGCAAACAGCTATCTTTTTACCTTTAGAAGAGATGGGCAATTCCAGGGCTGAAATTTTCCAAAAGATTCTAGTGAAGGTGAATGAGTTTAAAACACAGTACAGCACTTCCTGTATTGCCACGTGACATCACAATGTGGAACAGTGTTTTTTGTTTGAGGGCCTGTTTACACAGGAACGCTTGCAGGTAAAAACAACTAAATATTTTATTAGACGTGCCTTTCGTTTAGATGGTGACAGCATTTTTGGGTCTTAAAAACGCAAAACGCAAACGCTCTGCTGTAGCGTTTCTGTCTACACTGTCCAAGACACAAAACTCTGGTTAGATCTGCTCATGTCGTGTACGCGTTTACGTCACATACATACAGTACACAGAAACAAACATGTCAGATCATTTCCATGCGTCGGACCCTCAAGCTGCTCTGGCAAAATAAACTTACAGGAGGCATCTCAACAAATTTACAGAATATGCAGAGATACTATTAGTGAACAGAGAAGGATCTGCAATTACCTCAAAAATTGCCAAATTTTGGATGCACCAGTTCGTCGCAGGTGAGCCAGACGCTATGGAACCAGACCTGGGAAACCATGGTCTATGGTGGGACAACTTTGTGGAAAGAGCAGCTGATGAAAATGCATGGCGTGAAAACTTCTGTATGTCCAAAGATGCCCTTGTTAAGTACAAGCATACACAATTGAATTCCACACACTTCTGCATCACCGTATGCACGCAGCTTTCCTCCCGAAAACTCTCATCTAAATGCAGAATAAAAAGTGAAAGCGCGATCCCACTTATGCGTCTTCTGTTCAGACCATCATCATATAATGTAGCTTCAGCCTAAATATGCAGGGTTTGTGCGTTAAACATGTGAATGAAACAAAACACAACTCCAGGTCTGTTTATGATGAAGAAACAACATAGATCGGAAAATAGTGTAACATGGCTCCTTTAACGAACCACACATGTATTCAGTTTAGTTTTATTTGTTCTAATTACATCATTTTTAACCTGGCATTAGCTTGTGGACATTTTACGCTTTGGGAGAAAACAGTGATTTTTATTCTTGGAAATATTTTGCATCATACCACTGATTAAGTATGAATGTTGTTGCTTGAGGCTGGCAGTGTACTTAGTTAACGAAATCTTTACCCATTTCTGGTTGTGGAGCTCCCATCAGGATCATGTGGTCACATATCAGTGAATTTTCAATTAGTCTAACAGAAATTTTTGGAGTCTAAATAAACACAGTGTTCATTAAAAGTATTGATACTTTGAATATTCCCTGGGGGTGTGATGCTAACTGTAGGCACTGCTCCGTTTGAGGCTTGTTACAGTTTAATCTGATCTCTTTATAAAGTTTTACTTAGTCACTCTCATCATTTTATTGAAAATCAGGCTCAGGCTCTCAGGCTCCTGAAAATATGCTGTTTTAAATCAATTGCTAATGTGTGTATTGTGTCACCATAGCAACTGATGAACATTCCTCAGATACAGATACATATAGAACACCCCCAGCGTGATGTCTGTGCAAAGTATCAATTTTGACACTATATTGTGATAAACATATTCAGATTTACTGACCCTGTATATTATTGGGGTTTTCCAGCGCTGTTTTGTTTACTTTTGTTATATTGTCAATCAGTCAAACTTTATTTATAAACCACTTCATACAAAAATGGACCCAGGGGACATTCTGCACATGTTGCTAATTATGTAACATTTGTTGACGTTCAATCCAGACCTCTATGCCCTCTAATTTTCCTGGGACCAATGTTTAAAAGGTCCAGATTATGCTTTTTACTGCTCTGTTATAATGCTGTTTCCTCATCACAAACACACCAGGAGCTGTGTTTTGTTTCATTCACACAAACCCTGCATATTTAGACTGAGTTCTTCAATCAAACAGAAAACACTTTTCTACCTTGTGATGTCATGTGGTAATACAGGAAAAGATTGTGTTTTTAATCCCTTGTGTCCCTTTTAATCAGTTGGTTAATTTCAGACCTGAAATTCTGGAATTGTCGGTCTCTGCCATTAAAAAAAACAGTTACAGGAGCTGTTAACTTGAAAACTACCTCAACATTTTGATCTTTGGAGATGTAGACATAGTAGTAATAAAGGGTTACTCAAACATTTGTGAATGAAACAAAACACAACTCCAAGCAAGCAAGGGTGTAGGTTTGGTCTCAGCTTTGGTGGGATGTTTTATGAATTCTTTCCAAAAAACACACAGAGTCTGGGCAGGTCCAAAGTAACTGAGAGGTGGTTTAATTTTTCAGTTCCCACAATGTACAGTTTGTGTCCATCGCCCTTCTAAGGTGATTCTTTAGCGGATAACAGTGATGTAGAAGTTTGCAGCAGATTTCCCTTTGCTTGTTGGTGATGAGATAGTTGTGAGGTAATGTCAGTACATTTTTCCATGGAATATTGTCAGTAGAGTCCAGCTTGGAAAGTGCACTTATGGTGATATAGTTGCTCTTTTTTCTGTGGCGACTCATTATAAGACAAGTTTAATTAAAGATGAACCCAAGTAGATTCCTTTTGAAAAGTTTTTCAAAGTTTGATGCACAGCATCTTCACTCACGCCTGCTCAAGCTGCCATCTTCAGGTGCGGCCCTGTCCTGCCACTTCCCCAGTTTAGGCTCCTGGCACCACTAATGACATCACTCTGTGGCAGCCAATGAAAAAGCAACATGGGTGACCCTGTCATCATATCACTGAATACATTCCAGAATGTCTAATAAACAAAATGTGAACTGAGTTTGGAAAAATATCAGAATAAATTTATATTTTTTGTTTATTAAAATAAAATGGCAAATATTGGTAGGGACTATTTTGTCTTCCCCAGATATTGGTTGTGACATGTCCCCACCGTCCCAAACCTACGCCTTTGACTCCAAGTATGTTTTTGATGAGGTAACAACATTATAACATGGCTTAAACCTCACAAGAGTCAATTTCTCATAATATAAGACCGTACTGCTTACAATCTTTCTCTAAATTATAATCTCGACTCTTATTTTTCTCACAATCATAGCCAATAAGCAGCTTTTTTCCTGCTTGGTGAAGGGTTTTGCTCAAGGACACAACAACAGCACACAATGTCACGGAGATCTAACAATTTTTGCCCCACTTTCTACCTCTGTGCACCCTCTTCTCTATAATTCCCCCAGTGTCTACCTCTCCACTACAACCTGCGCTACCTCTGCCAACGCCATCCAATCACTGTGCCCCATTCTTATGATAATTTCAAAATAATATGGAGTTTCATTCAGGCAGATTTCACACATAACAACTGTAATAAGAGCTTTGGCGATGTGCTAAAAATACAAAATTACATCCTGGAGATTTGATCAGCTAACAACTGCCAGCTCCTCCGCGCTCGTGATTAGCAGTAAAGATGATATTGATGCGTAAGTGATTGCAGGGGGATAATGAACAGGGATTATATGAGACAATGGCAGGCTCAGAGACACAGACAATGAAGACTGTCAGAAAATGAGTCACCTCCAGTGGTTTGGTCCCCCCCGAGTCCCCCCGTAACTCCAGTATTAGGATTCGCGTCTCTTCCCTCTCGATGGGGGAGAGGGGAGATTATTAGTTTTCCGGAGATATTAGTCGGAAAGATGGAAAAATGGAGATTCAGTGATGATCAGATGGGAACATTCTCACAGGAAGTGGCACAGAGAAGTGTTATGTCAGTAATAAGACGAGATGGTCATTTGGTATTTTGTTTGTGAGGGATTTTTGACAACATTTAAGATGCATGTAAATGTCAGTGCTCAAAAACACAATCTGTAGCTATTTATTTCTTTCATTGGTCTGTTTCATTACAATCAAATATAGCATCTACTAATAACAACACATTTATTCACACAAATTATTATTATATATTTACACCCAAAGTCCAATGTGGAAATAATGGTAATGGTAGTGGTAATGGTTTTTTTTTTTTTTTTTTTTTAGTTAAGTTTGTATTTTCAGTCAAAATAGTATTTAGTATTTTCAGTCCAAAAATGATTGACAGCAAATGTGTGCACTGTGTAACTTTTCTAGTAGGGCAGGGATACTCAGGGATTGTGCAGCCCATGAGCCAAGCTTTAACTGGTGGCTCGCGAGCTTACACCAAAAATAGTAATACAGCCAATATATTTTTTCAAATGTGCTAGATAAACATATCGTGAACAATGCAAAACAAACATCTGCATTACACGAAGTATAAATCAAGGCTTAATTAGTGGTTTTAGTGGTGGTCCTAAGGGGGGCGCCGTGACACCTGCAACCAGTGATGCGCGGGTCCATGTATAACCGACCCGTATCCGACCGATGTTTTCAACCAACCCACCTGCAACTCTGACCGCAAAAAAATATATTTGAAAATATTGCACCGGACCCACTGCCTGACCTGCATTTTAAAAAGTATTTTAAAGTGACCAACAGAAATAAAGTGAGTGAAATGACTGAAAGAGCTGCGCTAAACCTGGACACGTACAATCTGCACTCTTATGCCCTGCACACGTATGATCTCTGAAAACATGAACCATTTTCAACGCGATATACGCACAGAACATACTCACCATGAGCAGCACATCCCTCTGAGTCATGTCCTTTAGTCTGACAGAAGGTGAACTGCATCAGTGCACAGTAGTTTATTATTACTTATAGTTTATGCAAATGAGCCAAATTTCATTTCTGTAAAACATAAACAAATGTTCACAAAGCTGCATTAAATGTAGTTAATACGATTAACTGAGATTCAGGAGTAGACCACACCTCAGCCACCCTCTCCTCTCACCAGCGAACCACAACTCACCTCGACCACGCCTCTAATTTCCCAGAAGCCTATATGTAGCAGCCTTTCCCATCATCCCAGTTTGTCTCGGCTAACTCGACCCCACCCTCCCATCCCCTATTTTGTCTTTCAGTCATAAGACCCCTACAAGGGGGTCCCGTTCTGGCTGGGCCAATTGTAGATTGAGACGGAGCCCCTACCCATAGTCTCAACCCAGCCATCTTTGCCTCGCTTCGTACATTATCAATAAACTTCTTCACACTATGTCGTCGTTGGCGTGGTCCTAGCTAGTGAAACACATTATACTGTCAAACGGGCTGATGTGGCTGTGTAGTGGTTATGGTTTATATGTTGTAAAGTTGAGTTTATTTATGTAGATTAGTAATAGTAATAATAATGATGATAATTTTTATTTAAAAACTTTAATGATTAATCGAAAATTGATTGTTAATTGTCCCAACAATCAATTAAGAAAATTGACTATATAAATCTACTATCTGTGAAGAAAGTGAAGGACATGCATGCCAATTTCTGCTCATCCCAGTATTAAGGTACATATTGTTTTAATTGAAAATGTATTGGCTGTGTATCTTTTTTGTGGGATGTCCATTTTATTTGTAGAAATGCACATTTGCAAAGGTGACTTGGTATATTGGTGTATATTTGGTTATAAGTGGCTCTCTCTTGATTTTGCTCTTCCAGTGTGGCTCTTGTGAAAAAAATAATGAGTATCACTGTAGTGGGGTCTGCTACCTTTTTGTTTCCATGGAGATGCCATTGCTTTGCCTGAAATGTTCCACAGTATGGCAGTACATGCATTGATTTCATTGCTCAAAAGTACCTTGAAAAACATGCATTTTTACTGTGTGTGGGGTCCCCTCTCCACAGATCTGAACTGTAACTTAGCCTGGTATCATCACCTGCTTGTCTCTATGCAGTTAGGCCAGTTTATTCCATATGGTGGAACATTCTGGACAAAACCAGTGGCATATTGTCCACTGGGGATGTTACACAATGCACTTTTAACTCGTGACAGATTTCATTTTGCCTCTAACCCCGGTATATTTGATTCAATCCATATTTATTCACAATAGTTTTCAGTCCCAAAATAGAACCTCCAAATTCCCTACAGAAGCAGCCAATCAGAGCCGTCCTTTCTCTAGCGCAGGGCCCTCAGATCAAAATCCTTAAGAATACAGTCTATATGACAGCTCAAAGCCCATATTTCCACAGATGATTCTTGGTAAAATATATTACAGCTGACTACAAAGATTTTTCCTAATCCAATAAAAGGGGGTAGCTCTTTCAAGACGTGCCCACTCGTATATGTGTGTGTGTGAGTGTGTGTGTGTGTGTGTGTGTGTGTGCATGATGGCTTTACAAAAAACCTCTGCACTGGTTTGAAGAGTCTAATCAAATTCGGGCGTATTTCCTCTCCTTTGGTGGAGCTGTGAGACGATTGCTCGGCCTGGTTGGGTTTCTGATCACTTCCTCCTCCTGTCCTCTCATGTCTGCAGATTACTGTGGAGATTTCGGGTTGGCGTCCATGTTGTGTTCCTCTCCAAAGCCGAGCTGGTTGTCATGGCAAAGGACTCTCAGCCTTCATCAGATTTATTGGTGGATCAAACGATGTATAGAATGTATTCGAGTACCATAAGCGAAATATAGTAAATGTTTCTGAAGTCTTGACAGTAATAATGCATGTTTTTCACGAGATTTTTAACAACATAATGACTAATCCAACAAGTTACTACGGCTTCTGCTATGGCTCAGTTGGTAGAGTGTTTGTCCACTGATTTGAAGGTTGGTGGTGCGATTCAAGCTCCCACAGATGAATACTGTCATAAACACACTTCGCCCCCCGGTGTGTGTGAATGTGTGAATGAGTGAGTGATTCATTGATGTACAGCGCCTCGAGTGCCTTGAAGGTGGAAAAACGCTCTATAAACATGTGACCCTAATTAATGCCTTACTGCGGAACATTCCAAGCAACATTCCACCATAAAGGTTAAAGGCGCACTGCACAACTTTTTTGGTTTGGAGGTCCACACACACACAAAAACTTGTCTCCATGGAGATGTTGTTGCTTCGCTGGAATGTACCATAGTGTGACATTAAACATATTTATCTAGAATTTATTAATTATTAAGTGTTTCTATTGCTCAAAAAATACTGTATTTTTCAGACAATAAGGCATACCAGATTATAAGGTGCATAAAGCGAAACAAACAGACGGCCCTTGAGACTGAGACCTTAGCCCAGGCATCCACGATCCATTGGTAGATTGTGACGTAACTCGCCCAGCGTTGCCTCTCTGTCTTGGTGAATGTGTATTATGAATGTAAATGTGGGTGGATAATTTTTTTTATTATTATTTTTTTTCCTACGAAGAGGACTCAAATATATATTGAGTAATAATGTGTTTAATGTAGCTTTGCACACATTTGTTTACATTTTACAGAAACAAAATTTAAAACCACATAGATCATTTGCATAAACGATAGTGCTGAAAAAGCAGTTTCTGTCAGACTAAGGACCGTAAATTGGGCTTTACTCCGCGAGGCTCCCGACTACTGTAGCCGTAATGCTCCAGCAATCCATCAAGGGGTGCGGTTTCATAGCTCACCAAAGTTGTACTAAAAACATAGCTTACCAAAGTTGTAATAAAAGCATTTTGATGGATTTTTGAGCGCCGTGTACTACATAAAATAGGTTTGAGGTCAGTAAGCACAACCAGAATTAATACATAAGGTGTACCGGATAAGGCACACTGTAGATTTTTGAGAAAATTAAAGGATTTTAAGTGCATCTTATAATCTGAAAAATACAAATTCTAAGCGTAGTGCTGTAACCTGCTTGTCTCCCTCGTGATAGATAGATAGGTTTAATTTAGACCAGACCTGGGCATTGTCCAGCTCCCGAGCCTCATATGGCCTTTTGGTTGACTCTGACCAGCTCTTTTAAGATCATTTGGAATGACAAAATAAACATATTTTATAATTTTACCTCATGCATGGACTAAAGCTGTATTGCTTTTATTTTAGAGGTGTTTTTATAAATGACATTTTTTGTAAGGCAACCTCACTTTTTCAGAACATAAACTCTTACCAGTCTTATGAGTTTGTCAAAACAACCCTATTTACTGCTTTTGATAAAGAAATACAATTCATATTATACAGAACTGAGTTAAGCATTTTGGCCCGGACAATATGTTTTGTTTCTCATGTGGCCCCATGGAAAAAATAATTGCCCACACCTGATCTATACTGTGGAACATTCTAGACAAAGCCATAACATTTCCATGGAGACTAACAGGTGATGGACTCTCCACTAGAAAAGTTATGCAGTGCACCTTTAAATTGTTATTGTTCTACTATTCAAGTGTTTGTACAACATTTAAAGTCCTTTTCCTTTTGTAAAACTCGCCTAAGACTTTGGCCCAATCCTGTAGCCTAAATACTCATTTCTGGAAACTCTAATCGTGTTAAACCGTAACTGACGCTCTTTGTCAAACTTCAGAGGACCACATGGCTCCTCTTCCTTATCTCACGCGACCACAGAGAATTCCTCAGAGCCATTCTTTTTCGTGTTAGTAAAATATATTTCACTAAGTCTGCGCAAACTAAAAATATATCAGTTATTATCTTGTGCGTGTGCTGTCTCTGGCCTCACCTCGGGCTCAGGATGATTGGTGAAACCCAATTGTGTCCCAGCGTCCGCAGTGGGGAATAAGAAATGCAGACAGAGGCTTTTTAAGAAGATGGTTCAGGCTCTGGTGCAGTGAAAGTGGAGAGGTAGTCTACTTACTTACACTGTTAACTGAACTGTTTTTAGATAAAGTGCAGTTGCACGGGTAGTTTTTCTCAGTTTTAGCCGCTGGTGGAATGGTGGTGGAACAAGGTAAAGTAGCAAAGTGCTGTACTTATGTATGAATTTTTGGTATTTGTACTTTACTTAATTATGCTATATTATGATGTGTCAGCTACTGTGTCCAAATAATTTTCCTTGTGGATCAATAAAGTTTGCCTAAGTCTAAGTCTAAAATGCACAATTGTGCAAGAAAAATTACATAGCGTACCTTTATCCCTACCTTTACACTTACACTGGTTTCATACAGTGGGTGACAGTAACGAGGATACTTTATAACTTTTATTTCAATACATCTGAGAACAGGTGTCTGTACTTTCTACTCCACGACATTTTTGAACTGGACTGAAAAGTAAAAGTTTTGTATTATTGTTTTAGATCTGATAAAAAGCCTGAGGGGTTTATTATTTTTTAACACATTTGTACTTTGACCAAACTAAAATATATAAATAAAAACAGCTAGGAAAAAATATCAACACAGTTTTGCACAAAATCTGTGTATTTGAAGCTTTATTAGATCTCAAACTCTGGGCAAAATACATTTTTATATAGGTACTTAAAAATATATTTAAAAAGTAAAAAGTATTTTGCATATTCTGAGGACTTAAGAAGCATCAAATGTAGTGATTTTTGTTTTGTGCTGTTTATATATATATATATATATATATATATATATATATATATATATATATATATATATATATATATATATACATACATATATATATATATATTTTTATTTGCTGAAGCAAACATAAACAAAAACATAAACCCTCAGCCTTTTCAGCAGGTCTCAAAATTCTTTACTTTTCAGTCCTGTTCAAAAAATGTAGTGGAAGAGAAAGTACAGATAACTGCTCTCAAATGTAATAAAGTAAAAGTATCCACTTTAAAATATACTTAAATAAAACAGATACCTACAATTTCAACTTAAGCACAGTATTTTACCTGTTTTACTTGATTACCTTCCACTACTACCAACAAGTCAACCATACACCAGTTCTCTGGGACACTTTGGAGTCTGTATAAAACTTTGCTGAAATTTTCCCTGAAGATCAGCAGCCTCATGCTGCATACTACAGCCCGAATGATGATGACAGCAACTTTCAAAGTAAGGTGAATTGTGTATTTTTCAAACCTTTAACAGAACTCCCAACAAAAACAATAGTTCAGTATGCTCCTCTTAACCTTGCACCTGCCTAAAACTTTGCACAGTGGGATCAAAATTGCAGCAGCTCCAGCGGCGAGATGTGCAGGTGCACCCACATTGGACTGACAGGTGCATGTACGCAGTTGTCTCCGGGACGATACTGAAAAGCACCAACCCCGGCATCCACCGGAGCTGGTGCATACTCCCTGTTTGATCAGCGGTACTTCAAACAGCCTCTCTTCCTCCTGTACTGACGAAGACGAGACGTGAAGAGGGAGAGAGAGCCAAGGAAGGCCTTACTGATGCTTTGTTGATCTAAAATGGGTCAACTTTGAAAAGCGCGAGTCTACAGTATATATGTGCTCATAGGTGAAGGAGTGTGTGTGTTAATAATAGTGATGGGTGACCTCTGTGTAAGAAAACAAGAGTACAAGTGCCGGCTTTAGATGTTAGCGCTGCTTTGAGGAATACGTACTGTGAAGTTTGTGTTGTGGGTTTGAGCTAAAACTGTGGATTCTATTGACTTCTACTGAAAAGACTAAAGGCACATTCACACTTGGTTTGGTCCTGGTGTACAGAGCGGGTAGAGTAGCCAAAATTGTAAAAAAAAAAAAAAAGTAAAAGTAACATTACTTCATAATAATATTGCAGTACAAAGTAGTGGACCAATATATTACTGAAATAAAAGTAAAAAAGCTGTATACAGCTGAGAGATATGTTTGTATTACTTACATTTTTACCTGTACATATACTATATAATTATGCCTTATGTGACAGCAGTCTCTTGTTATTTTTGGTACTTTTTGTTATTATAATATACTATGAGCTATTGTGTCCAAATAATTTAAAAGCACATGGGCAAACAGCTATTCAAGTAAGACTAACTGAAGGAGCAATGCGAGAAACACAAGATTAGCTCAATCTGACTTACTCACAAAAAGAGGAGAACCAAAACCTTTATGCAAGTAAGACTACTGATACTTCAATATAAATATTACTCAGGTAGGAATAAAAGTATGATGCTGGAAAAGTACTTTGAGAAGTACAATTTCTTTATCTGGTGTGGCTCTATTAAAAATTCAGGCAAGATTGAATTTCCAAGTGCTGGTGGATTTATTGTGCCAGTGTCAGTGCCAAGAATCCCAAAACAGTGCAACAATATTTACACTGAGCAAAATGTCCAACAAGTTTTTACAGCAAAAGCAAATGGGTCAAGTTCAACTTTAAGTGTCTCCTTTAAGGTCAACTTCCTACAGCACACCGACGGTACCTACTCAGTAACCGGTGGCAGACTGACCGACAGCTAGAAACGGCTCCTCTTTATACCTCCTCCTAGCTCTGCACTCGCACTAGCTCTAGCACTAGCCCGCACTGAGAAACATATTCAAGTCACTGTAGAAAGAAATAGTTTCATAATACACCTACATTGTATTTTCTTCATATGGCGAACAGTAATAATCTACATTAAATGACAAAAATAATGGCTTAATAATGTATAAAAATCGTGTTACGCGCCTCACGTGGTCACATGGTCAGCGCCGCGGCGCGAACAGCGCCTATTTCAATGACCAGGAAACAGCGGCTCGGTTTGGCAGAGGCGCGCAGCGTCCGAGGAGAGAGGTGTCGTCAGCGGACAGGTAAGAGCTGCATGTATGAAATCAAGTATTCTGACGCGCTCAAGTGTGCACTCTTGTCAAATTAGTAGCCGAGGACAGAGGGGAAAAGGCGTTAATAGCGCGTATGGATGAAACAGCGGGACTGGATAAGCGGAAGAAAATGGATGGATGGAGAACGGGGAGTGAAGTAGTGTGTGCGGGATGAGTGAGCGCGTGTGCGCGGGCTCAGCCTGTGCAGGCCGCGGCACATTTAGGGGGAAATGCCACCTAGAATCCTGGACGAACTAGCTCCGTCACACTTTAAAGGGTTACTCAAGTAAAAGTAGCTGAGTACTACCCACCTCTGATCCTGACCTGGTTTAGTTCTGTCCTAGTCTTGGTTTGGTTCTAGGTCCCAGTTTAGTCCCAGTTTTGATGTGTGTGTGGAAGGGTGAATGCAGATATTACAGACTTCTGATAATATTGTCATGGTCTATCTACTGTGTGATTTTATGGCTGTCTCTTGCTCACTCAGGTATATACACATATATATTTTTGATGGAAATGTGTGATAACGTTTCTCTTTTCACATATTAATGAAACATCGGGCATTTTCTTGGGTAAGAACCATCAGGAAGCAACTGCCAGGGACAGTCAGAACATTGTCATTGTCAGATAATGACCACAGGCTGGTTAAAATGACTGCTAGAGACTATCCCAGACACTTAAGTCTCTGTCATGGTTCAGCACAAAAGGAACTAAGACGGCAGGGCAGAGAAAATGTTTGAGTTAAAGGGCCTATATTATGTCAAATTGACTCTTGTGAGCTTTACACTATGTTAGAATATTTTTACCTCATCATTGTTTGAGTAACCCTTTATTGTTTGTCTATGTCTCCAAAGCTCATAATGCTTTATTCCACCTCGTAATGTTCATTTTGTCAGTGGAAAACACCAAAACATAGCATTATTTAAATATAAACTTCACACCATTGTCCCTTGGTCCATTTGTTTTAAGTCTGCTTGTAATAGCATTTGAGTACATCTATTTGCCTTAATGCTTTTACATCTCTTTATGTATTTTCTTGTTGTGATGCGTGCTTATTAAACCCCATTAGCAGAGAAGTCACACAGCAGTTTTTTTGTTCCCTCTGTATGGGCAAGTCTCTCATGTACATTGCAGTATTGTAGCTCCTCATTCATTTTTCTCTATTAAAATCATACTCAAAGTTCTCCTCTGCATTAAAATTTGATTAAGAACATTGTTGAAGATTAGATACAGATGAATTATTGATTGGAAAGGTGGTTGTCCATTGGGAGTGTACATAGTCACATATATGCAAGTGTACGTGTGTATTTGTGTGCGTAGCTGATTATGCATTCTTGAGAGGACTGTAAGGTTCAGTTCTGTTGTACATTATGCAAGACCAGTGCGAGCAAGGGTCAGAAGTGATTTGGTTTACACCCATTGTTTTATGATCGACAGTAAAGCGAAAATACTTGAGCATCAATATTGACCAAACTGGTGAATTTAAATGCGTGTTGTGTAACTTTTCTGGTAGAGGGTCCGTGAAATGTTTTTCTTTATGGAGATGTTATTCCTTTACCTGGAATATTTCACAGTATGGCATTAAACCATACTGTATTTATGGAGACCAAACCAGATAAAGTTACAGGTCACATCTGTGGAGAGGCAACCCCACTCACAGTCAGAATTACTGTTTATCGAGGTATTTTTGAGCTACAAAACCACCTGTAACTTATTAAATGTAACATAGAGCTATTTAATGTCATACTGTGGGACATTCCAGGCAGTACAAGGACATAGAAACAAGCAGGTGGCAGACCCCACAAAAAAGTTAAACAGTACACCTTTAAATTAGCGCATGAACAGTCCAGTGAGGTTCATTTGGTCTTCTGATATTTTATGTTATTAGGTTCTTTTTTCAGAGCAAGAGTTTGTTTTCATACCTGACAGTTTGGACTGCTCACTAGCGCTCTTCTTCAGAGTGGTCACGAGATGTTGCTGTGACATGTCCAGTCAGTTGATCTAAACAGGTTTTGGCGCTGTTTTCCTACCAGTGGAGGCAGGATGACAGCACCTTCTGCAGTCCGACTTCCTCAGGATAGTATCCCAGGTGTGTGAGAGTAAAAGAAGAAAACACAATATCAACGCACCAGTGAAACCGTACAGAAAACTCAGGCACTTACTCGAACTCAAAAATAAAATAGAACCACAGCATAAATGTAATGTCATATATGAAATACCCTGCATGTTCTGCAATAAAACATACATCGAGGAAACAGGGAGGGAGTTCAGTAAACGAAAAAAAGGAGCATAGGACAAAATACGAGAAGGAAACAGTGAAGGAGAAACACAAGCAACAAAACACAAAGCAGAACAGGAACAACCCAAATCGGCAGTTTTTGACACTGTAAAAGAGAGAACCACATTCTGGACTGGAACGGAGCAAACATCACAAGAAACATCATCTCTGGATTAAAGAGGCAATCGAAGTACAGAAACGTGCCAACAAGACTATAAACCGGGACGAGGGGGCTTTTTTACTCTTACACACCAGGGATACTGTCCTGAGGAAGTCGGACTGCAGATGGCGCTGTCGTCCTGCCTCCACTGGTAGGAAGACAGCGCCAAAACCTGTTTAAATCAGCTGAACGGACATGTCACAGCAACATCTCGTGACTACTCTGAAGAAGAGCACTAGTGAGCAGTCCAAACTGTCAGATACGAAAACAAACTCTTGGTCTGAAAAAAGAACCTAATAACACAGCACATGAACAGCTAATCTTGATATTCCTGGATTACCAATAAGATGTTTTTATAGCTCATCAAAAAGCAAATACACTTCTTCTATTGAACTATTGTAATCTGCCCGTTTCTGAATGATGGTCAGAAGATGCGGGAGGAAAAAGAGAGAGAAAAAGATGTCAGCCTCGGTCAGATTTTAAATTGAATTTTGCCCGAGTCAGAATATCTTTCACTCGATTCATTCCTGGACTATTCAAACAACTGTCAAAACACATCTCTCTGTGAGTTTCTGATAGGATTTTCAAAAGACTCTGGCTTCATTGACTCTTTGTGGAAAACGTATCATTTTGGATGCCAAGTTGAAGTTTGAGATAGAGTTATTTAAAACATCAAAATATGGGCTTGCAGGCTGCATTTGACAGATTTTAATAAAGATGGTAGGTAACGGAATACACTGTCTTTCATGTACATGCAAAAACACATATAACTTTACATATAATATATAACTTTATAGTACTTAAAGGAGCATTGTGTAACCTTTCTGGTGGAGGGTCCGTCGGATGCTTTTCTCCATGGAGCTGTTATTGCTTCACCTGGAATGTTCCACAGTGAAGCATTAAACTCTATCTCCATGAAGATAAGCAGATATTAATCTAGGCCTAGATACAGCTCAGATCTATGGAGAGGCGTCTCAGTGTGTCTAAAAATGCCTGTTCTTCATGATATTTTTAAGCAATAATACCACCTGTAATTAAATAAATTCCAAAAGAAACCAGTTTAATTCTGTACTGTAGAACATTTTAAGCAAACCAATCCCATCCCCATGGAGACATGGAGGTGGTGGAGCCTCTACCAGAAAAGTTACACAGTGCATCTTTAACTATTTTGTCCTCGCAGACGGCAAAGTGAAAAATTAAATCAATAAAACTCATTTTGTCTTTAGAGTTAGACTTAGACTCAGACTTTATTGATCCACAAGGGAAATTATTTGGAAACAGTAGCTACATACACATACATCACAATATATTACAGTAACAAGAGTAAAAATTTAAATTGTAATAATACTTCTATATGTATATGTACAAGCAAGTAAAAAGCAGGAATATAGTAATATAAATATATCACAGTTATTTAGAAGAGGTCATAGGTCATAGGCTTGTCTGGTACATAAAGGTGAATTGTTGTACAGTTGTATAGGGTATGGTATGAATGTCTTTAAGGCTTTTATGGAGTTTCTGCGTGTTTTTATTCATATATATTATTGACATTTGGTTTTATTTTTTTATATATTCCAGTTTCTTTAGCTGACAGTAGAAGAATTACTCAACTTATATTTGACTGTTTGTATACAGCACTGTGTGAATGTTCTTCTTATAAGTATATGTACTAACTTCTGGATGCTAGAGTGGGGACTCTACTTTTCTATCCGAGACACGTTTTCCTGCTATAATATTATTTATGCGCTCCTTGCTTATACTGGTGAAATTCGGTAAACAACCAATTTCACCATGTTCCTTCTCCTCCAGCACCTGTCACCTGCGCAGGAGCACCCTGTCTCTCTATGTCCCTCCCAAAAGCACTGCCCGGGGCTCATGCTGCCCCCTCAAGGCCAAATATAGATGTGGCCCTAAGCGCTTAGAATCGGATTATCAAAACATTTCCAAAAGTGTTTATATTTGGGTACACAGACTCGCAGTTAGGAGCAAAAATGGTCCTGTAGTGAAATGAACCTCTTACAGACTGCAATACAGACTTTGCCTTACATTTACTCAAAATCTTTTATTTGAGTAGCTTTAAAGAAGACACGTATCATAAATAGATCATCATTTTACATTTTCTTCATTGTAAATTGTTATTGATCTAGTATAAAAAAAAAAAAAAGATCATTGGCTACCTCTTCAAAACACAGAAATGAGAATCCTCTTTGTATGATTTACCGTAGTAAGCAGCGGATTCATGTCATTTACTTTTACATTTTTTGAGTCCTACATATATGATTTGGAATCTTCATTTCTCAAATAATCACAACTAAGTGCAGGAGTGTGGGCGGAGATAGGGGTAGGTAAAAACAGGAATTTTCTCAGCATGTACGCGGTGAATGCAAGACAACACAGGATTACTCAAACATGCATGAATCAATTAAAACATAACTTTGATTAAGCTAAATGTTCGTGAACACTGTTAACTTTATAAGTGCTGTGAGTAACTTCTCTGGTTCTTGTCTCCATAGAGATGTTATTGCTTTGTCTTGAAAGTTCCATAGTGTGGCATTAACCCTGTCTTCATCCATGGAGACGAGCAGATGACGCTCCCAGGCAAAGTTAGAGGTTAGATCTGGGGAGAGGCAACACCGCTTTGAGTAAACATACATGGAAAGGCAAGATACATAAGTCTAATGTTATACTGTGGAAAGTTCAAGGCAAAGCAATAACATTGGCATGGAAACAAGCAGATGGTGGACCAAAAAGTTACACGGTGCATCTTTAAAGTTGATTTTGCATAGACTCTCCATTAATGAAAATTGTAGCCTACTTCTCAGAGTACTTTTCAGACACTTGCTGTATTTTTTGGACTATAAGGTGCACCGGATTACAAGGCGCAATGTCAATGATGTTGAATTCTCTCGTCTATTTTCATACATAAGGTGCACCAGATTATAAGGCGCATTAAGCGAAAACAAACGGACGATACTTGAGACTGATCTCTGTCTTGGTGAACGTGTATTATGAATGTGAATGTAGGTGGATAATTTAAGTTTGTTTTATTATTTCCTACGAGCAGGACTCAAATCTGCATTGAGTAATAATGTGTTTAATGCAGCTTTGCGCACATTTGTTTACGTTTTACAGAAATGAAACTTAAAACCACATGGCTAATTTGCATGAACTAAAAGCGCTGAAAAAAAAACTTGCTCCTTGTGCTTATGTTGGACTAACTCTGTGAGGCTCCTGACTACTGTAGCCGTAATGCTCAGTCCATCAAGTAGTGCAGCTTCGTAGCTTACCAGTCATACTAAAACATTTTGACTGATTTTTGAGCGCCGTGTACCTCATAAAATCGGTTCGAGGTCAGTAAGCACAACCAGAATTAATACATAGGGCGACTTTTTGAGAAAATTTAAGGATTTTAACTGCGCCTTATAGTCTGAAAAATACAGTACCTTTTTTATATTGTAACATAGTAACCAAAATTACACCTCCCACTGTGAGTAAATCCATGCTAAACTATGCTGGAACTAAAGCTTTATCATGACACATTTTTGGCCACCCATCTCTCCTGCAGAGCTAAATACCTCCCTGGTTGCATTCTGGGACAACACTGAAATCCTATCCTCCAGACACCTCGTCCTATTTGTCGTCTCTTCAGGTGACGCTGTCTGTGGTTTAGTACAATGTCACCGCTAACACTTGTTTAGACCTAGAACGAGACTTCTTTAGTAAAGGTTTTCTCTTTCTTCTTCTCTGCTTCTGTTCCTGGTTTCTTCTCATGTGAAATTGTAAAAGGAGGAAAGACTAGAGTGAATTATGCATTTAATTTACATACCCAATTACCTCATTATTCAGAGACATTGCACAAAGTTTAGTCACGTTTAAAGGTTCACACAGCGTTGGCAAAAAGAAACTATAGCAACAGACGCTTCATTACAGTTATGTTATAGGCCCTAAAGAACTACAATACATTATATGGATATTTCAAACTTAAAATCCTCCAAAAACTGCATAAAATCACAAGTAATATAAGTTATATTCATGTATTTGAAATGTTACAATGTGGATTTTCAAGCATTAATCCTCCAAAAATAGCCAAAAAATGTATCAAAGGTGCTCCATGAAACTTTTCTGTTGGAGGGTCTGGTTGCTTGTCTCCATGGATAAGTATTTGCTTTGTCTGGAATGTTCTACAGTATTGCATTAAGCTTATCAGTCTGGCATTTATTCAGTTACAGTTACAGCTTGTCTCCATGGAAATAGATAAGTCTAATGCTATACTGTGGACCATCAAATCAATAACAATAAGCAGAAAAATGACATAGTGCACTTTAAATTAAACTGTATTATGAGTTTTAGTAAAACAGTAATCATCTACCGAATCATTATTATTGATATTTGTCTTGTAGATTTATAAAAGATTTTAAAAAGTAAGTCTATTATGATTCGGCGTCTCAGATCTTTTTTTCACTAATGAACCGTCTTTTGTCTGTGCTCCCCTGGGACCCCCTCCTCATCCTTCTCCTCGTCCCCCTCCTCATGCTCCTCCTCGTCCCCCTCATACTACTCTCCCATCTGAAATAATAGCATTTTGCCTTCTCCGTCAAATTCAAAATGGAGAAATTATTCAAATGTGAGTGTGCTGCATATTTACTGACTGTTGTGTGGAGAGACAGTGAAGAGCTGGGAGCGCATAAAGAACTGTGACGAGCGCCATTATACATGCTATTTAAAGATGCATATGTAACTTTTATGATGGACGGTCCGCCACCTCCTTGTCTCATGGAGGTGTTACAGTTTTGCTAAATGTTCCACAGTATGGGACTAATCATGCAATAAAAAAACTCATCACAGCAGATAGCAATTTACAGCAAAAAAGATCTTTTTCATGTTTTTAAGATGGTAAAAATCACGTACAGTGCCTTTAAAAGTTACAGGTCAGATCTGTGGAGAAAAGCAGCAGTACTTATAGGCAGTGAAAGTACCTGTGCCATGAAATAAAAGCTATATAGATACAATTAATGCCATACTGTGGCATTAAACTATCTCCATGGAGACAAGCAGGTGATGCCAGCTAACACGTCAGATCTATGGAGATTCAAGCCCGCTCACGGCAACAACGCATGTTTTTACTGTACTCTTTTTGCAATAGAAACATCTGTATTAGAATAAATGCAAGATCGATAAGTTTAATGCCTTACTGCGGAACATTCCAAGCAAAGCAATAACACAGACAAACAGGCAAACAGGTAGCAAACCCTCTGCTAGGAAAGTTACACAGTGCACCTTTAAACAGCCAACAAAATTTAAAGTGGACTGTTTAACTTTTTGGTTGGGAGTCCATCACCTGTTTGTTTCTATGGATATATCATTGCTCTGGAATGTTCCACAGTATGACATTAAACAGCTCTGACTTACATTTATCCAATTACAGGAGGTTTTATTGCTAAAAAGAAATACCTGAAAAACAAAACAAAAAACAGGAATTCTGACTGTGAGCGGGGTCGCCTCTCCGCAGATCTGACCTCTAACTTGGTCTGGTTTGGTCTCCATTAAGACCGAAAGGTTTAATGCCATACTGTGAAACATTCTAGACAAAGCAATAACATATCCATGAAGTAAAAAAATAAAAGAAGTATTTGACTGACCCTTCATTAGAAAAGTTACACAATGCACCTTTAAAGCTCAAAACTGTCCTCTTTAACTTTAGCCAACTGGATCTGACTCCCCCATCCAGCTGCTTGCGTATCATTAAGATAATATGTCACGGGTGTATTAATAGATTGTAATACATAGGCAGATAGTCTAAGTGCAGTAAAAGCATAAGAAAGATGAAGTTCCTGGGGACGCTCACATTTATCAAAATAAAGCATTCCCTTAACGACAATGAGGCACTTGGGACTTAGTCTAGATTTGTCCCGGAGCTCAGAGCAGTTTTAAACAGAAAAGTGCTTCAGTGTAGACTCCACTATACTCTCCACATTATCCACACAGCAGGGGGCTACAAGATAAGGGCATTTATTTGGATCAACCCGGCTGTACAGGTGCAGGGGAAGGAAAAGTGAGGAATTTACAACTTTTCAACAATATTTTAGTTTTTTAGTCAGTGATGTAAACTTCCCAGAAAGTTAAATTAGTTCAAGAAGTCAATAAGAGTGTGGGATGTAGCCTACCAAATATAGCATTTAGAAATTTGATCTCTATAGTATCTATAAGTATAGCATTATATTGTTGTGTCCATGGGCAAGACACTTCAATCATTTGCCTGTATCTTGGATCAAATGAAGCAGAATTTCCTGAATAAATTTGCAATACATTAGCTGTTATTGCAGAAACTCACTTACAAAATTTGTAAAAAGAAAAAGAGATTTTTAAGAATTTAAGAATATATTCAGAAAGTGATTACATTTTATTGATTTACATTTTGTGAATCTGTTGGAGCAGCCTGCATTTGTGAAGTTACATAACTTTTCAGGTGTACAGTCCACCTTTTTATCTCCATTAGGGATGTAACGATATCCAAATCTCACGGTGCGATATTTATTGCGATATTTTGAAGAGAATAATTGTGGATGGGACTCTTTTTTTGCTTTTAAAATGCCTTGACAAGATTTTGGTGTGAATTATTTCTGTTATAATCCCAAGAATTCAAGTAAAAAACATATCTCTTCATGTTGTCTGCACTGAAATGAATCATGGGATATGTAGTTCCCTATGTTTATAAGCTGTTGTTACTGTAAAACCATGCATTTAAGCAAAAGAACTTGTGATTTGATATATTGTGACGACGATATTATTGTGAGACTTTTGACGATACGATATCACGATATTTCGGTTATTGTTGCATCCCTAGTTTCCATGGAGCTGTTATTGTTATGCCTAAAATGTTCCACAATATGGCATTAAACTTATCAATCTTAAATTTATTCAAATACATATGTTTTTATTGCTAAAAGACTACAGTGAAGTACATGCGATTTTGCTATGAGTGTGATCAATTCTCCATAGATCTGACCTGTAACTCGCTTGTTGGCATCACCTGTGTGAGATAGAAAATTTCAAAGCCATACCAAGCAATCACATCTCCATGGAAACAAGCAGGTGGCCCCAAAAAGCAACATAGTGCACCTTTATCGAAACTTCTAACAGTATACAGGTATAACTTATAAGTCTTCCCAGTTGCCATTGAGCATTGCATCACGGCCAGTGTTGAAACAGGCCCTTGAGTATTTGTGATGTTGTGTGTACAGTGACAGCCAGGACACCCCCTGCCTTCTCTTCCTCTTTTCAACAACACTTGTCAAAACTCTCCTCTCTTCATGTCATCCCAGCAGAATCTAAAACTATAAACCACCAACCAACTGCAGTTTTTAGCCCCAAAACACACCAAACCAAACTGTACATTTCTTATGGAGGAAAGTGCATGTGCTTTTTCTGCTCTCTCATTGTTAGAGGAACCAACTCTTTGAACTGTGAACCAATGAGTGTTTCTGTGGTGGGAGGGGGTGTTGCTAGGGGCTGTTCCTGGATCCAGCTGTGGACTTAATCTTCAAATAAAAATGTTGATGTCTTGTCTTAGGGCCCTGTACTGTCAAAGCGATGTTTATGAAAGGAGCATAGTAGTGCACACTTCCTGGTCTTCATCAGACGTCATGCTGGCATTTTGACTGCTTGTCCTTTCACGTCTCACACGAGATTTAGGTCAGTGTTTCAGGACTGTAAAGAAGATGCCAAGACATAAGTCATGCTAAAACTAAAATTGACCTCACACAAGTATCAATACTGAATAAAATCAAGGAAAGCAGCACTGTGTCTGAAGATGCAGCAGCCAATTTGTCTATGGTTTGTTTTAAACTGTTTTCTGCAATAGCGTCTCATGACCAATGTCACAAACCCAGTGAATTAGGAAGGTGCAGGTCACAGTGACGTGCTCCAATAAGGACGCAACTAGAGCTCCTACGTCAGCGTATCAACGTGTTCAGGCGTCCACACAGTGCTGGATCTGATCCGTACTCATATGAATTTGTGGGATCTGGTGGCACCAGATTGTTCTGTCTCTGGAGCCATTTTCCATCGGATTAGTGTGGACGAACACTGCATCCCCAACGAAAATGAGTGTGGATGGAGCCTAATACATTTTTTTCTGTACAATATTCACTGATCAGCTAATATTATTAGGAGAGACCACACAAGTAAGGGTAAGGTAGACTTTGTGTTCCTGAAATTTCTTGATTAAAGAGGGGGGTATTTTACCTCTGTGGAGTATTAACTGCTCTCCACGCTAAGTCTCTCTCCCTTCAGAGCGCCTTCACAACACAATCAGTATGCATCCCACTAATGAAACTATTGCATATCGCATCAGGTTTGTCAAGCTGTTGTGTACAGTTTTGTATCATGTTTTTGTATATTTATGCAGAATTGTCATGTGGGAGCATGAATGATGTAGGGCTGTGGGCTGAGCATCGCACAGAATCTCACAGCTAAGAGCGTTTGAATAGGGCCCGGGAGAGATCGCTAAAATACCGAAGCATGCAAGGATGACATCGAAAACCTCTTCAGGCATGTTTTAGACGAGGAAACAACATAATGACAAGCTTAAAAAAAACAATTTTGCGTAACACCCCCTCTTAAAACTACAGATCTTAAGTCAGGATGTTTAAGACCCTATCAAACCTGGGACATCTCATATTGGCGGGTTCAGAGATTTTGTTATAGCAATTTTGCTCTTTTCAATCCATTCAGATGCTTTTTGCTCAGTTCATTCATTTCCAGTCCTTTCAGTTCATTCAGTTGTCCCATTACGACATAATTATCCACAAGTTTTAGACTGATAAAAATGAGCACAGATGCCACGGCAATTAAGATTTCACCACAAATTATTCTGTTTATTTATTTACTTATACTTTATTTCAGACACAAATATTCAGTCCATAGTTTAAAAAGAAAATGAAAAAACTGTATATAAAAATGTACAAGGCAACCAAATGAGTCCATAAATATCCACAGTCCATAACATCTTCTGAGGGGTGAGGGGAAGCTGATACGCATGAATACTTGAGTAGACCTTGTGTTGATGTCAGATATAGATTTACTGGTCTCTGCAAACATAGCCTGCAGACATAATAAATTGGATATTTGATTCAAAATTTGCCACATTTGGTGCTTAAATCTTCCTTTGTGAAATACATTGCGAACTGCTTGACTTTTGCTCCATTGTTCACAACCCAACCATCCTATTATTTATTTCAAATCTAGGTGGATTTTTATTACTATCAGTTTGATCTCAAATCTAGGTGGATTTTTATTACTATCAGTTTGATCTTGTAAATCATCTCTTATCAAGATTGAGAATGAAATTAAAGGTCCTACATTCAAAATTGTGTCTAGCGAAGTTTAAGCCGTGTTGTGTTGTTCTGTCCTCAAAAATATACCAGGAGCTGTTTTGTTTCATTCACACAAGTTTGAGTAACACTTTATTGTTAGTCTGTCTACATTTCCAAAGCACAAAATACTCTGTTCCACCTTGTGATGTCATGAAGTTTCATGAAGTTAGTTTTCAAGTTAACAGCTTCTTTTACATTTAGTTCAATAGTAAGGATGGGCATTTGATTAAATGTTCTTAATCGATCGTCGAGAGAATTAACAATCGATTTTTGATGAATCATTAACATTTTGATATTAAAATGATCATCATTATTATTACTATTACTAATCTGCATAAATTAACTCAACTTTACAACATATAAACCATCACCACTATAGAGCCACATTAGCCTGTTTGACATTATAATGTGTTTAATGCAGCTTTGCCATGTTTATGTTTTACAGAACTTAAACTTAAAAACACATGGCTCATTTGCATAAACTATAAGGGCTCCTCTTAGCTCTTTATTTAACAGTCATTTCACTCTCTTTATTTATGTTGGTCACTTTATTTATCTTGGCCACTGTTGTGATGAAAAGACTGAAAAGTGTTTGTCTTTTGGACGCATATGCAACTTTATGTTAGAGTAACCGGGATACTGCGTTTACATGCACCATGCACATGCAAACCGAGATACTCCAAAAACCCGATCATACCTTGGACACTAATGTGCATGTAAACACACTCACTGAGTGGTACAGTGATCTCCAAGGAAATGCCAGAGCCCAAACGTGGGACTGTGAGGCCACAACTCCAGTGTTTGCGCTGTCAGACGCACCTCGTCTCCTTATGCTACACTACACACAGCAACCTACATTCGGTTTGTCGATAAAAAATTAACGTGATCCGCGAAATTCTCAATGATTAATTATTGATTAGTCGGCTAATCATGACCATCCCTTTTCAGTAGAGATCGTCAATTCCAGGGCTGACATGATCCAAATGATGCTAGTGAAAGAGTATGGAGTTTAAAAACACAGTGGAGCACTTCCTTCCACATGACATTCTGTATTACAAAAATGTCTTTACTGTCCCTGTGCTCTGGATAAAATGTACCAGAGGCATACTAGCTCATACTTCTATTACCACCGTTTCTCATCCCTCCTCCTCCATCTCTCTCTCTTTCTCTATCTAATGCACAGAGACAGCCCCCATGTATAATTCAGCCGCCCCTCTGCTAGCTCTTGTGCTTTATGTGTGCGCATAAACCAGGACCAACAAACCTGGCAACCCCCGCAAAACCCCCAACCATCACGAGGGGGTCATCCTGGTACATGCGTGTTCCTATATGTTTATACTTATACACAGCATGAATGATGTATAGGCGTGGGAACATGGCAACAGAGTTCTGGTCGCAGCCAGTTAAAAGCGCCAAGTAAAATGTGATGACGTTGGTAGTTGGTAGTTGGTAGTTTTGCTTTTGTTTTGTTTTTTAAATGATTGCGAAACAGCTGGTGATGTTTTGAGATTTGAAACTGAAATTTAGTCGGTCAGGTCTATCGCTCAACCATTCACTTAGTCATGTCCTCGAGGGAGAAAGGAAAGAGAGAGACGGAGAGATGGAGAGATGGCTTGAAAGAAGAAATAGAAGGACAAACTGTGCACATTGACGTAGATATATGTGGTGTTCTTTTCCTTTCTTTTTTTCCCCTTATGACCTTTTGTACATAAATAACTGAGATATATTTTTATTAATATAACTCTATTTTATTTTTACTTGTACAAATGCATTTATACAATTATGCCTTTTTTTGACACCAGACTATTGCTTTTTTACTACTTATTTATAATTAATTATTATCGTTTATATTTTTGATTTTTGTTTTTGTGAGCTACTGTGTCCAAATTATTTTCCTTGTGGATCAATAAAGTCACATTCTGAATACTAATTTTGAGTAACTATTCTGGTACAGTTACTTTTTCATTTAGAAGTACTCAGAATACTTTACTTTACTTTTCTAAAATCAAAGGAATAATCGATCGCACAATTTAGGCTTCAAACTGCGCAGAATTGGTGAAAAAATTATAAAACACAGCTCTTGTGGTGAGGCATGTGTGATTTTGTGTTTTTCTGATCAGTGATAAATAAGAAACAGTGAAACAAATATCAGGTTTTTAATCCTATGTTGCGTTTTTACATTATAATTTAAATGCAACTCGATTAACAATATTCAGAGTATTCAGAATACAGTACTCTGATTGGACCGTGTATCAGAATACGTTAAAAATACATTTTAATGCACGTATTCTATATTCTGTAGTTCAATACATTTTCAAGGTTCCCTTCTTCCCGTGTTCTTCCCATCTCTAGATATGGAGCAGGTTTAAGTTGAGTTTTCTTCCATAGATGCATGTTTTAAAATGCCGCGGTGCTATTTTAGTGCACAAAGGACCGTACAGTGGAGCTACAGCGGGCAGTGCGCTCATATCACATTCTGAAGATTTATGTAACGCGTGACCCACTTTCTCAAGTCTCATACGCCCATCGAGAATCCAAAATGCACTGATGCCCTGCAGGGGAAAACATCTACTGTTTGTTTAAAATGTAGTTGGGTTTTAAATTACTATAATTTTGATCTTGTAAATTGCCTCCCATCAAGATTGAGAATGAAATTAAAGTGTTTTTCAGTAAGTATTTTTGTAAAGCATTTTGTTGTACACTGACCTTGTTCGGGGAATATACTGTAATAGGATTCAGATGAAAACTTCTTGGACTATATATCAAGCTTTCCGATTTGAACAGAAAACTTAAACAACACTGTAGTGCTTAGGTGGTCTTTTTAAAGCTTTTATATTACGTAAAATTGACTCTTGTGAGCTTTAAGCCATGTTATAATGTTTTAATCTTAAAAAACATACCTGGAGTTGTGTTTTGTTTAATTCACACATGTTTGAGTAATCCTGAATCCTGAATTATTAGTCTTTCTGCATCTCCAAAGCTCAAAATGCTCTGATCCACCTTCTGATGTCATTTTACCTTTTGTTTAGTAGAAAATGAAAATTCCAGTGCAATTCTTATTCGGAATGGGCTTGCCACTCCACAGCAATGACTTGTATGTTGTTGACCTTGATCCAAACATCTCCATTAGGCTAAGCACTTGGGGGGCACTCCACCAGGAAAGTTACGTAATGGAGCTTTAAATAGATGCGAATGCTTTGTGATTTCATGTCATAAGTTATTTTATTTATCAGTTCATCTTTTAACACTTAGGACACGTTATAAGAACTTTCTCCATTTTACCTTGTATATAAATAGAAATATGTTCCATTAAACTGCAAAAAAGTACAATACAGTAAATTTGGATGAAGGTACTATTACTGCATTTGCTTATACTGCACTTAGTAAATCTTCTATAACTGCTGATGCAAATGTCGGAAAAAAAACTTAAGTACACAAGGGAGGCACGGCCAGGCAAATTAATGTGGGGAGATGGCTATAGAAAAGTACAAAAACTGAATAAAGTACGCGCCGTCTTAAATCTTGGGGGGAAAAGAGAAGAGTCAAATGCGTAGCGCTATCGGCAGAAGCTCAGACGTGTAAAAAGGAAAAGAGAGATGGAGATGGAGATGGAGAGAAAAAGGAGAGTGGGAGGGGTGAGTGAGGTTGGCCTGTGTAGTTCTAATGGGTGACCGAGCATTAGAACAGTCAGCTGAGTCCACGTCAAAAGCACTGGAGCAAGCGCAGTCCCTCTTCTGTATCATCTGAGAGAATGGACTGCATCTTTTCCTCTTCGCCCCACTGAATCCTCTGCACCCTCTGCCCTTATCCTCTGCATCATTGTCTCGTAACTATTAACATGTCTCCATTTCATGACATTCAGAAAAGTAATTGTTGGTTTTCATTCAAGATTCTATACGTCACACGCTTTTATTTATCTATGAGTTCCTGGTTTATGTAACATTGTACTTTTTTCCAGTCAAAACTTCTAATATTTCGTTTTAAATTGTTAATCGCTATGGGAACAGTCCTTAATTCTCATCACTCTGAAGCCCATCCATGGATTTCAGCTTCATGTTATACGCAACAGTTACAGTATTTATTCCATTCAAAACATATACTTTTTCATTTTAAATAGCTAATCACTATGGCAATGATCCTCATTTTTCATCATTCTGAAATCCATTAATAAATTCACTTTGTCTCCTCTGAATATGCCCAAACATCTTAATTTGGCATTGCAGAAATTACCAAATGACATTAGCTGTCATTCCATTGTCATTGCTCCCAAAGCAAAAAAAAAAAATATTGTAAGAAAGCCTCTGTGTCCATTGTAGGGAGTATTATACCTCTGATGAGGTAGGCCAAGATAACAAGGACTGAGCTGGCAGTGAGTGTCTCTAACAGTCACATTTTTTTTGCTTTTGAAATTTACTTTGTTAGGTGTGATGTAAAGATTGAGGTCATTATTCCAGTTACAATATTCTTGGGTTTCTATCTTCATTAAAAATATATTTTGTTTTAAATTGTTAATTACTTTAGACTAGGAGTTCTTAACCTTTTCAACGTTGGGGCCCAATTTTTTCTGAACAAAGTAACCTTCGGTCCTATGCCATATTAAATGCATTATATTGTACTGATTGTGGGGTCCCCAAGGAGGTTTTCCCGGCCCCTCTTTGGTCCCTGGCCCTATTTTAACAATCACTGCTTTAGACAATAGTCCTAATTTTGCATCATGTTTAAAGACTCATGGATAAGCATTTTCAAAGCAAAATTATTTCAATTTTTGCCATTTCGGTTCAGTCCTTACTCCAAAAAAGTTAAACATAAAACAGCACAATTACTTGCAATCAGCTACAAATCAGTGATGTAATTATGAAATCCTACAGGCCATATTTATGTAAGTGATGTAGCGTCTGCTGTAATAAAAAGGATCCTTAGACTCTACAAACATGATTAAAACATAAATTGCATTCCCTCCAAATTGTGTAGCTCTCCAACTTTAACTCTTTTTTCCAATTTCCCACTCTTGAAAAATCACTCGCCTTTAGTCATTTCAACAGGCAAAACACCAAAACACACAAATTTGAGCAGCTCCATGAGTCCTCAGGAAAAAAAATTAAGTAGCTATGATTTATCTAAACTGCAAACAAGATGCTGCATGCGCAAAATCTATGAACTCATTTGGCACAAGCTGAGAGGAGGAAGAGAAAAGTTTCATCAAAGTCGTGTTGGCGATGGGAATACATTAGCCATAAGCGCGGCCGCCACGTTTGGAATTTCAAAGGAGATTTTTTTTTTTTCCTTTTTTGTTGCATCTTATCCCTGGATCTCCTCGGGGCTTTTCGGGGCTTTTTTCAACCCCTCTCAAAGCAGAAGAGGAGAGGAGAGGAAAAGAGAGAGTGACCATCTTTTGAATAAAGTAAATGACACATGAGGCGTAAGTACCTGTGGTTGTATGGGTAATGGACAGTAGAGAGAGTGAGCGGAGGGAGAGGGGCGAGTGTTTCCGTGGTAATCTAGTGTTTCTTGGAGAGGCAGGTTATTATGGGATGCTTCGGTGGGCAGAGGACAGGAAGCATAGTCCTATATCTGTTTTATAAGGAATCAATTTTGGACTGAATGTGTAACTGATGAAATAAGGTGGGCTTTAAAATGCTTTTGTCAGTCTGTTATAAGAATATGAAATGTAAAGAATTATAATGAAATATGTCCACATTCATTTAACGCTGCGGGGCGTGATTGGTTGGGACTGCTTTCTTATAAGACGCTGTTCGGTTATTTGCCGTCTACTGTCAAGCTTTGGTGTAATAAATTGTTGACTACATTTAAAAGTCCCATATTACAGCAGTTTATGATCTATGTTATAATGTTTCCTCATCACAAACATACCTGGAGTTGTGATTTGTTTCCATTCATATGTTTAACATGCAAGCCCTGCATATTTACTAGGGCTGACCGATATATCGACTGGCTGATATTATTGGCCGAAATGGGCACTTGGAGACATAGGCTACATTCAGACTGCAGGGCTTAACGCTGAATTTGGATTTTTTTTTGTGAAATCCGATGTTTTGGCAAGGTCATTCACATTTCTAATTAAATGCGACTTGTATGTGACTCCAGTGTGAACATTAAACAGCCCAAAAGTGTCCCGCATGTGCACTGGAGGACACGATGACATCAACCGCAGCGAGCGTGCTCTGTGTTTACGGAAGTTGTACAAACATAGACACAAGCATTGAGCACCTGGCGATTTTAAAGTTTCTCTTGTACCGGAGCCAGAACATGTACAACTTACTTGTTTTAAGGAGGAGATTGAGAAGGAGAAGGACGAGGTTTTTGGCCTTGGCATTTTGTGGGACAGTGGCAGCAACGTCCGCTGAAAGGAACGTGTGGATGCGGAGACGTAGCCAAGAATGGTGAGTGGCAATGTGCTTCGCTTCAGTGACATGGAGTTCATTAACAATATTTGCTTACTTCAGAGCAGAATAGTGACGTTTGTGTCTTGTTGATAATGTGTAGGTCAGATGAATGCGCTTTGGGCGTTCACACTGAAGTCGCATGTCATAAGATCGGATATGTATCGGTTTCAGGACCACATATCGAAATGGCCTGCATCGCATTTGAAAAAAATCGTATCTGGATCGTTCAGACTGTCATTAAAAGATCAGATACAGGTCACATAGAGGCCAAAAAATCGGATTTGGGTCACTTCAGGCTGTAGTGTGAACGTAGCCATATCGGCTATCGGCCTAAATCTTGCTCATATGGGCAGATAGTTCACGTGGGCATGTTATAACTCATTATAAAGCTTAGACTCTCTATATTATGTCCATTTAATCCAGTTCAGTCAGATAAATGTCCTAATATGTGGCGGTGCATCAATATTTATTTATTTGTAATTTATCTGTACTGCTGTACTGCCCCTGAACGCACCCCCGAGTCACATCACTCACGTGCTCTTTTTTACACCAGCACCTGTTGTCAACATGCTGGATTCTTTTTATGGATGATCGTTTTGAGTCAGGATTAAAAAGAAACTTATTTGTGAAGACTTGTGACCTGTGTGAGCAGTGAGTGTTACAAATGTGTTATTTTTGGTTCTTTCTCATTGGTTAGCACAACCACACATAAACTGCCTGTTTTCTCTGGCACTGGCATACTGTAAAGTGACTAATGGCTGTACACATGTTACTGGACCTGCACTGATATGTAAATGAGCTGTGAATAGAGGTGTGAATGATCGGTATTTCCACATAATTAATTACAGTGGCAGCATTTACCGCTAAAGGCTGATAGCGGTAGTTTACTTTGTTTATAGGCTAGAATGTCATGCAAAAATGCTATTAGGCCGACCTACTGTCTATAAATATGACTATAAAGAGGCAAAATAGTAATAAATGTAGCCTAAACAAACCCAACATAAAATCCAGTAGAGCAGTAAATTGAAGAGTTATAGTGAATTTTTACATCACTACATATATCAGCTTTTATGTTGGGTATTGGCAGCTCCAACTCCCATTTTATCGGTATCATATCAGCCGCAAAAAATGTATATTGGTTGGGCCCTAATATTTAGGCTGAGTTCTTCGCTCAAACATGACATCACAAGGTGGAACAGAGCATTTTGAGCTTTGGAGATATAGATAGATTAATAAAGATTACTCAAACATGTGTGAATGAAACAAAACAGAACTTAGAGCATGTTTTTGATGATGTAACAGCATTATAACATGGCTTAAAACTCACAACAATCAATTTTGTCTAATACGGGATCTTTAATATTCAATATCACCGTTTGTTAGAATGGTAGTTTTTAAGCTTGTGATTAAGGGCTTAAAAAAGTCTTAAAAATTTGAAAAACAGAACTAGTTTATATTAAATGGTCCAAAGTTACTCCTCACTTTCCCAGCGCATTTCTTATTATTCATCATGCTAACCACACACTTCCTGGTTTGCAGAGGATACATGCGCTTTACATTTAGATGCAAACAGCACAGTATTTGTATTTTAACCATAAGAGCTGCTTTTACTATTTATCTGTAATGGGACTTAAAAAAACTTACTTGCATAAAAAAACTTGGTTATGGCCTTTTTAACTTCCCCTATTTCCTGCCTAATTTTCCTGCTACATTTTGTTAAGTTCCATTATTTATTCATTCACAGTTGCAAGTCTCTGTTATAATTAATCAAAGCCGAGATTTTAATGTGTCTGTACTTTTATCTCACACCTTTCATCACATATTCCCTTTCTCTGATAAAACGAGGTGCACTTAAGTGTTTTGCTGCTCGCGGAGTACAGACCTTCCATTTAAATGTCAAGTTTGATGGGTTATGTAGTTTGTCTTTAACTAAATCAGTGCCACATAACAATGAAGTCTTATTTAGAAGACTTAAAAGCAAGAAGCTAAAGGTGCACAATGTAACTTTTCTGGTGGAGGGTATACTTGCACCTGCACCTGCTTGTCTCCATGGAAATGTTACTGCTTTGCCTGGTGTATTCTACAGTACAGTAAAAGTATCTATGTTGCGTTAAATGAAAACAACTTTTTTTTTTTGCTGAACACACCTTTAAAAAACATCTTACTAGTACAGTGAGTGAACATGGCCTGCTTGTCGCCATGGATATAGATATGTTTAATGCCATACCGTGGAACATTATTGACAAAATAATAAATATAGACTGTATATATAAATGGACATAGCTAACTCACTAACTGCAAACCACAGGATCTAAAAAAGCCCTTTCAAGACAATGGGCCAAGCTCAATGGCGCAAGTCTCCAGATTAGTTTAGCCCGCCCAAGTACTTCCGGTGACTCCCTGCACATTGAACATGCGCAGTAGTGCTCTTTTCTAATGCACTCATGTGTTATGTGACCACTTTGACCAATCAGAGGGAGAGAAGATAGAGCGGAGCAGAGCGTACCCAGAGCGAATAAGATAACTGAAGAATTTTTAGCTGAGAAAATGTTTATGATCTAAAAATAGGTAAAAATCGCCACAAAATCAAGCATTTTTGGAAGCTGTAGGTGCCTTGTCAACCAAACAAGAGCAGTTTATTTACATTGCACTCCATGAGAAAAATCCTTTCTGGACAGGAGGGATTTTCTCGCAGTAGTACCAATGAGTGGCCACTACGTCAACTGGAAACAACTACAAGCTACCAATACAAATAGATCCATGGCTAGCCGCCGTGTTTCAAATAGGAAGTGACGATGGGGGCACTTGTGGCTCCGTCGTCTCTGGCTCAGGCTGACTTTACATTGAAAAATGGTGGCCCCTCTGTGTGTAACTGCTGCAGTGAGCCTTGTCATTTTGGTCTAAAAATATTTGTACTAACCCGCTCTACGTGAGCCTGGTGTTTTTATTTTCCTATTTTGTCTGTAAATAAAGTCCTTTTCCTAATATGGAACTGTCTCCAAATTCTCTTTATAACTGCTAACCTCGTGAGCTTCATTTGACTGGAGCCAAACGCTATGGGTGATGTCACACTCCCTCAGTGCACTTCTTTATAAAGTCTGTGGTCCTAACAGGTGACACACCCTCCCTCAGAAAAGTTCCACAGTGCAACTTTAACATGAATTTATTTAACACAATTTTTGTTGTTAAGGGATTTGATGCAGAAACTTTTAAAACTTTTTCTGTTGATGGTGATTTCAATAGAAAAAAATTAAATCTTAATTGAAATGTTTTTTATCCTTGGCCTATTACATCTTTTGAGATTTTTTCTTAAGATTTTGCTCAACTAAAAAATGTGTACTTAATATATCTCTGCATTGTAAGTGTATGTCTCTATCTCTCCCTTCCTCTTTCCCTCCATCCTCCCTCGCCCTCTTCCTCCCTCTCTTCTTCTCTGATCTGAGTCCTTACCTGCAGTTCAAACACTTACATCTTCGCCCTATCAGTTTCCTCTAACAGGCGTATCTCAGCCCACCTCCAGGACACAGGACGGCCCAAACCTCCGCTCGACGATTTATCAAAGAGGGTCAAAGTGCTGCTCTGCTGCTGCTCGCTCCCGTGTCCCGTTTCCATGACAGCGTAACCAAATCGCCGTGTGTTTAATGGCCGACAAACAGGCCGAGTGAAAAGACGGAGATACGGTCAGATACAGACGGATATTGAAAAATGATCCCGCACGCACCATGACACAAAGTTATCAGACGATGTGGAAGAGAGCGGCTTAAAGCTGGGATATTGACAAAAAGTGAAGGGAGAGAGAGTTGTCATTGAGAGTTTATTAAATTTCCTGTTGCAATAGTTTCTGAAATTGGCAGAGATGAAACAGAGAAAAGCACATTGGATTTTTGGATAAATATTTCACCAATATTATGTGAGTGAAGAGACAGTTAGGATACATTATGGATTGTGTGGAAAAGAATATTTGAACTGCTGTGTTTGTGTTGTCTAATACAGGCTTGATACTAATGTACACTCCAAGTAGTGTTGCTTCTAATGCTTAAGCTATAGGCTATTTAGTACTACTACTACTACTACTACTACTACTACTACTACTACTACTGCTGCTGCTGCTATTACTGCTGCTTCTACTACTAATGCTGCTGTAACCTTCACTTCTACTACTTCTGCTATGATCGTTACTACAACTATTAATATAAAAATGTAAGGTACTTCTGTTATTATTGTAGTATCTTATTACATCACTGCTATTACTAATTGTTTCTGCCACTACAACTTAATCTATATCCTGTCCTACCTTAGATAAATACAATTTCTTATTCATTTTACAAAACTGAAAATTTTAATTGTTAACTTTACAACTTAATATAAGTTAGTGGGCCATGCTATGGATTTTGGATTTGGGCTTCCACAAATATCAGTTCAGCCGATATCCTGGTTGGACATATAAATTGATGTAATTTGACTATTTACTGGCCATAAGTCTCAGTTTGAACTTTTTTTATTTATACAGAGTTCTTCAGTCGTTATTTGAGGGATAAATACCAGGTACATAACATATTTGGGTTAGTTTAGTCTTATTTTATTTATGTTTAAATGAAATAAATGTCTCTGTGCTATTGTCGGTTAGCCAGGCTGGCACCACCTAGTGTCTCCGCTCAATTTCATTTCTCTCCAGTGATTAGGTCAGGAATCAGATTACACTAGACGCTTTGCAAGAACCCCAGAAGTTGTAGACCGTGCGCCGGCCAATCAGCGAAGAGCAGTGAAGCCATGATGTCAAACTCAAGCGCCTGTCTGGGTCACTTTTGTGGTACAGCACAACAGTAAACGCGGTCGAGATGGACGTAGATAATACAAAGTTTGCATTTTTTATTGCACCTTTAATTTGCATGTTCACCTCACAGAAACAACAATGATCGTTGACAGACATTTTCACTTTCTGCTTTGTTTGCTGTGGTGCCTGCAATTACTTGGACACCATTAGGCGTTCTGCTTTACCTACACCACAACCAAATAGCAGCGACTGATAAATTTAAAAAGTACCCGCCTACCATCGAGCGAACGAATCCTAATGCTGCGAGGTCAGATGGTTTCCATGAAGTGAAACTGGCTGATGAATCAGGCTAAGTATCGGTTGGGTATTGGCAGAAACTTAATATGAAAAAGCTGTATCCCTACTAAATATCATAATCAGAAAATATCAGGTGTATTGCTCAAAAAAGCTCAGAAAAATCCATATGAAACCATCCCTTCCTCCCATATGAACTGAATGCCTTGACTTACTTTCTAGCTTACATTTACTTACCACATTAGACATATTCAAACATTTTCACTATGGACTATAAAGAGCTGTCATCTTCTATCTCCTCAGCGGTGTGACTCCGCTCATTGGTTAATTATCTTTAAAACACGACGTCATGTCTAATATCCTCCTGTCTATTTAAGCACAGACAGTTTTATTAGTCTTTTGCAGTGGCACCGAGGAGCCGGAGTGACAGAAGGGGGATGGCGGTGTTAAAATAGGACCTGTGTAATACAAGAATGTGGGACAAATACTGTACAACACATGGGCGATTAATAGTGACGCGCTAATGTACTGATGAAATGAACACCGGTAATGAATCATGCACAAGGACATTTTCAAGGCTCAGCAACTTTAGATACATCTGGAAACAAGTAAATACATAAATAACTGCTGTGTACAAGGACTTTGGAGAAAATGCATTGGCAAGGCGGAAGCTCTGTGGTTAGAATAGTTTATGATGATCTGATTTTTGGAGTTATCAGATTACGCAAATGTCTTGTATACAGTTGATGTGAGTAATTTGATTTCTTTCTGATTATTCATACCAGTGCAGGTTTTGATAAGGAAAAAACATACAAAATGAGCACGCTAATGTGGCAAAGACAAAAATGAAAGAGAACATGAAAAGTTATTTTAAAAATCCACTGATTAACTGACATGTCACCCAGTGTATTTGATGATCAGATTTGTTTTGTCATGTAATCATTATTGGGTTATTAGACTTTTCTAGTTATCTTTTTTTTGCTTTTTTTTTTTTACCATCCATGTCAATATAGCATGTCTTATAGTTGTAGGATTATTACATTTTTCCAAAGTTAAAGATGTGGTCAGTCATTAGTTTCACTGCATCAGTTACATGCTCGTTCAAAATCAGATTATCAACAGATTTTGTGGAGTTATACGACTATTATAAAACATTTACATCATCAATCATACAATCATACAATCATCAGCTTTCTTTTGATCATGCTCCCTCTGATTACTCACGTCAGATTTTACTGTTTGTGTTTCATTAAAATTATCTCGAAAATCCAGAAATCAGATAATAATCAGATGTAACCGCAGCCAGTGTTTGAATTCCAATGGTTTCTAGGTTCTAGCTGGGTTTAGTGCGTCAGTGGGTGTTTATAGGTAGTCAAACTGGCGCCAGCTATTTCATTTCTCTCCAGTAACTAGGTCAGGAATCGGAATACACTAGACGGTTTGCAAGAACCCCGGAAGTGCGAGTTCGGGCACCATCCAATCAGCGAAGAGCCATACATTCACATTCGATTGGTTAAATAAAAAAGTACCCACCTACCATCGAGTGAACAAATCCTAATGCTGCGAGGTAAGACGGTTTCCACGAAGTGAAACCGGCTGATGAGTCAGGCTAGATTATAGGTGCTTTGTGTAACTTTTCTGATAGAGGGTCCGCCACCTGCTTGTTTGTCTCCATGGAGATACTGGAGATACCATGGAGATTTCTGTTTTGCCTTTATTATTCCTCTGTATGGAAATAAACTTTGTAATCACAGTATAGACAGGTTAATGGTCAGCTCTGTGGAGAAGCAACATGGTAAGACTTCATGTTTTTAAGGTGTTTTTGAGATATAAAAGGCAAGTAATTGAACAAAGGTGGAGGAAGTATGTTTAATGCCCTACTGTGGGACATTCCAGGCAAAGGAAGTAGCACAATGCACCTTTAAGCTTTTTACAGTAATGAATAATTGTAGTTTTAGTTTAGTTTAATGGTTTCAGTCAGCTTTTTCAGTCTCGAAATTAGTCATAATATTTTACTTTAAACCTCTTCCTCTGGTACAATTCCCAGATGATAAAATGGTGCAGGATTCACAAAAGCACCGCTATGATTTACTCAATACAGGATATGCAGCTTTATATTTAGCCAGACCAGTACAGCAGAGGAACAATAGAATTCACTTGAGAGAGGATAGTGTGGGTGCAGGCCAACATGATGAAACGTTAAACATCGACTATGTAATTTTTCTGATTCAGGGTCCACCACTTGCTTGTCACCATGTAGATAGTAAATAATCACAATGGAGATAGGTTAATGGCCAGATCTATGGAGAAGCAAGCCTACATATGGTAAGAATTCGTGTTTTAATGTATTTATTTTGCTATAAAACACCTGTAATTGAACAAATGCAAAGGACGTATGTTAATTCTGTTACTATATTATTGCTCTACTATGGAAACAGGCAAAGAAATAATATCGCCATGGAGACATGCAACACCTTAGCAATTACATAGTGTGCCTTTAAGCAGTGTTTTATATTCATTACTTTTAAAATGCGCTGAAAATCTGATAAAACATGTCTTTCTTGACACAAAATGAGAGACATCTGTGTTTTCTCAATGGCTCATCTGCTGCAGTGAACACAAGGGTTTTCACGGCAGCTCCCGCTGTTTTCTACCATTTTACTTTGAGTCTTAAAATTCTATTAAAATGTTCCTAATGTTTGACGTGGATGAGAGTAGTTCATTGAAGTGTTTTTTGTAAATGTCAAGAAGTTAATGTAGTGAGTAACCCCACAATCTGTCTCAACAACAATATTTATTTAGTGGTATTTCTAATCTTTTAAAACTCTAAAAAGTTGCTAAAAATGTTCTACGCAGATCAAGGCAACAGCAAGTAGAGCTTAAAAAAATGAAACAATAAGCATTCAATTACTGTATGAAAGAGGCACTATGTAACATTTCTGGCGGTAGATCTGCAACTTGATTGTTTCCATGGAGATGTTTTTACTTTGCCTGGAATGTTCCACAGTATGGCATTAACCTTAACTAACTTGCATTTGTTAAATCAGGCTTCAGGTGTTTTTTGTGTTTAGAAAATACAATGAAAAATATGTGTTCTAATTGTGAGTAGACTTTCTTCTCCACAGATCTAACTTGTAACATGTTAATGCCATAGTGTGGAACATTCTCAGCAAAACAGTAACTGCAGGTAGTGGGCCCTCGAATAAAAGGTTATACTGTACAATACAACAGGGATTAGGCAGGTCTAAACCAGAACTAAACACTAGGGATGTATCAATAACTGAAATATCGTGATATCGTATCGACAAATTTCTCACAATAATATCGTGGACCATCACAATATATCGAATTACAAGTCTCTTTGCTTAAATTAAGAGTTATGGTGCAGCAATAGCTAAAAAAAAAAAACCCACAGGGAACTGCATAGACCATGATCCTTTGCTCCATTTCAGTGTGACTACAAGAAGAAATAACAGTTCTAAGCACTTTTAAGTCTTAGTTCTTTGGATTAAGTCTTGTCAAGGCATTTTAAGAGGAAAAAGTAGCATATTCACAGATTGTTAGTCTCCATAAAATATCAATAAATATCGTATCGTGAGATGTATATCGTGAAAATATCGTACCAATAGATTTGGATATTGTTACATCCCTAATCATGAGCCTCCCCACCATATCGTGAGCTTTTCCACGATATCGCAATAAATATCGTACCGCGAGGTTCATACCGTGATGATATCATATCGTGAGACTTGGATATCGTTACACCCCTTCGAATTTTTTGTAGTTTTCATTTTACAATAATACATGGATAGCCTTCTTTACAATTTTCACCTTTTATTTTTGTTTGTTCGTTTATTTCTCACATTTTTTATTTCAATTGCATTTTTACAGCTAATTCTCTTGTTATGTGGTATAACTATTAAGGCTGGAAATGCGTTTGTGTTTCCAGAGGGAAATGGGCATTGTCTTAGCCCTGTTTAATCCCATAATGTAATTTTATAATAATACTGTATATTCTGTAGATACCCAGTTTTCTTGTTGTAATTTCCACCTTGTATTTGCAATCTTCTTTTATTTCTCCCATGTTTTACTTACAATTGCAGTTTTACTCCTCGTTCTGTTTTTATTATGTGGTAGAACTATTAAGGCTGGAAGTGCATTGGTGTTTCTTAATAACAGAGTCAAACGGGGATTGCCTTGGCCCGGTCATGTATTGATTGCTGGACTATAATGAGCCCTCCCCGGGGTATGGTTTACATGTGCAGATAACCTGTGAGCCTATGAGCTATTAATTACATTTGAAGAGATTGGTCATGGGTTTGGGATGTGTAAGGCCCTTGTAGAGCCAATCAACCTTCATTTGCTTTGGAAAAACTAACCTTGGACTTTGAAAATACACCATTATGTTGCAAGCTACTGTGTGAACTGAGTATTGTATTATTTTCAATAGGGAATAACGCACGCACAGTATCATTGAGACTGGCAATACAACTCTTTATCTATGTTAAATTAATGTCAGCAATACTTACACATGTGGTACAAATAAATAGAAATATATTGTAGAAGTAGTAGTTTCTATTAAAGGGCCCATATTATGTTATTTTCTGATTTATGTTTTAATGTTTCCTCATCACGTACAGACCTGGAGTTGTGCTTTGTTTCATTCACTTGTTTAGCCCAAAACCTCCTGAGTTTGTCTCTTATACAGAAAACACTCTGATCCACCTGGTGATGTCATGTGGTAATACAGGACGTGCTCACTGTGTTTCTAAAGTCCATCTTCACTAGAATCATTTGGATAATTTCAGCTCTGGAATTGACAATCTCTACTGAACTAAAGGTAAAAGGTAGCTCTTAACTTGAACACTCATGACATTTCTTATTCTTCTTATTTATTTGTAAAGCGACAACACATATTAATGAACATTTAAAATGTAAATATGTAAAGATTATAGTCAGCGTGGCTAATTTACATCTTCAGTCCCTCAGCAGGTTGATGTGAAATCATCTACAGGGCAGAGAAAAGTACAACAACAATCACACAAAAGTACATAAACCAGCACACTTACTATACATACAACACACATTATACATACAGATGAATTTCAAACAGCTCAAAGTCAAGAGTTTAAGAGTTAAACCAAGAGTTAAATCAACAACCCCTCAATATATATAAAAAACAAATGTTATTTGGTTAAACATGGTGACATATTTGGCCATTGAACAACCACTGTTTTAAAGCATTAGAAAATGCTGCCACTGTTGAAAGTTCTCATATATGAGCAGGCACTGTATTCCATGTATGACCTGCTCGACATGACATCACACGGTGGAACAGAACATTTTGAGCTTTGGAGATGTAGTAATAAAGGATTACTCCAACACGTGCATGAAACAAAACACAAATCCAGGTATGTTTTTGAGGAGGTAACAAGATTATAACATGGCTTAAAGCTCATAAGAGTCCATTTTGTGAAACTACTATGACTATAAAAGTATCCAGAGTAAGTACCCCTACTACTTCTACTATTACAACTACTGCTACTTCAATTGGGGCCTGAGAAAATCTTCTATCCACAGTAATACCCTTGTAGTAACAGTTATAGAGTGAGGCGCTGTCCATGGTGCTGATAAAAACACATTAGTAAAGCCTATCCCTACCTGTCCTTATCATTTTATCTTGTTGTCATTTTTCTGCTCTATATTTAGACGACCTTTGACCTCTCACCTTTGTACCATGATAAGGACGTTGTGTTAGCAATTTGTCAGTGATATAACGACAAATAGCTTCAGTGGATTGGACCAATGAAAGGACATTGGTTTGTAAATGTTTTTTTGAACCTTTGCCACCAGGTGCTTTCAGTACAGTAGTTTCCGATCAGTTTTCTGTGATATCACAATATTACACACTGCCCATAGTTTAAAGGGCTCATATTACACTATTTTCTGATCTGTGTTATAATGTTATTTCCTCATCACAAACAGACTTGGAGTTGTGTTTTCACACATGTTTAACACACAGGCAAAAACAGCAGAAAACACTGTGCTCCACCTTGTGTCGTGGGTAATACAGTAAGTGCTCCACTGTGTTTTTAAACTCCATACGCCTTCATTAGAATCATTTGGATGATTTCAGCTCTGGAAAATCTCCACTGAACTTAAAGTAGCTGTTAACTTGAAAACCACTACATGACATCACAAGGTAGAACAGAATATTTTGAGCTTTGAAAATGTAGACATGTGTAGAGACATGTTTTTAAGAGGTAACAGCATTTTATAGTGGCACAAGAATTCATTTTGAGTAATATAGAACCTTTCATTTTGAGTTGGAGGGCAGATCAGAATTGTACGGTAGAATTTGTTCTTTAACTATGAGATTGCAGATTTATTGTCTTGGTTTATTGTTAATATTTCTTTAATTTCTGGGCCTAAGTGTTCTCTGTCAGTATGAGTAAGTGAAAATGAAAAAGATCTTCACAATATCTATCAAAAAAGTGGTGGCTTTTCTCAAACACAAACATGTGATTGCTGTAGGCTGAAAGAACTTTGAGCTGTTCTTTTTGCAGTGTCTTACAAATAATAATCTGGTTCAGCATTTCAGTTTTTCAGTTTAGATATTTCTTTCAAACCAGTAAATCTCCATCTCAAATTCTAAACTGTGAACGCAGCTTTTTGAGCCCTAGATTTGAAGTGTAAGATAATCAAGTAATGCTGATTTCTTTTTTTTTTTTTCCAACTAAAAACTACTAAATAACCTTGGCACAGTAACAAGGAGGGTATATGATCCAACAATTGATCTAGCAATTCTTTAAGTGAACACATAATATATAATATAAAACTGACATCTGATTCCTATGCATAATCAATATTAAATTCATTGGATACTAACGCAGAGATGTTTTGCTGTTTGGTTCTGTGATTTTTATATTATTTTTTCTAATAGCTGCTTCTTCTTTGTCAATTTTTTATATATATATATATTGATTGCTACAAAATTTGACCTAACAAAAGCTGTCCCAAAGTTACATTGAAGTTGTACATCCAAACTGATCCAGCGATTTTGGTGAAGGACTCAAAACCTACATTCTTCTTGCTGTGAGGAGAGACTTTTAACCACTGTGCTACTGGTAAATTCAATCTACATTCAAACCTATAAAAAACTCAATTCATTTAATGCCAGGCTGGAATATTAAAAACTGCGGCGAACACATGCAGTGAAACATATTAAGAAATACACCCTTGCGGAGTTGTTCCAAAACGCACTCATCATTGCACTATATCCATTACATTTGCATGAATTACCATCAACAACACACGTTTCCTACTGTGACTCATGTAGCTTAGCTTTTTATAGCACCTTTTCCATATTAAATTATTCTTGAAAATGACTTTGAGTAAACTTATGACTTTCTGGCATGCATTTATAGCTGCTGTACCTGAGTTTCACTCTCTTAAAACGTATAAAACAAGTAGTTCATTTTAAAGAGCTTGGAGTGGTCCCAAAGTTATCCCTCACTTACCTTCCGCATTCTGACCATCCTAATTATTCACCATGATGTGTTTATAAGTGCGGTTCACACGTTTCAGAGGCCAGATTGGAGTCACAACAACTAGCATGTTAACCGTGCACTTTCTGATACTTGAAAGAACGCTTAATATTTTGATGCAGATAAAACTGAGCAGTCTCTTTTACGCCATAAGAAGTGGAATTTTGCCGACACCGTAATGCTCAAAATTATTACCACTAGCATGCTAACATTGCACCTCCTTAATTTCTGAGGATAAAATGTGTTATAATTAGATGCAAACAGGATGCTGCGGTCTCATTTCTGTCCTAAAATTGCACTGTGTAACTTTTCGTTTCGATGTTTGGGGTCCGTCACCTGTTTGTTTCTATGGAAATGTCATTGCTCTGCCTGGAATGTTCCACAGTATGACTTTAAACAGCTCCACTTTACGTTTATTAAATCTGAGCTGGTTTTATAGCTCATAAAAATCTAAAAAAAAAAAAAAAAAACCACGCAATCTGACTGTGAGCGGGGTTGCCTCTCCGCAGATCTGACCTGTAACTTGGCCTGGTTCTCCTCCGTGAAAATAGAAAGGTTAAATGCCACACTGTAAAACATTCCAGACGAAGCAATCTCCATCGAGAAACCACACTGCTCCTTTAAGAACAGCTCATACAATATATCTGTCGTAGGGCAAAAGAAATATTGTTGAACAGAGAGAGAAATCATGTACAGCCACTTTAAAGCTGTTGTCATGTGATGCGTGCGGGGGCTGCAGACATCCACTGAGCTATTTCTACTCGAATCTGGAGGTTGTATAGGACGAAATGATGTATTTACTGAAGAACAGGATCAATAAAGTAAAACAAACATCCTTTCTTTGGCTGGATTAGATTAGAAGGAGCTGGAGTTGTTCTGCGGTGCTCTGGGGTTAGCAGGTTCAGAGCAGTCTGTCAGGGCCGCTCCAGTCAGACACAAGAATTAGTCAATGAGAGTCGCTGGAGAAATCAAAGAGAAGTTTGACAAGGAGCGGGGGAGGTACAGAGATAAATGCTGAAAGAAATGCTCAAAATATGTAGTCAAGTTAAAGTACAATGAATTTAAAGGTGCAGCGCGTAACATTTCTACTAGTGGTAGGGTCCATCACTTGCTTATCTCCATTGAAATGTTATTGCTTTGTCTAGAATGTTCCACAGTATAGACTAAACCTATCCTCCAGTGTAGATTAAACCTATCTATCACAAGGGAGACAAACAGCTAACAGCAGTACGCTACTTTACAACTCAGATCTGTGGAGAGTCGCCCCTATTCACAGAAGGAATCAGTTCAGTTCAGTTCATCTTTATTCTGGGCTCAGGGTCCATTTTTAAAACAGACAAGAACAGTGACATTACAAAACAACAAACATTTATGTTTTTAAAAGATAACCACACCAGTGTCTCCACATATTGGACTGATATCCTATTGCAGTGTATCTCATATTTGTGAGTGACATTGTTATTTCATTGTCTGATTTGTTCAGCCTGCAAATAAAACTGTAAATTAAAATTCTTAATGCAGCTTGAAGCGTGTTCACTCGTGCAGTAACAAACATCTCCGTCACACCTCGTCCATCGTGGCCTCCTCAAAAACACCCGCAAAGTGTCACTGTAGGTCATACACCTGCCGTCTTTGCAAACTGACTCTTTTGTAATTAATGCAGAGGTGAGCTGTGTATACGACGGTGTACAATATGATTTAAACAATAACAACTTTACATCATTTGTAGAAGAACCAAACAAAGTATTTGGCTGAGAATGGGGCATCCTACTGTCTATACACATCATCATCATGTATTTTTGCGCAGTAGAAACACCTGTAATGAATAAATACTAGATGGATATGTTTAATGTCATACCATGGAACATTCCAGGTAAAGCAATAACATCTCCATGTAAACAAGTAGGTAGCGGATCCTCCAGAAAAATTGCGCAGTGCACCTTTAAGCAGAAACAAAAAAATCACCATCTCAAAATATGCAAATTAAGCAGTTATTACAAACACAATTTACGTGTTTTATTTCTATCATTTGGTTTCGAGTGATGCAAATTTGGCCTTTTTGTCATAAGAATTAAGATGAAAAGCAGCATATTATTTCTTTTGAATCGTGAAAGGGCCTTCAAATTTTGAGATTTTGAATATTGAGCAATTGCTACTATTTTCATGATTACTCTGAATAATTGTTTAAAGCTTAAAAAAAAAAAAAAAAGCTGTTTCAATGCACTGTGTCACTGTTTCATAGTTTAATATTTTATGTTGATCCAAAGCAAATATTTTAAATGTTAAGATCTACGTAAAATATATCCATTCATTCAACTTAAAATATCTGAATGAAAAAAGGGAAAAAATAAATGTAAAATATATTTAATTTGAGTTGACATTATTTATTTTGAGGAAGTAAATACCAGTATAAAAAATAGGGTTTTGTGTTAATCCCAAAATTATTTACCTGTCCAGCTGCAATGGAACAACTTGGGAGGATCTTTGAAGGCACATAAGAAAATATACAAAAATAGAAAGAAAATCCATTTTAGTTTTTCCACTGGGAACCACAGCAGCACTCATATATACAGTACACACGCTGCATAGTACACAGTTGCAGTAGCATTGCAGCTGTCAGGGGCCGGCCCTAGAGGCAGCTGTGTGGACTTACAGTAAATACATGTCACGCTACTGCTCTGTGTTCAAGTGTGTGGGCCCAGCTACTGCCCAGACACTAAAAGAGCTCTACCACATTTTTACGCTCTTACGAAAACAGAACTAGTTCATTTTAAACGGTTTGCAGTTGTCCAAAGATATTCTTCACTTACCTTTTGCATTCTGAGCATCCTAATTATTCACCATGATAAGTTTAGAAATGTTTATAATAAATCTTAGAGGACAGAGCTGAGTTTTTCTTTCGTGGTGGGAGCATGGGGACGCTTCTGGATCCATCAACCCTGGCTCTAATTGATTTTACTCTGAAAAATGGTCTCCTTTTTCTGTAACTGCCGCAGTGAGCCACGCCATTTTGGTTTTAAAATGTTCAAATTATCCTGCGCTACATGATCCTGGTGTTTTAATACGCTTTAATAAATTTCTGTTCCTAAAATATAAATCAGCTCCAAATTCACTCCTGTAACCGCTATCCTCATGAGCTTCATTTGACTGGAGCCGACCGCTATGGGCGACGTTAAACTCCCTTAGTCTTCTTCACTTCTTTATCCAGTCAAGACAAATTGATCTCAAATCCATGCATGGGGAGAAAAAATTGGGGACAGCCTTTAAAAAAAAAAAAAAAGTGTAACCATATTTCAGCGTGTATCTATAATCATAATTGGAAACGCGTCGGGAGTATGCAGTATAAATAAAAGCCAGATGGAAATTTGAAGTACTTTGAATACTTTTGGCTGCGTTGGCATTTTTATAGTTACATGTATTTACTGTGAAGCGAGGAAGACTGGTGCATAATCAGCATCTCATTTGGCTACATTTAGAACTGTTCTTGACTATGAGAGAGACCACTGGGACTCAAGTCAGAAGGAACGCAGAAGGAGGAGAAAACTGCAACAATAGACTTTATGAAAAAAGTGGCGGAAAAGCGCGTTGCATTAATATTTACATTAAAGCACTTGTTTCAATTATTGATTCACATTAGAATTATGGATATTTTTTTTTCAACGGACAGGGTCAGTGAGTCCTTCCTAAACATTAAAGTAGTTTGAGTTAGTCGATAACACCCCACACAAAGGTATACACTGTACATACCCACTTTAAAATAAATTAAATATAGATAAAAGCCAAATAAATAAAAGAAAGCCTCACTGATGTCTCAATTTGATATAATTTGTAGGGAAGACTCAATATTTTCCATTGTTGGTTTAAATATGAGCCTCTCAATATGGTAAGTTGTCTTTTTTGGGATTGAGTAACGAGTTTGTTTTTTCGACAAGATGTTAAGACAGATCAGCCCAAAGACATCCCTCAGTGTCAAAGGATAACATGCGGTGACTTATTTTGTGAAAATAATCTAGAAAACAACATCTACAATCACCACTTGCATGACTGACAGGTGGATTAGCCAATCAGGGACATGCATGGTTCATTCATATTAAAACAAATATAGCTGTTTACAAGGAAAAAAAGAAAGGAGAAAAATATCATGGGTTACTGAAAACATGGCAGATCTGAGCAGAATCTGAAGTTGTTTGTAAATGATGTTGATCAATGAGCTCCTTTGTTTCACATATGTCACTGAAAAAACAAATCTGGTTGGACAGTCGGGTTTGGTTGGGCTTGAGACGTGACGGAGAGCGTGGGGACCAGACTCATATCAATCAATATACAGTCAGTATACAAAATACAGAGAGATCATTCTGGATTTACCAGCAGTATTTATGATTGATCTGCACAGCCCAGACATCACACAGAGGTCTAATATTGTCACAAACTGCTGTTATTACATTACTTTCTTCTCAGCTACATTATATTCTATAATACTTATTTGTGCCATTTCCACCACAGCAGCAAAACCACCAGCCTCTTCACCCTCTTCATCTCCTCTTCATTACAACCACTGTTTATGCTCTCGGTAAATTTACATACTCACCTTCCAATGTATCTGTTGTGTCTGTGCTTCAGTACAAAAAGTGAAATGAATACAAAAGTACAATACATGAGATTCAACACAGAGTGACAAATTTCTCTGCATCATCACCTCTGTAGTAAACAAAATGTTACACTTTGTCTGTATTTAAAGTCAACAAACAAAAACGCATAATTTTAATCACATTTTTACATACAAAACAACTTATACTATATATAATCCAACATAATATCTAACAAGTTTAAATACCCTTTCTCATTTCATCTCATTGTATTTGTGCAAAATTTGTCTCACCCCAGTACAGATATACACACTATATTGTAGAAGCAGGTCAAAATAAGTCCACTTCGATAATCAGGAAGTGTGCTTTAGCATGCTAGTTGTTGTTTGCTTTAAGATCATGGCAAAACTGCTCTGCACTTATAAACTCAAAGTGAATAATTAGGATGCTCAGAATACTTAAGGGAAGTCAGGAATAAGTTTGGACCACTCCAAGTTAAAATGAATAAATTCTGTTTTTCTAATTTATAAGATCGTGAAAATATGGTACAGCATCTATAAAGATCAGAGATTTCACCATTAAAGATTCCACACTATATGAAACATGTCTTTAGGTGCACAGCAGGACTGGCCCCCGCTGCTTCAGATCAAGTGAACACCTCCAGTGGACTTCACCCTCTCCTCTGAAGCTAATAGGCTGCTAACAAGGCATTAGACCCTACTCTGTCATTTTGACTGTTGTTAGCGCCCTTTAGCTCATCTGGCCTGAATCAATACACAATAGCACTAGCCTCTTGATACATGCGTGCTCCTATAGACCCACAGTCAATGAGCGAGGTGAGGAATTGTCCAGTCAGCACCCACATGCTATCACCCACCACTCTGGAAGACGTAGAGTGGTATTTAGGCCCATATACAAATGCATGGGAAGTAGTGGTGGACGTGTTAGCGGGGCATGGCTCACTTCACATGGGCTATTCAGTTATCGATAGTCTTTTAGCGCAAGTGTCGATAGATGCTAGTGCAGGCTATACAACACTTGTTTGGGTATCGTCCATTATTTATGTACAGGCTGATTAACTCATCCAGAACTAATACTAAGGAGAAAATTGTTGTTCTAAGCGCAAATGCAAAAGTACAAGATGTTTCAAAATGAGGAATGTGGGTAACTTAAGTCTGACTTGAATAAAACTGATCCATGTTGATGACTATTTATTTGGAGGCTAGAGAAAACAAGAAAAGAAAAAGAAAATATTCTTGCCTTGAATTGAAAGACCTTGTAAAGTAAACTGTCTTGAGCTAAGAAAATTGCTTCTATAATTCACTATGGACTAAAGATGTACATGTCAAATGTCAAAAGTACAACATACATACAAAGTACAACACAGGCTGGATTCATACTTCCTTACACACCATATACAAATTTTAAACTAAACTGGAACTAAACCTGAACTTGACCAGACCTAAAACAAGACCAAACCAGGACCAAACACAGGACATACTGTGTTTGTAAAAATATTGTTGACTGAATGTACGTAATTGTATTGTGGACTTACAAGCTGCTTAGCTATAATCTGGTGTGGAACATCAAGCTTTTATGAGCTTAATGACTCTGTACATCGTCCTTTCAAATACTAAACTAAACTAATTTTACACTTCATAAAAGCAAAATACAAAGAAAGTCATGAATGTAAGCTCTTTTTGTTCAGAATTTGCAACAGTATGTAACTTTTTTTTTGCCAAAAAAGACTAACATAAAAGCATGTGGGTTTTTTTGTTTTGTTTTTGTTTTTACGTCTTTATATGGGCAGGCTTGCATCTCCACAAACCTGACTATTATTTGGCCTGGAGGTGGGCCTTCTCCTGCTTGTTTCCATGGAGATGTTGTTCCATTGGCTGTAATCTTCTAGCCAGGCTGGCGTCACCTAGTGCCTTCGCTCAATTTCATTTCTCTCCAGCGACTAGGTCAGGAATCGAAATACAATAGACGTTTTATAAGAACCCCAGAAGTGCAAATCCAGGCACCAATCAATTAGCAAAGAGCCATACATTCTGTGTTGGCAACAACTTCTGAGATCTTGGATTTAAAGCCGGAACAAAGAGAATGTTTGGTGAATTTTATCAAGGGGAAAGACGTTATTGCCCTTCTTCTTACGGGATATGGAAAAAGCTTAATATATCAGCATTACATACGTCACGACCAAATAGTAAAAAAAAAAAGTACCCGCATGTGGTTGAGCGAACGAATCCTAATGCTGCGAGGTAAGACAGTTTCCACAAAGTGAATCACACTGGTAATCTTCCAGGGTATGGCATAAAATTGATCTACCTCCATGAAGAACATTCTACTTATATTCTGATGATCTCTTGCAGTCAGAATAGCAAACCCACCAATAGAGCTCTCCCTTGCACATATTTCAAACCTAAAAGGATGATCAAATAAGACGAACACATAGCTTCAGCTCTCGGTGACATAAGCAGTGTTAGATGATGATCCGTTTGAGTGAACTCTGTTACATGGGTAGAACTGACTCAGTGATGCGGACAGGTAGTGCTCAAATTAAAAATGCATATTCTTAGTTATTTATAGAGACGTACCTTGAGCATACAGCAGATCACATTGGACCACATTGTGCTTGGTGCTATCCCATAATAGTCTTGTATGTGTGTAACTGTGCGTGTGCATTTGACAGCTAAAGACCCGCCGAGACCCGAATCAATAGCGCTAATGAGAGACTGAGAGCTCAAAAAGGACGGATAGAAAACCTCTGGCCTGGTCTTTCAATTTGTCTTCTCCTTCGTCTCCTTTCCTAGCTCCTTATCTGCTTTCCTACTTCCTCTCTCTTCTCTCCTCCCTGTGGTCTAACTTGTTCATTAGCATCTGTCTCCATCTTGTGTGTCTTGTTAGTTTCCATGCGGAGATGCAGGGGAGTGCAATGTCCTTCGCTATAATGTACTTTACAACATTTTCTAATATGATGAATTGCGTATGTAGGCTAAGTGTTTTCCGATGGTGGGGGAGTGTATGATTTGCTATTCCAGTGTCTTAAATGTAGAATTGAGCCAAAAGATTTCCTAAAGAGTTGTAAAAGAGAGTGGAACTATTTTTTGGCTGCACCATGGTTGATATTAGCCTCACAGCAAGAGGATCCTAGGTTTGGTTCCAGGAGTTTGAATGTTCTCCCTGTTGCCTGGGTGGGTTTCCTTCAGGCATTCCCATTTCTCCCATCAATATCTTAGCGGGTAAAATCCTCCATCTATGAGGTAGTCCTGACCAAGATGAGTTCAAGATGACACATTTTCCAGTTTACTTTGAATGTTCCAAATAATAATCATGTGTTCACTTCATTAGACAGGTGTAATTTTAAAGGTGCACTGTGTAACTTTTCTGGAGGGGGTCTACAACCTGTTTGTCTCCATGGAGATGTTAATACTCTGGTTTAAACTGTCCACAGTATGGCATTAAACTAATCTGTCTTGCATTTTTTTTCAACTACAGGTGTTATTTATTTCTCAAAAAATATCTTAAACAACTTTTTTTTTTTTTTTTTTTTACTGTGAGTGGAGTCGCTTCTCTGCAAATCTAATCTGCAATTTGACTTGCAAGTCTCTGTGGAGTTTTTTAAGTTTATGACCATACTGTGGAACATTCTGTAGGCACATCTCCATGGGGACAAACAGGTGATGGACCCCAGCATACAACTTATCCACTACATTTCTCAGTCTGATCTTTTTAATATCACATTTTTAAATCAAATTGGATAAAATCCCAAACCACTGAGCTATACAATATAATTTGAATGGAACATGACTTTACAACTAGTCCACACTTGTACTTTGTCTGTTGTGATGACAAAAAAGTGCTCTAAACTCAATGTAATACAGTCACACCTCTTTACATCTGTTCAGATGATACAAAGTTGATTGCAGATTTGACCTCTGGGTGTAAAAGTCAAACTCGGTTGGTTAAACTTTGGTATTATCTGCTCTGAATCTTAATTTTCCTCACAGAGCTCGAGCCAAAGCAGATGTGAGGATGGCTGGCTCCTCAGAGACACAGTAAATATTATATAACCGTAACTTCTCTGAGTATCTCCAAATGTGACGTGACTCTCATCCCAATAGATCGCCCACTGCACATGCAAATCTGCTACAATGCTATGTGGAAAAGTATGTGTGCAAAAATGAGAAGTTTTTCAAAGTTTTCCATGTACAATAACAATAACACTGTTTGTATTTTATGTTTTGCTAAAAATTTAAAAAATTGCCAGCATGAAATTGTTACCTCAGTTTAAAGTTTACTCACTAGCTGTTTTGGACAAGACCAACTATTAATAATAACCATAAACTCCATAGCCCAATTTCGGTGAGCTTTAAGTGATGTTATAATGTTACCTAAAAACATACCTGTAGTGTTTTGTTTCATTCACACATGTTTGAAGAATCCATCATTATAATTAGACATAAATCTCCCAGGCTCAAAATGCTCTGTCCCACTTTGTGATGTCATGTAGTGGTAGTTTTCAAGTTAACAGCTATTTTTACATTCTGTTCAGTAGAGCCTGGCAATTCCAGGGCCAAAATCATTCAAATGATTCTAGTGAAGGTGTATGGGATTTAAAAACACAGTGGAGCACTTCCTGTATTACAACATGACATCATAAGGTGGAATATAGTGTTTTCTGTGTATAAAACACTAAAACACTAAGTAATTTTCCATTTGTTTCCCAATCTAGAATGACACTGACTTGACCATAAAGTAGTATGAGTAGTAGTATTAGTAATAAGTAATAATAGTAGCAGTACTTGTAGTGGTGATAATAATACATAGTAGTAGTAGCTGTACAAAGTAGCAGTAGTTGTTAGTAAGTAGTAGTCTGATCCAATACACATTTTGGAAACCACTTACAACAGTACAGCCGTAGGTATGACTCACAAACACATCTCTAGTTTTGCCGTAGTGCTCTTTAAGACTGGAAACTCCCCTTTAATAAAGTTATGAAGTTGCTGATGGTTTAAAAGGTGGGAGGAGAGATGTCTGCTGAGGTGAAGTGCGTTTGATAAATGTCTGAGCACACGCCTGCCGCTTAGCGTTATTAATAATACAGACTTTGTATTGAGCGCTGGCACGGGCGGGGCTTGTATAGATTTACATAAGGCCTCTGTCTCCTCTCTATGGATCTGAGACAGTGTTTTTTCTGGTTCTATGACTGATTGTCCTGATCGACTAAAGTGAAAGAAACAAATGAAAATATAGAAGTAAAAAGCCATACTGGAGAAAGATATTGACGGGTTTGATGTGTGGGGGCTGGAGTAATACAGGAGTGAACTGAAGTCACTGCTATCAATAAAACTATGTCCAAGTGAGCTGCAGCTGTCTGGGTTTGGGATCATTTAAGGAATATTCAAATGTTTTAGTTGAAAGATATTAATATTTCCAGAACATTCTGTGCTTCGTTCTTTGTGTTTAAATAAACACACATTAACATCACAAAAGAAGCATTGTTAAAAATACAATAATAAGATTGTACCAAATTCTGTGCTGTTGGTAAGAAGCAAATCAAGTCCATATTAGGCTATTTTCTGATCTTTGTTATGTTGTTTCCTCATCAAAAACATACCTAGAGTTGTGTTTTGTTTCATTCACATATGTTAGATACTAGGGGTGTAACAATAACCGAAATTTCGTGATATCGTGTCATCAGAGTTCTCACAATAATATCGTGGACCATCACAATGTATTGAATTACAAGTCTCTTTGCTTAAATTAAGAGTTATGGTCCAGCAATAGCTAAAAAAGACAGAGGGAACTACATAGACCATGATTCTTTGCTCCATTTCAGTGCAGACTACATGAAGAAATAACAGTTCTAAGCACTTTTAAGCCTTAGTTCTTTGGGTTAAGTCTTGTCAAGGCATTTTAAGAGGAAAAAGTAGTATACTAATAGTTTTGTTAGCCTCCACAAAATATCACAATAAATATCGTACCGTGAGGTTCATATCGTGATGATGTCGTATCGTGAGATAAACGATATCATCATATACGAGATGTATCGTTACACCCCATTAAACACACAAACCCTATTTAGATTGAGTTCTTCCACCTTGTGATGCTGTGTGGCAGAGGTGGGACCAAGTCATCGTTTTGCAAGACTCAAGTCTTTGACCTCAAGTCCAAGTCAAGTCCCAAGTCAAATACAGGCAAGTCCAATTCGAGTCTCGAGTCACTGGCTTATACATCCAAGTCAAGTCCAAGTCGTCTGTTTTGAGCTTCAAGTTATTCCAAGTCTTTAAATTAAATTACCAAATATATCTTAGATTTTTGCAATTTATATGAATTTTAAATGGAATTTTACTTTAGAAAAACATAGTATAATTATATATGAGTATTTATAGAGTATATTAGAGTTGTAGAAATGCTAATTTTTCATTTTTAAATGTCCTGACAAGATCTTAGAGTGAATCATTACAGTCAGAATAGAACGAATTCAGTTTTAAAAGTGCTTCTCAAGTCTTAAGTCTTCTCAAGTCACAGGCCTCAAGTCCGAGTCAAGTCCAAGTCGAGTCCCAAGTCTTAGTCCATTTTATCAAGCCAAGTCTCAAGTCCTAAAAATAGTGACTCAAGTCTGACTCGAGTCCAAGTCACAAGTTGCAAGTCCCCACCTCTGCTGTGTGGTGATACAGGAAGTGCTCCACTGTGGTTTTAAACTCCATACACCTACTCTAGAGCCATTTGGTTGACAAGAGAGAATCCATTTTGTGTACTATAAAACCTTTAACTACAGTGAGGCCCATCACAGTGAAATAAAGTGTATTTGAATGTCCACCACCTGCTTGTCTTCATGTAGTTTGTGGATTAGTTTGCCTGAAATGTTCCGCAATTTAGCATGAAACTTAACAAGCTCCATGGAGACATTCCCATAGTAACAGGCCCTCACTAAAAAAGTTTAGATAGGCCATATTGAACTTGATAGATAAATACACATTTATTCACCCCTATTATGCAGACTTACAAAGACAGACCCCAAATAGTCCAAGAATTGAACCCGAGACCTTCTTTCTTCTATTTTAACTGTTCCTTTAAATGTACCAAATAGTGCTTAAATTAGGAATCCAGTGTTCTTTATATTGTACCATCATGAACTTCCACTAAAGCTGCTCTCAGTCCCTCTCCACTGCCCCATGAAGGCACGTGCAGGGGTCCAGGGATCACCCAGAATGCTTTGCTCCGTATTGTGCAGCGCCCCTTTCAGTTCTTTGGAGGGGGCTGAGAGGTTCCCCCTGCCAAAAGATGGGTCAGGCCCTTTCACTGCCAGCATCCTTCTTTCACCCAGGCCTCCGTCTCCCGGGGCAACCACTTTTTGTCCCACCATTGAATGCGTATATGTGTGTGTGTGAGTATACGGCACTTTTTTCAATAGAAAGATGAAAGAAATGTGTCAAACCATCTCCAATTTCTCCTCCACGGCTAATCTGATTGGCCGAGAAGAAGTGGGACGGACTTGGACGGGAATATCGGGATGAGGCAGGATTTTGGCCACATTTAGTCCCCATTGAAGCAGGATAATGTCAGTGTATGTTTGCTTTGGGACGGTGTTCGGAGCATCCCTTTAAGAGGCCGACTGGAGCTGAGCAAAAGGGAGAGGAAGCTTTAGATTTCAGGGGAATAAAGGAAAGTCTATCTCCGTTCGGCCCAATTTAGGTTTTACCAAGAAAAGCAGAGGGTGGGGGAGACACGGTGAAAACAATGAGATGAGTGATTCAGGCTATAAGCAAATATACTGGGGAGGGAGGCGCTGAAAATAATTGGATAAATCTACAGGTACAAGACCAGAGAAGAGATTTAATTCACAGTTTGGATGATTGTAGAGATAGAGGGAATAGGATTAATGCTGCTATATGTGACTTTTTTGGTAGACGGTCTGCCGCCTCTTAAAGATGTTATTTCGTTTTTTCTTCTTCAGGCCTGGCTGCTCACACCAAGAATGTATTTTTTCCGTGCATTTAAAAAAAAAAAAGGTGGTCAGATTCACAGGGCCACAGGTTGGCAATGTGATTTCAGCTCCCACAGATGAATGCTGTCCTTGTGTCCCTGGGCAAGACACTTAATCCACCTCACCTCAGAGCCCTGCACCGGGTTGGGTACCCGCGGGTACTTTACGGGTATGGGCAAATCGTTGCTGAAACAGGAAAGTTTTAACGTTCTGGAATTTTACAGGTGGGTAGTAATTACACACGGGCGGGTCAGGAATAAATCAGAACTAAACCAGGACTAAACCAGGACTAATGTTGGACTTAAGAGAGAGAACCTCAAGGCCGTGGAGCAGGTTGTCCGCAAAGCGCGATCGGGTGATGGGTGCTCAATAAATAATGCCTGAATAATGAAGTGATGACAGTAAAGAAAGCCTAACTGTTTCATTTCATTTCATTTGATTGTAATTCTTGAAGTCGTAACTTTTCAATTTCGTATTCTGATGGATGCTTCAGTTAGAATGTTTTTTAATTTGTGTGCAATTTATCATGGGCAGGGGCGGGTAACGGGTGGAATGTTAACAGGTCTGGGCAGGTGTGGGTTTAACTTTGGGGTGGGTGCGGGTGGGTGCGGGTAGGCACGGGTGGGTGCGGGGTGGGCACGGGTGGGCACGGGTCTCCAAAAATGGACCCGTGCAGGACTCTGCCTCACCCCCAGTGTCAACGTACACTGGTGTATAAAAAGGTGTAAAGTGTGTTTAGCGCTGTATAAAAACCTGGCAAAGTAACAAGCAACAACAACAAACAAGTTACACAGTGAGGCTTTAAAGAGCAGAGGAGCACTTTAGTTTCCATGGCTGATTGTTATAATAGAGGCAGTTATTTGACATTTAACTTTTCCTCAATAGCTTACTCAAAGTGTTGTCGACCCTGATGGCAAAATTGTTTTGGGAACAGCAATAGTAACAGAAGTGCAATAAAACAAGTAATCACTGACTCAATATGAGCAGTGGAACAGCAGTGGTACTTGTGGTACGGATGCATCGAGCTGATAATGGTGTTGGATATCAGCGCCGACACTAAAAAAATTGCTGGATTGAATATCAGCATCCAAATATCGGTTTAGTCGATATCAAGGATGGATGTAAGAAGATTTATTTACGGTTTGTAGTCAGCCTAAAAATGTGGGTCTGTTTTGTCTTTGCTTTAAGGAAATAAATGCTCTTTTCAATTGCTTTGGTGTTAGATAGAGATACATAAGACAGATATATAAACCTATAATATTGAAATCGATATTGAAACTGAATTCACTGGATCGGTGCAACCCTAACTTGTAGGGATGGCGGTAGTAATGGATGTAGTAGTAGTAGTAGTAGTTGTAGTAGTCAAAATAGTCACTGTAGTTAGTAGTTGTAGTAGTCAAACTAGTCATTGTATTTGTAATAGTAGTAGTAGTAGTAGTAGCAGTAGTCATCATAGTAGTCAAAATAGTCATTGTAGTTATACTAGTAGTCATCGTAGTAGTCAAAATAGTCATTATAGTAGTAGTAGTAGTAGTCAAAATAGTCATTATAGTAGTAGTAGTAGTAGTCAAAATAGTCATTATAGTAGTAGTAGTAGTAGTAGTCAAAATAGTCATTGTAGTTGTATTAGTAGTCATTGTAGTAGTCAAAGTAGTCATTGTAGTAGTAGTAGTCATGGTAGTAGTCAAAATAGTCACTGTAGTCATACTTGTAGTAGCAGACCCGTCAACAGAAATTTGGGGGCCGTGGCAAGAAGCCCCCCTCTAATATAAATTAGAGGGGGGCCCATGTGATTGCAGTAGTAAGTACATACTAGCACCGGTGAAGTACTTTTTCCCTTCTACTTGAGTAAATAATTAAACTAACATCTTCAAACTTTCCAACACACTTGCAGAATATGAACTATAACTCCTCGCCCCATCTCTACTTCAGAGCCCAATGATCTCTGGCCAAAATATAAATATCTTATGGGGTAAATGGCATAAACCTAGACCGCCATTAGAAAGTCTCATTTTAGCCTCTCTAATGCAGTACCATTAGCATTAGCGCTCCCCTCGCTCCTCTCTCTCCTTTCACACACTATTGGAACCTGCCCCCTCCAACAACAACAGCATTAGCCTCCATGCTAATTGATGCTACGCTGTATAGCCTGGCACACAGTTCATCCTAATGGTCCAAGGAAGCATGGATTTTTCATTTATTTCTGTTGCAGTATTTGGACTAGTTTTATATTAAATGCTTATATGCAGATCAATTTGGGAAAGTCCAGCGTTGGATATTAGCAGGGTCAGATGAGGTGGAAATTTACTGAATTACTGAAGAGCTCATTGTCTAAGTTGAAAGAAAACAGAAGAGGAAAAGGACACATTACAAGGTTACATGCTGTGATTGAAGCTGCCCGAAGCTGCTCATGTCCCGTCATAAAAATTATATCAAAAGTTTCTTGTGACATTTGTGCTCAAAGCTAATATATAAATGTATTGTGTGGCTTTATTCTATGCAAGGATCCAATACAAGATGAGCTGTTTGGGCTAATTCTCCAGTTTGATACTTGGTATTCAACGTCTAGAGCTGGGTCCATGGTCGTACATTGCATTTACCCTCTGTTCCTTCAGATTGACCCCAGAGGCCTCGACAGAGGCTTATAAATTTTCCATTGAAATATAGCACCTTATAAAACACTCAAGTGCACATGTTGAGTTCTCATGTTTGTTGGAGACATAGTTTTTATCTGGAGACTGGTCCTAAACTAAACATAATTACTACTTGCCTTATTGGACTTACTATAATGTTAACCTAAATTTACTCAAATCTTAAAGGTGCACTATGTAACTTTTTGGTTGGGGGTCTGTCACCTGCTTGTTTCTATGGATATGTCACTGCTCTGCCTGGAATGTTCCACAGTATGACATTAAAACCTCCGAGGACAAAAACTCTTTCATGGCATGCTTTATTGATTTCTCTTAGTTATTTGTGCTGATTGGGACCTGATGAGTAGCCAGGCTGGCGCCACCTTGTGCCTCCACTAAATTTCATTTCTCTCCAGTGACTAGGTCAGGAATCAGAATACACTAGACGGTTTACAAGAACCCCAGAAGTGTGAGTTTGGGCACCAGCCAGTCAGCGAAGAGCCATACATTCTGTGTTGGCAGCAATTCCCGAGATCAAGGATTAAAAGCCGGAACAAAGAGAATGTTTGGTGAAATTTATCAAAGGGAAAGATGTTTTTGTCCTTCTTCCTACAGGATTCGGGAAAAGCTTAATATACCAGTTAGCGGCGCATTATATATGTCACAACCAAATAGCAGCCATTGGTTAAATAAAAAAGTGCCCGCCTACCACTTCTAATGCTGTGAGGTCAGACGGTTTCTATGAAGAAAAAACACATATGATATATAAAACATAATTTTTTTATTTTAATTGTTTTAATGGAACACAATAAAGTCACAACTGAGCAATGATTTTCAAAAACTATTGCGTGTCTGAACAACCCAAAATGTGTTGGACATATATGTTCACATATGCCAGGTCCTAGGAGGCTACACAGCTCTACCTTGCATTTATTCAATTACAGGTGGTTTTATAACTCAAAAATACCTACAGAAACGGGGCTGCCTCCTCACAGATCTGACCTGTACCCTGGTCTGGTTTGGTCTTCATGAAGATAGAAAGATTTAATACCTGTGTAACATTCCAGAGGAGAAAAAGCATTTGACAGAGAAAAGCATCTGACGTACCCACCACCAGAAAAGTTACACATTGCACCATTAACTTTAAACAGTGTTGTTGATCTTAAAGTTAAGGGTTTTCTGTTTTTTGTCCCTATAAATGAAGCATGTCTCTATTTCTGTATTTTCAAATTACAGTCTCCCACAATGTGATAAAAATCCACCCACACTAACACAACCACATCCAGTATGAAGTGTCTTGAAGTGTCTTGCCTAATATAAGGGATTCAGACTATCAACCATTACAACTATCAGATGTGAGCATTCTTACATTAATATTAACAAGTATTATACAACTGATAAACGTACAAGTAGAAGAGAAAGAGTGTTTATATTTATAGGGATTACACAGATGTAAGGCCACATGGTAAAATAAAAGAAAGTATTAAGATTCATTGTTGAAAATCACGTTCTACCGTCTAAAGAAAGAGTGTTATTAACATTGTGGTCTCAGAATCAGCGATTATCACCTTCTGTGCCTTCTTTATCGTTATTATTAGTTTGTGCGACCATAGTATGAAATTTATTTTACTATATGTAAATATTTTGTAAAGTTCCGTGATCAGTGTACATAAGAAACTACATCATTTTTTAAACTGTCATGAGCAGGGGTGGGTTCATATAGGTTTTTTCTTCTTCCCACTCCTTTTCGAGAAATATAGTATGATTATCTCTTGGCACAAACTCGAAATAAAAAACTAACTGAATCAAAAGAATCTGTACTGAGTGGCAAGTATGAAATTAGTTAGTTAATTAGTATGAAATTTTAGTGTTGTTACTAGGGATGGGCATGATTAGTTGGTGAATCGATAATTGATTATTAAGAATGTCATAATCATTCATTTTTAATTGACAAACCGAATGTAGGTTGCTGTGCATAGGGTAGGGTGACCAAACATCCGTGTCCGGGGACAAACGGGGGTCCGTACATGTAGCTCTCTGTGCATCAGAAGGAGCGAGCAGACACAAACGGTCAGTCAGCCTGCAACATGCCGAAGCGCAAATGCGTATTTAACGATGACTTGTACAAGAAATTCCCCACTTTCCATTCCAGTCGGGACAAGTGGGAGGCCATGTGCACAGTGTACAAAGCAGCACATATGTTTCGGTGTCCAGTGACGGTGCCAGGGACCTCAAAGCTCACCAGGACACCGGAAAACATTAAAAAGTTTTGCCAGGTGAGAGTAGCGCAATGTCGATGACGAGTCCCCTCCTCCCACCCCCCGGTACGGTATCCTGGTTTTGACAAACGCAAATATGGTCACACAAACCTGTATTCCACTTCAGCGCACAAGAGCAGTTTTTTTCCTTCGCTTAGTTTATGCAAATGAGCCATGCGGTTTTAAGTTTCGTTTCTGTGAGACTTGGGCAAAGCTGCATTAAACACATTATAATCTCAAACGGATTGATGTGGCTCTAGAGTGGTTACTGTTTATATGTCGTAAAGTTAAATTTATTTATGCAGATTAGTAGTGCAGATAGTAATAATAATGATGATCATTTTAATATAAAAATGTTAATGATTAATCGATAATCAATCATTAATTATCCCGATGATTGATTAAGAAAATTTAATCGTATGCCCATCCCTAGTTGTTACACCAACTACAAGCACAGCTACTTCCTACTACATATGCTAATACTGGCACTACTACAACTTGAACCTGAACCACTTACATTACTACTATTACTACTACTTTACTTGTTGCTTTTAACCAAGTGTAGCCATTTTAATACAGCTGTTGGGATTCAGACTATCAACTTTTACAATTATCAGATGTGAGCATTCTTACATTAATATTAACAAGTATTATACAACCGATAAATGTACAAATAGAAGAGAAAGAGTGTTTATATTTCCACACAGTACAGACGTGGACCTACATCGTCGAGGGGATAGTGTTTCCTCATAACAAACCGCTGTCTGCACTGTCCACTGTAAAGATAAAGCTCCGACATAATGCCCGTCTGTTCTGCACGTTTGTAAACATATACATTACAACACTCTTAAGTGGCTGCTGAAACATGAATAATTTCCATAACGCAAACATCCATCCATTACCCCCCCACGCCGAGAGAGGATACAAGTGTGAACAAAAGACACTATAGACCGAGAGGAAGTCCGTGTGGTGAAAAAGGTGAAAAGAAAAAAAATGAGGGTGATGAGCTGAAAAACAGGCGAGAAGTAAATGAATAAATAAGAGAAACATGTTTGCCAACAGAGCGGAAGAATGGAGAGAGGATTAGGTGAGGAGACAGGGGAGGTGGAGGGAGGAGGATGGAACGAGAAAGAGAGAGAGGAGAAAGAGAGAAAGAGAGGGAGAAAGAAAGAGAGAAAGGGAGAGTGAGAAAGTGGGAGAAATAGTTAGAGACAGAAATAGAAAGAGAGAGAAAGCGTCAGAGAGAGATGGAAATAGAAAGAGTAAGAGAGAGAAAGAGAGAGACAGAGAGAAAGAGCGAGCAAGAGAGAGAGGAGAAAGAAACAGAGAAGGAGAAGGAGAAAATGAGAGAGAAAGTGTTAGAGAGTGATAGAAAGAGTAAAAGGGAGAAAGAAGGAGGGAGGGAGATAAAAATAGAAAGTAAGAGAGAGAATGAGAGAAACAGACAGAGAGAAAGAGAGACCAAAATAGACAGAAAGAGAGAGAGAAGGAGAGAGAGATAGAAAGAGAGGGCAAGAGAGAAGAAGAGTCAGAAAGTGAGAGAGAAAGAGGTAGGAAGAGATAGAAAGGGTGAGAGAGAGAATGAGAGACAGAGAAATAGAGAACAAGAGAGACAGAAAGAGAGAGAGATAAAAAGAGAGGGAGCAAGCGAAAATGAGAGTTAGAGAGAGATAGAAATAGAAAGAGTGAGAGAAAGAGAAAGAGAGATACAGAGAGAAATAGAGACCAGAATAGACAGAGAGAGAGAGGAGAAAAAGATAGAAAGTGAGAGAGAAAGAGTTCGGGAGAGATAGAAATAGAAAAAGTAAGAGACAGAGAGAATTAGAGAGATGGAGAGATAGAAAGACAGAGAAAGAGAGAAGGGGAGAAAGAGAGTGAGCGATAAAGAACGAAAGAGCGAGAGATACCGAGAGAGGGAGGGAGAGAGAGGGAGAAAAAGAGAGGAGGGAGGAAACAAAGAGACCTCCCAGAGTAGGAGTGCTGTGGGCATCCTCAGAGGAGCAGACACACAGGCTTTGTAGTGAGCTGCAGGTTTGCATTAGGCCGGTCTTATATTAGACAGTCCCAGCGGTCGCACGCTTTCTCCTCCATCTATCCTCTTTCTATCACGGCCCAGCTCTCCACTCATCTGTTTGCAGAACTTTCTCTTTTTTTTTTTACTCCTAAACTTTATTTTTTAATACTCCATGCAAGGACTCAAATTCTGTATAGGAACATGGTACGACTTTGTTGCAGATTTCAAATTGTGCTTTTAATTCAAATTTTAATAATACAAATGAAAATAACATGTAAATTAAAATAAAAACATCAAACTTAAATCTTAAAAGTAAGACGTAAAAAATTTAAACTGTAATAAACATGAAAATTAGAGCTTAACACAAAAAATTCTGAAGTATAGACAAGAAATTGAAGTGTTACAGAAAGCTCCAAGATTTGTATTATTTTTTATAAAAGCACAACTTTTTTATGAGTATTTGAAGTATAAAAGGTGTTATCTAATATATGTACTGGCTTGACACTGTGTTCGCCCACATCTCCAGACAGGTGATGGAAGCTCCGTGACTTAACATTGTGGGTGTTGAGTTTCTTTTTGTTAAGAGAACTTTTATAACAGATGGAAAAAAAAAAAACTCTTTCCAGTGTTATTTACAGTAGATGATACTATAACATCTTTGCTATTTAACACACTCTTGTTTTCTTCCCTGGACTCTGAAGTAATTAATGTTGAGCTTAAATCAAAGAGGTGGCGCCATCTTTATCCTCCTGGTGGTACAAGAAGAGTCTGTAATATGAGTCCTGGTCTATTGCACTGGTGCCTTGTGTCTGGGTTACAAATAATTACACTTTATTAGCACACCCCGACGTCCCCGCTGACTCTTTTGGACTTTTATATTTGAGATTCAAACTAATTATATTTCAATAAGGGAGTGTTGCAAAGTATTTCATATTCTATTGTAGCGTCATGTCAAAATGGACTTCTAACTTCGACTCTTTGGCCTGTTCCCATGATCATAGTTTCCATGACTGCTAGGATCAGACACTAATCGATATTAAAACTTGCATTGAACCTAGATACTCATCTGAGCAAGTATCCATACTAAAAAGTCAGGAAGGAAATGAACCTTTCCTCAGCAGCTTTAGAATGATCTTGAGCTGTATAAGAGCACATAGAGTAGTACTGTAAATTCGGGACTATAAGCTGCAATTTTTTTCTCACACTTTGAACCCTGCTGCTAATAAAACGATGCTGCAAATCTTTGTTTGGCACATTGTCCATTCATATATACGGTCTATGGTTTGGCCACAGCAGATGCATGCAGACTGAGTGCAGAAAGTGCCGCTGTCTTTGCGGTGAACACATGGATCTACGATTAACATGAAGTTGCTACACCAGCTTGCGATATTGTCAGTGCACTCTAATAGTTTATTGCCATGTGAAGTTATGATGCTAAATTAACATTAGTGAGGGGGATACCTCTTACCCATATGCGTAAATGACAAGAAGAAACGTCTCAAAATTCAGTAGCCGGACCTCCACTCATACCTGATTGACAGAACTAGCCCTGCTCCTGAGAGAGACTGAAATCTGCTGAAATCCTCCAAGACACTGACATGATACAGACAGGACAGCGGCTCTTGCAGGAGTCATGCGCCGTAGAGCGCCGGGGAAGATGCTGTTTGATTGTGTTTTGAACCGTTATTTTGCGCTTCATACACACAACCTCATACAAAGAAAAACACGAAGAAATCAAACGATGCAGCTTTTAAGTTAAAGGTGATCTATCTGGCTGTTGAAGAAGTAAACAGAGCTGCTGCACTTGAACTCGGCATCAATGAGTCGATGGTGAGATTTTGGCGACGGCAGCGTGACGAACTGACTCAATGCAAAAAGACGACAAAATCTTTCAGAGGCGACAAAAGCAGACGGTCTGAACTTGATAACATTCTTGAGGACGTGGACAACTGCGGCTTATATTCAGGTGTGGCCTATATATGTACAATTTTAAAACGTTGTTAAAATTTAGTTGACGTGGCTTATTTTCAGGTGCGCTCTGTAGTCCGGAATTTACGGTATATGACCATGACCACTATGGAGAATACCTGGACCACTGAGGGATTACACAGATATAAGGCCACATGGTAAAATAAAAGAAAGTATTATGATTCAGTGTTGAAAATTACGTTCTACCATCTAAAGAAAGAGTGTTATTATCATTGTGGTATCAGAATCAGGGATTATAAACTTCCGTGCCTTCTCTTTCATTATTATTAGTTTGTGCGACCATAGTATGAAATGTATTTTACAAAATATTTATAAAGTTCCGTGATCAGTGTACACAAGAAACCACATCATTTTTGAAACTGTCATGAACAGGGGTGGGTTCATATCAGTTTTTCTTCTTCCCACTCCTTTTCCAGAAATGTAGTATGATCATTTGTTTTTCTCTTGGCACAAACTCAAAATAAAAAATGAATCGAATCAAAAGAATCTGTACTGAATATCAAGTATATTCCTTAGTATGAAATTTTAGTATTGTTACACCAACGACATGCACCGCTACTTCCTACTACATATGCTAATACTGGCACTACTACAACTTGAACCTGAACCACTTACATTACTACTATTACTACTACTTTACTTGTTGCTATTAACCAAGTGTAACCATTTTAAAACAGCTGCTGTTCAACCAAAACCTTTAATTTTCTTTCATTTGAAAACTGAAGAACATCAAAACTTTGGTTCTGCAAAAATTACAGTGGGTGTCAAACTGAGCCTTTTTTATCCTGAAAATAACTGAGGGAAGATTTGATTTTATTTGAAGTACTTTGACACAAATAACAGTGCAATTGAATATGTGACCTCTTACATAATGGTGCCAAACAAGGATCTCCAAGTTATAATAAATAGTAGTATCAATAGCTGTGTTTGTAGCTGAGAACTTGTATTCAATGAACCACAGAGAGTTTATTTAAGTTCATGAAACCTTTTGATTTGTCTTTTTCCCTTGAAATCCCTCTCCATATCTGCGCTGACACCTGACACAGCAGTTGGCAGTCCTCCAGTACAGCTCTGTTTTATATTAGAAACTCTTACTGTTCACTGTGTATGAGCAGCTCACTGTCTTTATTGTGCTAATGTTTACACTGGGTTATTGTTGGATGGGTCTTGCACCTTTGGTATTAGTACTATACATTAAAACTGCAGTATTTGATACTGTAAAAGTCATTTTGTTGTTGTTCTCTGACAATACAAATCCTGGAACCTTCCTTAATATTTTCTTCTCTCAATTATTTATTTATGCAACTTCAGCGTCCTGTTTTTCTTTTTGTACCACTCTTTTCACTCTCAATCAATATGTCAAGAAAGAAAATGCAAATTCAATTGGAAATCTTAGTTTCTTTTATTCTCGTACTAGTACACCTACTACTTTATTACTACTGATGCTACACTTCTAAATCCTGCTACAGTTATTACTTCTACTTTCACTATGCGGAAAAATGTCTGCACATAACAAATCTAGTTCTATTCCCAACACTTATACATCTTTAAAGGTGTACTATGTAACATTTCTGATGGGGGAGTGTGGTCTATCTACTTGTCTGTCTCCGTGGAAATATTATTGCTTTGTCTTGAATGTTCCACAGTACGGTTCAATTGCACATGTTTTTATTGCTTTAAAATACCTTGAAATACATTGAAAAACATATTGGAGTAACCATTTATCATTAGTTTGTCTATATCTAAAGCTCAAAATGCTCTTTTCCACCTTGTGATGTCACATGAAGAGATAGTTTTGAAGTTAACAGCTACTGTTTTATCTTTTGTTTAGTAGCCGATTGCCAGTTCCAGGGTTGAAATTATCCACATGATTCAAGCGAAAGTGTATAGAGTTTAAAAACACCGTGGAGCAGCTTGTATGATAGAAGTTTAAGAGAAGAACATATTAAGAGCCAAAATATGCAGGGTTTGTGTGTTAAACATGTGTGCATGAAACAAAACACAACTCCAGGACTGTTTTTGATGAGGAAACATTATAACATAGATGAGGAAATAACGTTATATGGGCCCTTTAATAATCTCAAATACTCAATATTGTCGGCTCTTTGTTTGTTGCTGAAAACGTCCCACCAGTAAATCCTCGTGTAGATTTTCCCTGGGACCACTGGCACACTGAATGACCCCCGCCGTCCCCTCCTGGAGCTGCACACCTCCTCCTGCAATCCCCCTTTTTTCTCCCTCTTTTTTCCTCTGCTCCTTTGGCTCAATCTGTCAACCCCAGCACCATTCAGGAGCCCTGGCACCCAGACAAGTATCAGGGCGAGATGTGGGAGAATGGGAAGATGAGGGTGGGAAGGGGGGCAGGAGAGGGGGGCTGGTTTGGAGAATTGGGAGACAGAAAATGCATGGTGTTCACACAGATGGAGTGCCGAGGGTGCTATGAATATATCGCTGCAGTTTTTTTAAAGTTATTATTGAGGGTGGTCGATATGTCAAAAAAAAAAAAATCATCACAAAAATCACAATTTTCTTGGAGCCATGTCACAATTTCGGAGGGTCTGTCACTGTGGAGTAACAAAGCTTTCAGAAATCTGGGTGTGCATAGGATAGAAATCTGTGCATATTTGAGAAATCCGTGCATATTTGGCTGTAGTTGAGCATAAAATAAATATTCAGAAACTCTCGAATGTGTCCAGTCGTACATCAAATGTATGGTGTGTATTTTATCCACCAGAATACGAATTGAAAAGTTACGACATCACAAATTACAATCACAAAATGAAAATTTACGATTACGCTTTCTTCAGTACGAATGCAAATTTCCTGGTTTAGTCCTGATTCAGTCCTGGTTCAGTCCTGGTTCAGTCCTGGTTCAGTCCTGGTTCAGTCCTGGTTCAGTCTGTATGCAGCGCAAAAGCCCGGCATCTCGATTGATATTTCTTCTGCTCAATAAATAATACCTTTTAAGCGATGACATAGAGTCACGTGTGTGAAATCGTAGTCATTCTGCAAAGAGCGTAATCGTAAATTTTCATTCTGTAATTGCATTTCTGGATGTCACAACTTCTTTTCAATTCGTATTTTGATGGATGAAATACACACAGTAAGTTAAATGTTCAACTGGATTCATTTGAGAGGTTACGAATATTTATTTTATGCTTAACAACAGCCAAATACGCACAGATTTCTATATGCACACAAGTATTTCTGAAAGCTTTATTGCTCCATACGTCACCTACTTGTTTGCAAGGAGTAATTGCTTTGCCTAGAATGTTCCACAGTATGACACACAGATAGTATAAGGAAGTGGACTAAGACGAGCAGTTATAGGAGTGAATTTGGACTGGAGTTCTGTATTAGGAATAGGGATTTATTTATGGATGAAATTGCAAAATAAAAACACCAGGAACATGTAGAATGAGTTAATACAAACATTTTACACTCAGCAGCATAAACCCCAGCCGTGGTACAATGCAGAGAAGACTTTATTTGCAATCTGGTCCGTCTCATATCACCTCTGCTAACGGGTGTCATGGAGATTTCTCTTCTATTGACTGCACATGTCAGGGGTCATCACACTGTGTACATTCATATAGTGTTTCACTCCATTGATTTGTTTGACACCAAATGCTGAAGTGTCCATCATAAGTGGATCCTGCTATCTTTCTCCAAACAGATGTGTTCCTGTTACTGATATTATATTAGCTGTTAACTTACTTCTTCCAGTAAATGCAGTTGTCATCCACAGTTCTATATTACACAAAACTGACACTTAGAATGCTGTTACCTCATCAAAAACAAACATGGAGTTGAGTTTTTTGTTTCATTCACACATGTTGGAGTAAGACTATTATTAGCCTGTCTACATCTCCAAAGCTCAGAATGTTTTGTTCCACCTTGTGATGTCATTAAGTGGTAGTTTTCAAGTTAACAGCTCCTTTTACCTTTACTTCAGAATAGGTTGGTTATTCCAGAGTTGAAAATATCCAAATGATTCTAGTGAAGGTGTATGGAGTTTAAAAACACAGTGGAGCACTTCCTTTATTACCATAGGACATCATAAGGTGGAACAGAGTGAAGAACTTCTAAATATGCAGGATTTCTGTGTTAAACAATCAGAAAATTGTGTAACATGGGCCCTTTAAATGCTGACCCAGATTATTACTTTTCATAGTGTTTTTCATCCAAAACAAACCATTTGTATAGGTTAATCTACTTACAATTTTACAGTTTATTTAACATAAAAAATTACAAAATGTAACTCAATGCATGTGGTTAACTTATTCTTCTTTTTTAGGGGAGCTTTTTTTATGTTATTTAGCCTTAAGCACTAATTCTATAAATGCTATTTTTTATTATTTGTGAAGGCTAATCTTCCATATGTATTGCAATTTCGCTTATAGCATCATTTTGCTTACAAACCTCTGGCTTTATTGATTGTCTGTACTAAAGGTCATAACATTATCGTACATGTGGGTTCTCTGTGTACTGTGGAATATTCCAGGATTCGCAGTGCACCTTTAAGTATTGATTGATCTTGAGTTATTCCCAGTTCATCTTAGGTCTCGCTTCTCCTGTGTGTGTTAGACTTGTCTGTTTGAGTGATAGTCCGGGAGCAGGTCTGTCAGTGTCTCGTGTCTCGTTGTGTATGTCCTCTTCCTCCTCCACCTCTTCCTTCTCTTCGTCTTCGTCTGTTTATCCGGCTGTATCGTCCCAGCAGAGGCGTCTCATGTCCCAGTCTGTCCATATGTCTGCTGTGATCCGTGAAGAACTCCTGCCCCCTCCGAAGCATGGCCAGACCGCAGACCCCCGTCCTCTGCCAGCGCCCAGCTCTCGCAATCACCATGGAGATGTATTTATAATATCAGACAGGTATTCAGAAGAGAAGAAGAGTGTATAACATAAAAGTGTATGCCGAAACTTTTTGACTTGCTTCCATGGAGATGTGTTTATAATATCAGGCAAGTATTCACACAGGAAGACAACGAGTGTGCAACATAAGGTGTATTGTGAATCTTTTTCAGTTGTCTCCACGGAGATGTCATTGCTTGGAATGTCTGGATACATATGGTAATAAATGTGTCTATCTCGCATATATTTAGCATCTTTTCAGGTGAAGGTGCACCAGTGATTTGTCTCCATGGAGATGTTATTGCTTTGCCTGGAATATTCCATGGTACCACAATAATAGTCTATTAGGGATGTAACGATATTATCACGATATGCATCTCACAGTACGATATTTATTCCGATAGTTTGAAGAGGCTAATATAATTGTAGATGGGACACTTTGTTGCTTTTAAAAATACCTTGACAAGATTTTGGTGTGAATTATTTACATCATAATCCTAAGAATTCAAGTAAAAAACATATTGCTTTGTGTTGTCTGCATTGAAATGGATCATGGGAAATGCAGTTCCCTATGTTTATAAGCTGTTGCTACTATAAAACAATGCATTTAAGCAAAAGAACTGGTAATTTTATATATTGTGACAGTATTATTGTGAGACTTTTGGTGATACAATATCACAATACTTTCGTTATTGTTACATCCCAACAGTCTATGTTGCATTTATTTAATTCTGTACCGTGAAACATTTCAGGCAATACAACATCAAAAAGTTATATTGCTGTTATCTCATCGAAAACAAACCCAGAGTTTTGCTTCATTCACATTTTTGAGTAATCTTGCATTATTAGTCTGACTACATCTCCAAATCTTAAAAAGCTCTGTTCCATCTTGTGATGTCATATAGTGGTATTTTCAAGTTTACAGCTACTGTTTACTTTTTGTTCAGAAGAGATTGGCAATTCCAGAGCTGAAATCATCCAAATGATTCTAGTGAACGTGTATGGAGTTTAAAAACACATACACCTTATAACATAAATCAGAAAATAGTATAATATGGGCTCTTTAACAATAGCTGCTATACTGCTCTTGTCGCTATATTGCGTACATTCATCAAGTATTCATGAAGTATCCCGTCCCTTTCCACCCCTGTACACATATCATTCAGGTAGATAAATTGTCAGTGAACACAACGCCACATTCGCTCCTCACACATCTGTGCGCACCAATCGTCCACAGATGGGTAATTGATGCGTTCAAATCATCACGTAAAACGGATTACACACAAATGCATGACTCGTCCGCATCATTTCCTGAAGGTTAGAGGACTCCAGGTTTTTGTTGACATTGAACGCAACACAGCAAGGAGCTTTTAACGCCTTATTATAGCCTGATAATAAGGTCTGTAGTAAATACCTCTGGGGTTAATAAGCGATGGGCAGATTTCAGTGTTGAACATTGTGCTGAAAAACGTGGGCCACTCAGGTTAAGCAGATCAAAGCTCGCATCCAGATTACAGCTCGCGGAAAATAAAGCGAAACAAATTGGCGTCGTGCGAAGACTTTTTTACTGATTCGAGGTACGATAGGGCTGCAATTAGCACTTCAAAGAGGCACAAGAGTTTTGCCCTTGCTATCTTTAGATACAAGTAGGCGTATTTCAGCGTTCCTGTCAATAACACTCAAAGTTAGGCCAGCAGAGACACAGGAGAGGCAAAGAATGGAAGAAGTTAGTGTGCAAATGATATTTTGGCTGTTTTTGGCTATTTTATTTATTTGTGAATGAACTGCACGTATTAATGAAACTTTAAAATGTAAATGTCATCGCCTGGTCAGCCAAGACTTGAGGCTTTTCCCGTACTTTATAAGAATGTAAGATGAATGTTTGTCTGGAACTGCATCCTGTTTCTACAAATTCAGATATGAAAAACACATGGTTCCTTTTTGCAAAAACATGGCGGTTCACGAGTAAAAATTAAATAAAAAGAAAGCGCAGTGGACTGAAACACAGCAAGGGTTTCAAGAACTAAACTGTAAATCTAACGAAAAAGAGTTCATATATTTCTTTTGAATGACACTCAAGAGGATACTCAAGAGGAGATGTCTTCCGCACTCGAGAGACAAATATATGGCTGCAATAAGATCCTTCAGAAATTGGACGGCAATCTGATGGACTCGTTCCAGACCCTCGTGCATTTGAACAGAAATCAAGACAGGTCTGCCAGGCTTATAGTTTACCAAGCTTTATGACAACACAGATTTACGATTGTTCTATTGTAAGATAAGCTAGTCTTTATATCTTATTTTAAAGGGCCCATATTACACTGTTTTCTGATCTATGTTAATGTTGTTTTCTCATCACAAACATACCTGGAGTTGTGTTTTGTTTCATTCACACGTTTATTTGAGCTTTGGAGATGCGGACAGACCAATAATTAAATGTTACTCAAACACAACTCCAGGTATGTTTTTGAGGAGGTAACATTCTTACATGGCTTACCGTATTTTTCGGGGCTATAAGGCACATCGGATTATAAGGAGCAATATCAATAATGTTGTATTCTCTTGTCTGTTTTCATACATAAGGTGCACAGGATTATAAGAGAAACTAAGCGAAACAAATGGACACTTGAGACCGATACCTTAGCCCAAACATCCACAGTCCATTGGCAGATTGTGACGTAACTCGGCCGGTGTTGCCTCCCTGTCTTTGTGAATGTGTATTACTTCACGAGGCTTCTGATTACGGTAGCCATAATGCTTCGACAATCCATCAAGCAGTGCGGCTTCATAGTAGAGCCCTGCACTCGTGGGACCCGACGCAAAACAGTGTGGTGTGGCGTGGCGTGGTGTGGGCATACATTAATCATAGGCATACATTATCATTTGTATATTTTATTTTACACAATTTTTTTGTTTGTGGGACTCAAAATGAGTCTAAAGTTAAATATACAAATGATTAATGTATGCCTATTGTACATTATTTGTGCTGTATATTTTATTTGGCATTACAAAAAACATTTTAAGCAACCTAAATTTGCGGACGTGGTTTAATCTCGAGCACATTTTAGACAATTCCTTTCCATTTGTCTGTGTTTGATAGAGATTAAGAAAGCGAACGTCCCCATCTTGCAGGATTTGCAGGTGGGAGCAGGAATAAAAATTACAATTCTTTTGTGGGCAAGAGCGGGACTGCACAGTGTGGGTGCGGGCTGTAGCGGGACTGAAAATTCTGTCTTGTGCACACCTCCACTTTGTAGCTTACACAAGTTATACTAAAACAATTTTGACAGTTTTTTGAGTGCTGTGTACCACATAAGTTTGAGGTCAGTAAGCACAACCAGAATTAATTCATAAGGCGCATAAATAATTTTTTTTTTAATTAGAGGATTATAACTGCACCTTATAGTCCAAAAAATATGGTACATGTCACAAGAATCAATTTAACGTAATATGAATATTACCTTTAAAGGGCCCGTCTCATGTAAAATCAACTTTTCAGAGCTTTCTATCTTCTAAGAGTGATGTGTGGGCCTTGTATATGTCGCCGAAGTGTTTTTTAGATTGATTTGGCGTTTTTAAAAAAAATTGCAGAGTATTTCTGCCACCCTCCCACGTGACAACGAACTAAAGCTGCTACAACGATGATGCAACCAGCTACACCTATGCCGCGTTTGACATAGCAGAAGGCACTTCGCACCCGCCCCCCTCTCCCACTCCACCGCCTCTGCCCCACCTCCACCGCATCAGATGACAATTCCCACATGAACACCTAAACTAAAGCGACAGCGACACCTCAAAGTCCTCGTCTGATTTCGGGGCTAACACGTGCAGCTGAACGCACTGTATCACCATGATGAATAAAAGTTTATTCCTACCACTATCAGGGTGCACGCCTGTCTCCCCCTCCCTCCCTGAGATGGGCGGAGCGGCTCACTCAGAGGGCGGAGCCTGTGTTTTCTAGGACGGGCAGGGGATGCACAATATTCGGTCTTTTATAGTTCCTTGTCTGTGACCTCCTTCAAGAAATCAGTAAGATTTCATAACTATTGTGTAATGGAAGTTCCAAAACCCAAATTGTGCTTGCATATGTGCAGAAGATACAATGTGAAAAGAGTTACTTTGCATGAGATGGGCCCTTTAAGATTGAATTTGCCCTAATACTTGTAGGAGATGTTTTCATCTGCTTTATGGTTCATTTCTCTGTAATTTAACTCCTTCACTGTTAGCACATAAGTCAACTTTTCTTATAGAACTGCAAAACTGTTATAAAAGATTAAAAAAAGTAGTAGTAATCGGTCACATGAGAGCAAAAGCACTGTTCAGCTCTCTTAATGAGTGTCAAATGCCATGACATACCTAGCAGTCTTGTCAAAACACGAGCGTTAACTAGCATAGACATGGGAGAAGCAACAGAAGAATCAAAGAAATTTGTATGATCTGATCTGTTTTCTTTCTAGCGGCCTATACGATCCCTTGAGGTCAAATACCACCTTTATAGTCGTTTAAGATATATAAAGAAGAGCAGAGAAAAGTTGGGAGAATAAATTGGTGCAGAAATAAGTTGGGTGCGTGGGACTGTAGCATGTTTTTTTTACTTCGAATGTCAGCCTCCTCCGAGCGAGTGTTGTCAGGAAGTTGTTATAATGATGCGCAAGAATTCATCAAGGATTTCTTCAGTCAGATCTACAAAGTACCTCAAAGTACCTCGTCATGAAACAGCCAGACGTTTCTCATCAGGGTTATAGCAGGTTAGGCTCAGAGGAAAGGTCCTATTTAAATGTCTAGCCACTTTGGAAATTACAAAATCTTCTTTTATTTCTGCACATTTATGTTAAAGTTGGTAAGGGTGATACTACTACTACTACTACTACTACTACTACTACTACTACTACTACTACTACTACTACTACTACTACTACTACTGCTACTACTACTACTACTACTACTACTAATACTACTACTACTACTACTACTACTACTACTGCTGTGGCTGTTGGTGATACAACTAGTACTAGTACTACTACTACGACTGATACCGCTCCTGTTGATATTACTACTACTACTATGACTACTACTACTATGACTGTTACCACTTCTGCTGATAGTACTGCTACTACTGCTGCTTCTGGTGAGACTACTACTACTACTACTACTACTACTACTACTTATTATTCGCACCCTGAGAACAACAGTACAACAAGTGGCTTCTGCTATAATTTCTGTTTTCATGTCTGGACTCAACTACTTGTAAAACTCTCTTTGGCATCATGGTAAAGAAAAATAACACTCATATATTTCAAAGTTTAAGTTCACTTTACTTAACTATATAAATCAAAACTTGGCAAATGAGATTTTAATGTCTGTTTTTCTTGCATCTGTTAGCAACAGTTTGGTGAAGTGTGCCGTTGATTACATTTTTAAAAAAATATGCAGCAACTTTTTTGTCCTTAACTTGCGTTTTGTGAAAAAGGAGGTGGGCAGAGTGACCCTAAGATTTTGGCAGTGCGTGGTTTGATTGCCGCTGATTGAGATGGCTCCATAACCATAGAAAAAGCAGTATAATTTCTGCCTTTGCCTCGTCAGCTGTAGCAGGGCTCATTATCATGGAGAGGTTGTTTGTGGGGAATCCGCTGGGAGGAGGAGAGGATGAGGAGGAAGAGAGAGGGGGAAGCGAAAGGGGAAAAGGAGGAGGGAGGAAATCAAAGCAAAGTTTGGTAAACTTTCCTGAAGGTCGTCCGAGAGCGCGGCTGGGACGGGCCCGCGGGACGGCCAATCAAAAAGACAGCTTTGTCAACCAATCAAACGGCGGGCGGCGTCTCATCTTCAGTCGGCACACTGCTCTGCGGAGTGAAGAAAGGAGAGGCCGGGCGCGCTCAGAAGGTGGCTACAGACGCATGCTAACCTCTATGTGCAGGGAGTGTGACCTCTACCATAATAACAGGCAATTCTCACAAACACTTTGCACATACAAATGCACTACGCGCCGGAGGGGACTACTGACAGGTGTCTGGTATTAATAATGTGCTCATGTTCTGTCTAGACCAGCAATTAGACCGTGCCCAGGTAGCTCAGGTGGGAGGCCTGGCTCCCTCTGGTGCTCTAGAGATTGTTACAAACTTACTACAAAACTACAAAAATGAAGTGAGAGGCTACTGCCGATAGACTATTTAAGTGACTTTTACTTTTGTACCAAGTTTGGTCCCGATTTATAGTTGAATTTTAAGATCTGGTTTATTAGCCTTTAGATTTTATTTATGCAACTATTAATCACAATCTGATTATTGTCTATTATTAGTCTCTATTACAGCTTATTTAAGCCCATAAAAATGCTCTTTGTAAGTGATGTTTTATAAGCCTCACTTATCAAAAGATTAAAAAGAGACATCTGTCTTTTTGTCCTTGGTAATATAATAAATCATTAAAGGTCCTATATTATGCTGAATTGAACTTTTAGCCATGTTGCTGTTGCTGTAACTTACTCAAAAACATACCTGAGGTTTGTTTTGTTTCATTCACACATTTGAGTTACCCACCTTGTGATGTCATGTAACTGTAGTTTTCAAATGAACAGCTACTGTACCTTTTACCTTTTGTTCAGGCAATTCTAGGGCTGATTCTTCAAATAATTCTAGTGAAGCTTTATGGAGTTTTAAAACACAATGGAGCATTTTCTGTATATCTTCCACTGACATCACAAGATGGAACAGAGGGTTTCATTTTGAGAGAAGAACTCTAATTATGCAGGGTTTTTGTGCTAAACATGTGTGAATGAAACAAAACACAACTCCAGATGTGTTTGCGATGAGGAAATAACGTAATATGGGCCTTTTAATGTAAGTCTCAGTTAGTTATTACAGGAAGGGCATCTGGAATTTTAGATCACAGCACTCGCATATAAACATATAAACATACTATACCTCCTGTGTGAGTTTGGTGTGTTTAGGAGTGTAGGAAATTTCATCCTCGCCCTTAAACACATGGACACACCTCTGGCTCAGTGCTGTGGGGCTGTTTACATAAGGCCTTGCCCTGAGAACGCACTGTCACTCCGCCAACGCCGCCAGCAGCTACAGAGCCAGAGGAGGAGAGGGAGAAGAGAAGAGAGGAGAGGAAGCAATGCATGATGGGAGATAGAGAGCTTCACCCGTCGGATGTACTCGCAGCCTGGAGGGAGCAGCGGCCACTCGGAGGGAGGGATGAGGAGACAGGCAAAGAAGATGGAAGATAGAGAAAAGGAGATTATACAAGTGTAGATTATGATTGAATGTCAAGATTAGACGACTGTTATCTGGTTAGTCTTGTTTTTTGTTTTTTTTAAAGGGCCCATCTTGCACAGTTTTCTGATCAATGTTGGAATGCTGTTTCCTTATCACAAACATACCTGGAGTTGTGTTTTCTTTCATTCACACACGTTTAACACACAAATCCTGCATATTTAGACTTAGTTCTTCTATAGGAAAACACTCTGTGATGTCATGTGATAATACAGGAAGCGCTCTGTTGTGTTTTTAAACTCAATACACCTTCACTAGAATCATTTTAATAATTTCAGCCCTGGAATTGCCAATCTCTACTGAACTAATGGTAAAATGTGGAACAGAACATTTTGAGCTTGGAGTTGGATTCAGAACTAAAATATGTGAATTAAACAAAACACAACTCAAGTATGTTTTTGATGAGGTAACAACATTATAACACGGCTTAAAGGTGCACTATGTAACATTCTCTTTTTTTCTCTGGAATGTTCCACAGTATGACATTAAACAGCTCTACCTTACAATTTTTCAATTACAGGTGATTTTATAAAAATAAACAGAAAAACAGGCATTCTGACGGTGAGCGGGTCGCCTCTCCACAGATCTGGCTTGTAACACGGTCTGGTTTGGTCCCCAAGTAGATAGAAAGGTGTAATACCTAGGGATGTAACAATAACCGTTACCGATATTGTATCATCAAAAGTCTCACAATAATATCATGGACTGTCACAATATATTGAATTACAAGTTCTTGAAGTTAGAAATGTGAGAAAGTTTTCCACTCCAACCACACAGTAGTTTCAGAAGGTAGTTTCAGGCCTTACAACCGCAAACTCTCAATGCAAGAAAGTGATGAAGCACATGAACTGTAGACAAGAATAATATGCCCTGCTTCAATTATTTACCTGAACAAACTACTTCCACAATATAAAAAAGGTACTTGTGCTCATAAAAAACTAAAGCCAGCAAAAATAAAAATGATACTTCTACTGAACTACAGCCTAAGCCTAGTTACAAATAATAGCACTTTTATCCTTCTCTTTTATTAGGTGAAAGCACACTATGTAGACAGTTATTAATAAAAGCCACCCCTGTGAGACCAACCTGACACATAGAGATTTCCTGCAGCTCAGGGCACATTTCAGACCATGTCACCCTCCCTCTCCTTCTCACAGTGTAATTTCTGCCTGTACAAAACAATACGTCAGTTTAATCACCTTTCTTTTCAACATAGAATATCCTTGCAGCAGGAGGAGAGAGGAAAAATGCCTCTTCTAAACTACAGGCTAGCCTTACAGATGACAGGTTATAGCAAACACAATGCCGAAGAGTACAAGCACCAGGCGCATGCTATTATGGTGGGGGAATCATCTCTCCTGACAGTTGAGCGTGAAGGGAAAGATCTAGTGACGCTGTTGAGGTGAAAAAGTGCGACATGCCTCTATGCCCGCTGCATGTAAACATTTCATTTCAGAGCATATTGACAAAACAAAAATGTACATACAGAGAGGGAGTGGATTTTTTACCACAGACACTCACAGCCTTATACTCTAACATGCATAGGAAAATAGCAGGCTTATTAGACTCTTCTTATGCTGCTATATAAGATTAACTTTGGATGGAAGGAGCGTGTGCCACTGGATACCAAGTAATTTTACCCACTGCTGAGACAAGATCCCATTCAAATTGAAACACTATCAAACAGCCTGACCTCCACTGACCCCTAAAGCCTGCAGATAATATGGACTCGGAGGACTGCATTGCAATGAAAAGATACAGATATAACATCAACGTGAATGTATAACTAGGA